>NC_047662.1:1985918-2285918 GCF_011762505.2 Arvicanthis niloticus
ACACAGCTTCAGCCCTGCCTGCCCGCAAGGAGTGGGAGGGGTTTGTCATGGGACACAGCTTCGATCCTTCCCCTGGGATCACGGTTGAGTGCAGAACTCGGAACGTGTATAGATTCTGCTTCTTAGACATCTTTGAGGCAAGCTCCAGGGGGTCCCACAGTGTGGGAGGAGCCTGGCCTGGCCTCACTGGACACCTGAGCTACACCACTAACAGTGATAAAGGACTGATGCCTTCATTGAAGACACCACAAGGCCATCTCCTAGCTGCACCCCTCCATCTCAGTTGGGACAAAAAGGGCCAGCGTTCTGAGAGGACAGTGCTGGTGGCAGGTGATTACAGATCTCAATAACATTAAAGTATTTCTTTAAATTTTTGTTTTACGTGTGAGCCACCTGCCTCAGTGAAACCCAAGGCATATAACAGGTGTGTGGAGACTGGTCTCATGTCTATCCTTAGTTCTGGCACAAGGCTCTGCTTGTGTGGTCAGGGATGGTAACAGGATGGACCTTGCATGCTCAGCCTGGCCACAGGGTTCTGAGGACTGGGACACAATAGGGACACTCTGGTGTGATTTTAGGCTCTATCTCCCGGCCAGAAAGGCAGCCTCCGCACTCACTAGGGCTGGGTCAAGAGTGAACACGGTTGGTCTGGCTGCTCAGGTGTCTCCAACAATCCCTTCAGTCTGGTGCTGTAGCCCGTGCCTTTCTCTGCTTGGCTGGCACTAGATTAGGATGGAGCACCCAACACGTACTATAGGATCTGACCGTCCTACCAGGCTCAACCTTGCTACAGAAGTGACAGGTACAGATGAGTCTCCACTAAATGGAAAACATAGACAGTGATGTCCCTTAGTCCTGGGAAGAGCTGTGCATCAGGACAGTGAGGGCCAGCCCCTTCCACGGCCACAGGCAGCCAGAAGGGCCAAGTGCTGGCTCAGCCTGACTTATGAGTGGCTGCTTTGAAAGGAGGGCCGGGCCAGAGTTCAGTGAGAAGGCAAGGCTGGGTTGACTCTGAGGCGGGGCCTAGTACCTCCTTCAACCTGAAAAGGATAAACATCTCCATCTGCCTCACCCTAGTGCCCTGCTTTCTTGGAGCTGCCGTGTGTGTGTGTGTGTGTGTGTGTGTGTGTGTGTAGGGGACAGCACACTGGTGGCTGGCGAGTGGTGTCTGTGTGCACAGACACTATTGTGTATGCTGATAGGTACCTGTGGCAGAAGCTAAGGAGCCTTGGTGTAAACTTCCTGTGGCCTCTGCTTTATTTCCCCTACTGATCCCCCACCCCCGAGGAACAAGGCAAGGAGAGGCATGCTGGCTGTCACCAAGCACACTCTAGCTAGAGGTAGGTGGACTGGAAGGCTGAGGCTCTGACTCTGAACCCGTTGTTACTATAGACTCCTGCAGCAGGTGACTGGCAAGTGATGATGCCAAGGGGCAAAGATATTGCAGCCCTTAGGGGCTAGTGGACAAGGCTAGTGGACACTGGGCAGTAAGACATCTCATACTAACAGAGGTCATCTGGTATAGGCCCAGGTCAGGAAACCTTCCCCCCGTGACAGTGCCAGCCCCCTCGCCTCCCTGACTGCAGATAGCCCATCCTATGTGTTCTCCTCTCTGGTGGTAATTTCCACACTCCTCTCCAATAACGGGGATCATATGGGGTACCCTTCCCACCCACTCAGCTGGGGAGACTCTCCACCCCTCCTGTCCGCCTGGGCTGCAGGGACCTTCGTATCACAGATCGGGTAACTAAAAAGACTCCCTGCCCACTCAGAATCAAGGGGCTTGCAGGAGGCCATCAAGGATTCTAATAGCCTACCTATCTCCAGGGAGGCCTGTGGCCTGGTTGGGGCTAAGTAAGATCAGATCACCAGCCCTCTGGTATCCTGAGCCACCTGCAGTGACATTGCCTGTCATGGATACTTCAGTGGCTGCTGGTCTTGAGAGACAGTGGAAGAACATTCTTTCTAGTCCTTCCAGAACATTCCTGACTCCGTGTGCCAGGCTGCCTAACTCCTACCACCACCAGCCACAAGACAAGGTAAGGATGTGTTTCTCTCTCAGGCCCCCTGGTGGCTACAAGAGGTACTAACATGGGGGCTATACCCCAGGACCCTGGCTTTGCTGCTTCACTTAGGACTCTGGCTTTGACCTCCAGAAAGTGAAGCCATGGTCAGGACTCCCTCCCATGTCCTTAGCCAGTGTGTAGAAGCCATCGTTCTTGAGCTTTTTATGCCTGTTTGTCCAGTGATAGCCGCCACCTGTCCCTAATGCTGTCCCTGTGCTGGGCCTCTGAATACAGGCTGAAGTCAACTCCGGTTCAGCTCAGCAATTATTTCTTCGGTCACGCCACAGTGACCCACTACCCCTTAGTTTTTTACTTTTTTAAGAAAATATTTTATATGAAGGGGTGCTTGACCTTCATGCATGGTACCCTGCCAAAGCCAGAAGGTGTCAGAGTCTCTGGAACTGGGGTTATGGAGAATTGTGGTCCACCATGTTATTGCTGAGAACTGAACCTAGGACCTCTGAGAGTCTGCAAGAGCGGCGAGTGCTCTTAATGTCTGAGCCAGCTCTTCAGTGCCCTATGTCTCCCTCATGTGGGTCCTGGACTCAAGTCGCCAGGCACCATTACCCACACTACCCCCTGAACCATCTCGCCAGCCCCAAGTTCCTTTAACTTCTACTTATGCCAATCCTAGCATTTTCTTTTCCCCAAATGTGTCCACGTTCCTGCTGTAATGGTGCTAGCACACAGCTGCCCGTCACATTCTTTGTTAACTCTCTGCACACTGTCTGTAGCTGCGTCTACCTTATTTTTCCCACTTCATATTTAAAAACCTGTCAGTCTGGTCAGGCACGGTGGTGCATACCTGTAAGTAATCCCGGCACTCGGGAAGCAGAGACAGGACATGAGTCCAAGTCAGCTGGTTTACCTAGCTAACTCCAAACTAGCCAGAGCTACACTGCAAGGCCTATCTCAATCAATCAGGCATACAGGCAATCAATCAACCACGGTCTCATGGGCTTGTTAGTCTTCAAAGGAGAGAATTTTAGGTTTCTTACCAGTAGCTATGTGATAAGAGCATCTGCCTAGTATGTGAAGGGGCCGAGTTGGATACCCCAGTACCTCCTCTATGACACCCACAGCCCTGTTGGTGAGCATAAAGAATCCCTACAAACACAGGCATGTATCTATAAACAAATATCTCAAGCACATACATAGCATGCTAAAGCTTTTGCAGACTGGATCGTTGCTTTTCAGTTTGCCTAACCTACAGGTTATAGGAAGTGTGTTACATTACATTGTAATGTGTTTCTCTCTCTCTGTAATAGCTACCATTGCTCTGGATTTTTGAGTACCTGTGTGTGCAAGTGTATGTATGTACCCGTGTATGCATGCATGTATTCATGCATGCCTGTGTGTATGTACACCCGTGCATGCATGTGTGTGCCCATGTGTGTGCTCATGCATGTGTACATGTGTGTATATGTGTGCATGCATATGTGTGTGTGTGTGTGTGCATGTGTGTGGACAGCCACAATGTTTTGCACCTGCATAACAGTAAAACCCCTTCCCCAGGGGCTAAGGGGATGGCCCAGCAATTAAAGCAATACTGCTCTTCCAGAGGTCCTGCAGTCAATTCTCAGTACACACATCAGGCAGCTCAGACCCTGTCCCATGGGATCTGATGCCTCCAGCCTCACTTACATACACACACAAATACTAAAAACAAACCTTTAAAAAACTTTTTAAAAAAATCTTTCCCCAGCTCTTCTTGCTATGATTGTATTTCTACCCTTCAGCTGGCTCTTACAGGCTAGATACTATGACTTTCCTTAAAGAAAAACTTTAATTGCAATATTTATTGGGGGGTATATAGGAGGAGGTCAGAGGACTGGCAGAAGTCACTAATCTCCTTCTGCCACTTGGGAAATAAACTAAGATTTGTTTGGCGGCAAGGCCCTTAACCCTCTGAACTACCTTTCCAGCTAAGATCATATGACTTTCATAGTGAAGTCTGGACCTCTGTCTGCTCATGCCCTGTTAGCCTGCTTTTCCCTTCCCGTCCCTGTGTGGACTCCAGTCCTCAGGAGGGCTAAAAGTAGGCCACTCTATCTCCTGCTTCCATTGGCTACAGCTGCTGCCTCCCTGCCTGCCACTCACAGGACCAGTGACACCCTGTCTCCAACTTCCCTTGCGCTACCCCATGGTGAATGGGTCTGGGGTTAACCTGTGGTTTAGAAGGACAACTTCACTTCTCCTCATGATGGCCATGTAGGAAATTTGCTGTGAGGTCTCCCATGTCTCCCTTCTAGGCTCTTCCCAGGAATATTTCCAAATTAGACATGGGTGAACCTGTGGGCATGGTGATAGTTTAGCTGAATAGAAAATTATATCCAGCTAACTTTTCAATATATGTGACATCATCACCATTTCCTGTCAGCCTTTCCCTTGTAGAGTTTCTGGCCAATCTGATTTTTAATCCTTTTCCCCTCTGGGTGCTTTAGAATTCCTCCTTCATTCCCATACTGCCTGCCTCACATTTACACAAAGCTCTTCACCACTCTCTGCTCCATCCCTCTGCCTTTACTTAAGTCTCTATACAATGGCCAACTGACTTGCTCCCACTACTGACCATCCCACTGCAGCCTTTGAAGTATCCCTGGAGGTTTCACCTACCTTGGATGCAGTGGGAGAGGGAGGAGGCAGCTACCACCCAGATCCAAAAGAAGAAGCTTCTTTGGGTGGGAGCAGAGTCTCAGATCTAAGTCCAGCCATCCTTCAATTTCTGCTGTTCCCAGGGCCCTTCCCCCATCCCTCCTGCAGCTCTGCTCTGAGCTACACTCTTCTACCTAAGGTATCAGCCTCAATCCACAGGGAGCCCTGGAACCTGTGATACTGCCTGTCCATCACCCTGTTGAGACAGGGGTGGGCTGTTTGGGTTAAGCATGGATTTCCTTCTACACCAGGCCTGCCCTGCTCCCTCTGGGACATTCTTTCTGTAGTCTCTGAACAAGCCACCTTCTATGTCTCTGGAGGTGTCTTAGGCACCAGTGTGTTCTCTGGGACAATTCACCTTGACCAGGCACTGCTTCATTCCCCAGAGCCAGAAACCAGGAGGAACCCCAATGTGACTGGTGCGGCATTCCTGTCATTAGAGAGGGGTACAGGAGGTTTTCATCCAAGAACTCTCATGCCAGCTGTTCTTGGAAGGACCCACAGAGTCTATGGAAAGCACAGAAACCCAGGCCATGAGAACACCACTGTGCCTTTAACTCACTGGGCTTTACAAAACCCTTGATCCCAGTTGCTGGAGACCCCAACAGCTCACTGCCTGAGTTCTGGGATCAGGCAGCTTCCAGCTGACCCAGGGCCACAATGGCAAATGGAATTGCCCATAAATACCTTACATAAATACGGGCTGGACTACATTTCCAGGTAAACAGTTGGCTGGCTGCAGCAGTCCATGGCCTAGCACCAGAAGGACCTGACAGGCAGGCAGGGCCTTGGCTATTCCCACCTTGGTCCCATCCCAGGTCCCTGAAGAGGGCCAGGATTCCACAGCACAGCCTATAGGGTCCCCATGTAAACAGTGGCTGGAGGTCCAGTCCACTTCCCTGGATTCCTTGTGTCCGAAGGAGGCCTTCTTCTTCCCCATGACCACAGAGCCCTAATATGGGGCTGAGTGACTATCCATAGCTGTCCAGAGACACATGGCTTTCCAGGAGAGGTGTGGATCCAGAAGTCCCACCTATGTCTCTCAGTCACCAGCAGAGGCCTGGGTCCCTTGGGCTGGAACACAGTAGTAGACCTCTGTGGGTGTTCCTTGAGTTAGTGCTTCACAGCCCTGCTGCTGGGGTGCTGGGGCGCTGGTCTGCTAGATATCTGTGTGGGCGCTGGGGACATGAAAAGAGGGTCAGCAACAAGGTGGGGTGGGATCCTCAAAACAGCCACATTCCAGCATGACACTGTAAAGGCAATAGCCCCCCACTGAGTGGTGGGGGTCTGATCAGCTCCCCTTCTGCCAACTACCAAGAAGAGTGGGAGCAGGGCTCTGAGGCTGGTTGGGAAAGGCTTTGCCCAAGATCTAGCTAATGCCACCCCAGGAAAAATGGCTGGCCCAGGACTCCCAGTGGCCACAGTGCCCTAAATGTACATGAGGGTGCCCTAGGGTGTAGTGCCGCATTTGACCACTGGGTGTCACTGTGGGTAGCATTATGTACCCAGGCAGCAGTCAGCAAACTGCAACCTAACTCTGAACAGCTCCCTTGCTCAACTATTAGTGGTTTGAGGCTGTGACTACCTTGGAGAGGCTTCACTTATGCACAGTATGCAGTTTACGCTGGGGGTCTCCAAGCTGAGGACTCCTGGGTCTGGGTCCTCACCTCTACCATGACCCACCCTGTAGAGTACCATAGCTAGCCTCCTGCCTCCCTCTGCAGAGGCCCTTCCCAACGCCTTCAGCAGACTGGACCTGGGGAGCCAACAAGGACATCGTAAGGGCCTGGGCTATCCACAGGGGTGCGGTATTCCCAGTTCTGCCTTGCAGGTGGGAGGTACAGTCCCGCAGAGCCTTGGGGGGGTTGGGGGGTCAAGGAACTACTGCCTCAGCTCTGCATGTGTGTACACACACAGGCACAAGTATAAATAATCCATGAGTATACACACGGACTGGAGCATACGTGCCTGGCATAGGCATGCACGGTAACAGTGCATTTGAATTCAACACAGTACACACACCTGGTGCATAGACGTCACCAGAATGTGCGGACTCACATGATACACAAAGATGTGGGCACACACGTAGACCTGAAGCTGTGTACACATGGAGCACACATACCTAGAGCGCACACATGTCTGTACACGTGGGACACATAACTAAAGCTGATGCACCATGAGTACACACCAGGAAGATGCACGCCTGCTCTGCAGGACTGTAAGGTGTGCGGGGAGGAGCACTACACCCCTGTGGACAGCCCAAGCACTTATGATGTCTCTTGCTGACTCCTCAGGCCCAGTCTGCTGAGGTATTGGGAAGGATCACACATGCACCAGGAGGATGTGCACACACACCTGGAGTGCACATACACACCTGGAGTAAACACATGAACAAGACACACCTGGAGTGCGTGTACACCTGTAGCATGCATACACACATATACCTAGAGTGTACATATACACCTGCAGTACACACACACACATACCTGGAGTGCATGTACACCTGTAGCATGCACACATACATATACACCTGCAGTCCACACACACCTAGTGCACGCATAGTTACCCCACATGCTTGTGTCACTGCTCTGATGTGCTGGCACATGTGCACATGCAGTAGCTCACAACACGTGTATACACACATATACTGGCTAACATACATTGTTGCTCACAGATACATGGGCACACATGTATGCACTCCCTCCCATACTGAATGGACCGGCCCTACCTGAATATGGGTCTGTAAACTCACACTGTAACCTGCAGGGTCACTCTGGGGAAAGGGGTGGTGTTCTAGGCTGACACTGCAACCAGTTCCTGACATGATAAGTAGCTTGAGCCCTACTCATCACCACCGGGAGCTGTGTGGACTCTGGGTGCCAGGAAGGGATGGACAAGTTTCTCACTGACCGGTCTGGCCCCACCACTTGGTATTAGGGCAAGGGATGGATTCTTGGCCAGGGCTGGGAGTCTTCAATTCCTCCCCTGGGAACCTGACTCACCTTCCTGGCAAGTGGGTCCCGTGTAGCTGTCCACACAGTGGCACTGCCCGCTGATGGGGTCGCAGTCGGCCCCACCCCCGCAATCACAGTGCAGGGCACAGCCCGGCCCAAAGCGGCCCCTTCCGCAATCTGTAGAGGCAGGAGGTGGGAGAGAGAAACATAAGCACATCTGCCTGGACCTGGGTAGAAAGCTCGGGTGGGATGATGTCCTACAGGAAAGGAGTAGAGAAGACCGTGGGCCTCAGTTTCCCCTGAAAAGGATAACAGTTCCTACCCACTTTAAAAACATCTGTGTTCTATAACCTTGAGCTCCTATATGGAGAAGCTCACACACATTCCTGCCTGGTGCCTGGGTTGGTGAAGCAGAAGCCACAGCTGCTGGATGAATCCAAAAGTCACTAGGTCACATTTACAGTCCCAGCAGGACAGCCCCCATCCTCGGGCAGTCTGGTCTGAAAGGGTTATGGCCATGATTGTTAAGTCAGGGACATATTTCTACCTCACTGGGGGCAGACAGAGTCCCAAGACTCGGGGCCACCACAGAGCAGGACCCCAGCCTTGGCAGTTCTGCTGGACGTCTATGCTTGGTATATCATGTTCTGGCCACTGCCGCATCTCTCAGAGAAGGCTGGAGGGTAAAGTGGAGATAACAGGAGGGCGCAGTGCCTAGTCTGAGGCCTGGCATGCAGGCAGCCAACCCACATGATATTTGCTGTTAGTGTAGACCTACCCCCATGTCCTGTCCTGGGAAGGAGCCCACACTCACCCAGATCACATGTGGTTCCTGTACGCCCTGGTGGGCAAAGGCAGAGGCCGCTGATGGGATCACAGGGCACATCCCCGTGGCAGTTACATTGCTGCAGGCAGCCATCTCCAAAAAAGCCTGGCTTACACCCTGGTGGAGGCAACAGGAATCAGTGTTCCCTTCCCCCAAATTAACCAAGACAGGAAAGGGTACAGGGGTCGGGTGGGGGCCAGAAACACTCACCACTCTCACAGAACTGGCCATGGAAGCCAGCAGGGCAGAGGCACTGGCCACTGACAGGGTCACAGGGGGCACCCTGTTGACACTCACAAATTCTCTGGCAGCCAGATCCATGGAAGCCGGCAGGGCAGGCTGGAGAAGGATCCTGGTTAGGCCCAGTCAAAGGCAGCAGAAACCCCTCGTTTTCCCAGAGTGGGCAAAGGACCAAATCCAAGACCTGAGAGAGGCCCTTTCCAGTGTGTCCTAGCTTCCCTCCCTCCCTCCCTCCCTCCCTCCCAGTTCTCACTATATACACTTCAGTATACCAGCCAGGGCTCACACAGCAAGGTAGAGGCATATGAAGGAGTTCATGCCCACCTGTCCTGTGTGACCCTGAGAAGACACCTCCAGCCTCAGAGCCTGGTCATCCCATCTCTCCTCATGAGCAATGACTGAGAAAATGACCGCTGTTCATGAGCCAGGACCAGCCTTAACGGTATACACAGGGAAGGGGACAACCCCACTCACCGTGTTCGCAAGCTTGACCATAGAAGCCAGGGCCACAAAGGCAAGCACCCGTGGTGGGCTCACAGCTGCCATTGTTCTGACAGGAACACTCCAGGAGGCAGGCAGCACCATAGCGCCCAGCAGGGCAGGCTGTACAGGGACCGGGCAAATGGATTCTTAGGTGCTCACTGACTCACTGCCCCATACAGCCTCCTAGGCCCCTAAACTCTGCCTCCTTCTCAGGGTCCAGAGCAAGGCCCCTCCTTGCTCAATATCCAGGTGAACGTTTCAGTCCTGCCTCCCCATACACATACACTCACCGTGCTCACAGTGTGGCCCCATCCAGCCCAGGGGGCAGGAACAGCTGCCATTGGTAGCATGACACAGGCCCCCATTCCTGCAGGCACACTTGAGTTCACAGCCCTTGCCAAACCAGTCCTGGGGACAGCCTAGGGGCAGAGGCAGGCACAACTGAGAACTCTGGCCAGGGTTGGATGTGTTTTTGGGACAAGTCCCCACACAGAGTGACATTCATTCGACAAATGCTTCCTGAGCTGCCTGGTGCTGGCTTTTTCCTCACAGAATTCTTCAGAATTTTGAGCAGCCAGCATCAGATCTGATCTGATGGTCACTCTAAGATAACAGGGACCATTATCTTCAGGGGACTGTAAGCAAGCACCTGCACGACCAGCAAGGAGTCAGGAAGGCTTCCAATCACACTTGTGTGCCTTAGAGGCCTAGAATCAGTCATGGTCAGCCATGTGTACTCAGGTGGCCTGCTGGCCACCCTATAACACTGCTGTCTTTCCTAGGAGTGAGGCAGGACCAGGTAGCAGCCTGGCTACAGCCTGGCCTTGGACTGCTAATCTGACACTACACCAGTCCTAGGCTGAGAGCAAGGGTTACAAGAACAGCCTTTGTGAGGACTCAGGGGGGAGCTGAGAGTGTGCTTGGGACTGGGTACACTGACACAGTGTGGGTATGACCACTGTCTCCTGGTCTACCCACTGTGTCTGCTGGGGTCCCTAGGCCTGGAAAAAAGGACCAGGAAATACCCTTCCGAGAAGACATCGGGACGCAAATGCTACCAGGCTCAGGAGGGGTTCCACCGGCCACAGAGACATGAGCAGGCAGGCCACTGGATGAACCAACTCTCAAGAGTCCTGAGTGGGTGGGGCCCTGAGTTGGCATGGGATGGCCGGTTTGCCAGCAGGGCAGGCGGTCCACGTGGTAAGAGACTGCTTCTCAGCCCCAAGGTTTCTGAGGAACTCACAGTGGCAGTGAGTGTGAATGTGCCCCTGGGGAATGGGCACACCCCCTCCCATGATGAGTTCACTTCAGGAGCCCGCTCCATAGCTTGATGACACATCAGTGAACTGTACGCATGCTGGGCCCCCAGCAGACACTCACCGTGCTCACAGTGGACGCCCATCTTCCCGGGAGGACAGATGCAAGTCCCTGACACCGGGTCGCAGGCCGCCCCTTGTCCACATGCACACACCTGGGCACAGCTGGGGCCGAAGCGACCCTGTGGACAGGCTGTGGAGAGGGCCAGATAAGTAGTTGCTTCTGCCTTGACCACAACTGTCCTAGATTCCCAGCATCCGCCATCTTCCTCCATGAATAGGCTCGGCCAGGAGCTGGGCTCCAGGCCATCTCTACAGAGACACACTGCCACACACCCCAGCTCTGCCTAGGTTCCAAATGGGAAAGTCCCCATGTGACCCAGGAGAAAGTCCCTTTCCTGGGCAGGACACTTAGCCACAGGGTTGTGCTCAGTTATCTGGGACACAGCTAGCCAGAAGCCAGGGCCCTCTGGGGTCACACAGACACCCACACACCATCTTCAATGCCAGTCTAGATTAGATCAGCAACAGGGGACTCAAAAATCAGGGAAGCATGTGGGCAGAACACTGTCCTCCCATAGGCTGGCCAGCAGGGCCCTGCCTCCTTCCCCAGAAATTCAGCAATATACTACCCAGCCCTTCAGTCTGGATCCTCACCAAGGCTGCAGTCTGCCCCAAGGAACCCAGCAGGGCAGTAGCAGGCTCCCGTGGCTGGGTCGCAGGTCCCACCATTGAGACACTTACAAATGTGTTCACAGCCTGGCCCATAGCGCCCAGATGGGCATCCTGCAGGGAGAGAGAGGGTCTGCAAACAAGCTGGAGGTGGAGTCAAACATGGAGCACCCCTGAGCATGGCAACCTTGAGGGCTGCCCCCTTCTACCATGCATACCAGAATGGCAGACGGAACCCCTGATCCCCTGACTCACGTTGCTGACAGTCAGTGCCATGGTAACCAGCAGCACATACACAGGTCCCTGAAGCAGGGTGGCAGGCCCAGGTCTCACCAGGACACTGGCACAGGTGCTTACAGTCCTTTCCAAAGGTTCCAGGCTGGCAGGCTAGGTATAGGTCGACTAGGGTCAAGCATGGCCTAACCCTCGGGAATCCCACAGTTGTGCCTCTCCACAAAGCAGGTATTGGAGGAGCACCTACCCTGCTCACAGCCGGGCCCAGTGAAGCCAGGTGGACAGTGGCACTCCCCAGTGACATGGTGGCAGGAGGCACCGGGTGGGCAGCGGCACCGCTGAGCACAGGCCTCTCCAAACCAGCCACGTGGACAGGCTGTGGGAAGGGTAGAAATGAGGTAAGCTTTCTGGGAATGGGGCAGAGGGGAGCCCTGAGGAGGCTATGCAGCACTCCCAATGGTCCATGAACTGTTATCTCTGCTTACCCTGTTCACAGTGTGAGCCCCTCCATCCTGGGGGACAGAGGCAGGCCCCCGTGACATGGTGGCAGGTGGCACCCTTCCGGCAGGCACAGTGCTCCTCACAGTGAACCCCAAACATGCCATTGACACAGGCTGTAGCATGAGAGATGGACAGAAGGCCAGGTATTACAGATCCAGGGCCCATGGAAATGGAGGGAGAAGAAGAGGCTGACACCAGAAGATATGAAGAGTCACTGGATCTCCCTGAGGTCTCCCAACTTGGCTTCGGCTCCAGGGTTGGGGCTAAGCAAGGGGTTCTGTAGGCTGGGTCTACAAATGGCTGTGGCTATGCAGAAGGGGAGAGAGGGGAAAACTCAGAAAGGTCAGACAGGTAAGTATCCATCCCAGTGTCCACTTGTCCAGATGCTGAGGGGGTTTGAGGTCTGGAGGGAGAACAAGGACCATGGGCAGAAAAGCCACAGACTGGGCAGCATCTTGCGATCATGGAGCCTTGGGCAATACAAGCTTCAAATCCAGAGACCACGGCTTTCTCTCTGAAGCCTCTCTCCAAAACAGAAGCAAACCAGCCGATCAGTCTAGTCTCTTAGCAGGAAGGCCCTGAAGCCATTTAACAGCGAGCCACTTCGGTGAGAACCGCGGAATAAAATTGGGTCACCCTTGGCAGAACCTCCCAGCTTCCCAGACCCCACTCACAGTTCTGACACTTGTCCCCAGTCCAGCCAGCTGGGCAGCGGCAGTGGCCCGTAAGCCGGTCACATATGCCCCCATTAAGGCAACTGCAGTTGAGCTGACAACCAGCCCCATAGTGTCCAGGAAGGCACTCTGCAAAAGTAGGGTAGGGATGAGAGTCTAACTCTCTGGACTAGAGCTTTGTCTAGGAGACACCAGCCCAAGTTTCCTGCACCTTGGGTGGAAGGAAAGACACTCCAGCCACCCCTAGCATGCTGCCCCCTCGACAGGACATCCTTCAGGACATCATCCTCCTCGCCTGAAGGATGTCTACCACCCAGGCCAGACAGCTCACCATTCTCACAGGCCAAGCCGGTCCAGCCCTCTGGGCATGCACACTGGCCCAAGATGGGGTCACAGCTCCCTCCATTTCGGCACAGACAGGAATGCTGACAGTTCTTGCCATACAGGCCAGCAGGGCAGGCTGAGGCCCAGAAAGCAGAAGCAAGCCTCAACATCTGGCCAGCAGAGACCTTTAGAGTTCCATAAGTTTCCACATATCCCCAGAGTTCAACCTGACTTTCAAGTTGGAACCTTATCAGGCTGGCTAATTCTGTGATGCCAAATCCCAGGCCTGTCCTGGACCCACCAACCTGGCCTTAGGGGCATGACATTAAAGGTCACAGTCAGTGTCGGGTGGTGGTGGCGCATGCCTTTAATCCCAGCACTTGGGAGGCAGAGGCAGGCAGATTTCTGAGTTTGAGGCTAGCCTGGTCTACAGAGTGAGTTCCAGGACAGCCAGGGCTACACAGAGAAACCCTGTCTCGAAAAACCAAAAAAAAAAAAAAAAAGGTCACAGTCGATCTCCATTCCAACTTCTCTGAAAAGCCAGGCCAACAGACGAGCACTGTACCTACCCTCCCATCCCATGCACCCAAGTCCTTCCATGGACTCATTGAGAGGCCATTACCCAGGACTGGACCTTGAACTCCTACACAGGACTTACCCTGCAGGCAGGTGGGTCCCATCCATCCAGGAGCACAGTAGCATTGCCCATGAACAGGGTCACAGGAGGCCCCGTTGAAACAGGTACAAATCTGGCTGCAGTTAAGCCCGAAGGTGAGGGGTGGGCAAGCTGCAATAGGAGAGGAGCTGTCAGGAACATAGCCGGGGGACTGCTGCAGGAGGAGCCAGGGCACTGGGTAGATCTGCCAGGGTGTCAGCGCCACCTCTTAGCAGAGCAGCCATAAGAAGGATAGATACTTGGAACCTCATGGACAAAGCTGTGTCCTCAGTTGGGTGCCAGGAAGGAGCCTCAGGGTTGTTTCCTCCCATGAAGGACCGCTCCCCACAGTACCCAGGATGAGGCCCCTTACATACTCTGGGAGCAGCGTGGGCCCCAGCGGCCAGCTGGGCAGATGCACGAGCCAGTGACAGCATCACAGGTGGCCCCGGCGGAGCAGTTGCAGGCACTGCCACAGTCTAACCCAAAGAAGCCAGCAGGACAGGCTACAGACAGAGGTGGAGATCACAAGAGGCCCAGAGCCAGAGATCCCTGCCCAACCTGCACTCAGGGCCCAGCCTGCACTCAGCTTACCATGCTCGCAGAAGCTTCCCCTCCAGCCAGCTGGGCAGGTACAGGCACCACTGACATGGTCACAGGCGGCCCCGTGCTCACACCTGCACTTCTGCTCACAGGCAGGCCCAAAGTACCCCTGCCGACACCCTGAGACACAAAGGCCAGCCTCACATCAGACTAGGACAGCAAGTCTGGCCAGTGCCCCTGACGAAGAAGCCCCTCCCCTCCCAACAGTGGGGACACCTGACCTTACCATACACTCCTTCTACCTTTTCCCCAGATGGGAGGTAAGAGTCCCAGACCTTGTCTTTGGGACCCAGGTACGATCTCACCTAGGGCTGTCTCTAAGGCCAGCTACCCTGACCCACTCACAGCCCATCCACAAGTCTTGGAAGCATACAGGGGCCTAAGGACATCCTGCCTTTCCTCCCAGGCTGGGACAGTATAGGCAGAATGTTTTGTGCAATTGTAGCATTCAAATGCTGGTTTCTCTGCGCCTACACCTGGATGCAATCCGGACATGGCACTGTAATGCTTACTCTAAGTATCTCCTGTTTCAAGTCCATTTAAACATTGCTCTCTGTTTATTCTCCTATTTGACAATAAAAGCTGAGTGGGCAATGGCTGGGCAGAAGGGAGAATAGGGCTGGACTTCTGATTCTAGCATTGGGAGGGAGGGAGGAAGGAAGGGAAGAAGGGGGAGTGAGAGGGAGAGAGGAGAGGGAGAGGAGGGGAGAGAAGGGGGGAGAGAGGATACACTGTGAAAAGAGGGTTAAGACATCTTGGGAAAACACTTGACGCAGAAAAAGCCAAATCAATACTAAAATGCAAGCATCTCGGGGATTTTGGCTGGAAGGTCGCCCAATTAGCTTAGAGGATTAGAATAAATCAATGACTGCCCAGTTCTTGTGCCATAAAGCTTATCAAATAAATCTTACAGGCTCTGTCTCATTTATTTGGGAGCTAGCCGGGACAGAGAAAAGACTATCACTTTCAAAAATGAATTCACAGGACCTCCCTGGCTTCCCATCTGCTATTCCAGGTGAGCCTTAAGTCCCACTGACCATGGGAGACAGTATATGTACATGCATGGTATGTGTGCACCAGAATACTCAGGTACATGTATGTGAATATGCAAGTGTGTGTGTGTGTGTGTGTGTGTGTGTTTATATGCATGCACGTGCCTACGTGCACACTGAGGGGGGTACAAACAGCAGGCTGGTACTCACACTGTTCACACCGGGGACCTTCGTAGCCAGCCTCACACAGGCAGAGGCCACTGACAGAATCACAATTCCCATGGCCTGCACTGCAGTTGCAAGGGTGGATGCAGTCAGGACCCCAGTGTCCACTGTCACAGGCTGCAACAGAGCCCAGCGTTATCCTGTGAGCTGCATGGCCACATCAGAACATGGGGCATCTTGAAGCAGGGGCAAGGCCAGGACCAGTGGACAAAGGACCCCCATACCTCTCTGGCAGCTGAGGCCCGTCCACCCAGGGGCACAGCTACAGCGTCCAGTGGCTGGGTGGCAATGCCCATCATTGGCACACGCACACCTCATCTGGCAACCAGTCCCAAACCAGCCTGCTGGGCAAGCTGTTGGCAGTGGAAAAAAAAAGTGAGCATGGCAGCCTGGTGTGCCCACCAGGTCCGCAGGCTGAGGCTGAGGTCAGACACGAGTTATACTCACCATCCTGGCAGCGGCTACCAACAAAGCCAGGAAGACAAAGGCAGGTTCCAGTCTCAGGGTGGCAGCTGGCACCATGCTCACACGCAGGGCAGATCTCTTGACAGCCCAGCCCCCAACGGCCCTCGGGACAATCTAGAGCCCAGACCCAGGATTAGCTATTCTTCTCCTAGTGCTCTAGCTGGCATGCTGCTGTGTGCCTGACACAGCACTGAAGGGCCCTCTTGCCACAACCAGAAACAGACCACTGTTGTCATAAAAGACTGCCCAAGAAAGAGGCAGGTTTCAGAACCCCAGGGCTGCAGGGCACCCACCTTTAAATAAGTAAACCCAACCCCAGGGATAGCTCAACAGCCAAATAGAGAGCCTGCTAGAGAGACAGATGCTCCATGCAGGGAGCTGATGGTCCAGAGCACAGTGTGAGGCCATGGCTCTGATGAGCAGCTGCAGACACCTCCCCATATTCCATCGTGTTCCAGAATGAATCCCTGAAGCTACTATGAAAAGAAAAAAAACTAACACATCAGGGTCAGGGCTAAGGTCCTAAATGGTCAATGGTGGGTCTCCAAGCAGCCCAGATCTGGAATCGGAGTCTCTAAATATGGTCTGGGATGGTATTTTCAAACACAGCCCAGGGCTGGGGCTGCCAGGGCATTCAGCTGCGACTCACCTGCTCCACAGTCCTCCCCAGTCTTCCCTGGTGGACACAGACACTCCCCTGTGACTCGGTGACAGGGGGCCCCCACACAGGAGCAGGAACCTGAGCAGTTCACACCAAATGTTCCCACTGGGCACTCTGTAAGGGAGAGCAGGTGACTTCAGGCACTCCATACATAGTTGTCAAGGCTGGGAGCTTTCTTTACAGCCCAAGGAAGACCTGGACAGGTTATGAGGATAGAAACAGAGTTGGGGGCAGGGGACTTGGGAGAGCATAGGCAGGGAGATGCAGGGGCAGGGCAGCTGGAGGACCAGGCAGCCTGTCCAGCAGAATCTAAGGTAATTCAGGGCCCTGGAGAGCTCCCAGGATCAGGGGACCGTTCCTGTCCTCGGGTAGTCCTCCCAGGGGACCACCTCTAGTCAGGTCAACCAAGATGTGCCAGTCCAGTCCCCTCCCCTTCATACCCAGCTCCTCAGCCCCAGAGCTGTAGTGATCGCTGGCAGGATTAGAGGTAGGGTAGGAAGTAGTAACTGGTTCATACAAAGATTAAGGAAGGACCCCAGATGTCTGGGCCCCCACACTCTGAAACTCAAGTCACAGCAAAGAACACAGCAGTACAGGAATCAGGGTGTCCTGGATAGGAATGGCCAAAGACAGGGCCTCAAGAACACATATGCCACTCCCTGGTATGTGTGATGGCCCCGGGTACTGGAAAGCCTCACTTGGTAAAGCATCTTTGCACTCCCTAAAACAGCCATGTTCTTAGGGCCGAGGGAGAAGAGAGCATGAGACTGGGGTAGGAACTTAGGAAGCATGGGAGATATCCTGCCTGCTTAGTCCCTGCCCACTCTATCCTTTGCTGGAGTGAAACAGCAGGCCTGATGGAGGGGTCCAAGCAGCCATCACTGGGGATCGGGCACAACCTGTGTGCATGCTTCAGGTGCCTGTGCATATCATACACACACACACACACACACACACACACATGCACGCACACATGCACACATGTGCACACACACATGCTTACATGCACACACGCAGCAAACACGTGGCACAGGCCAGGGAAAGAGCTCAACATTGCCAGTAAGGTGGTCCCTCAAGACCTCGGGAGCTCTCCCCACCAAATAAGCATGGACTTGTACTCAGGGCAGTAATACTTTCCAGACCCAATAACGAGAGGAACCATTTCTGTAAAAGTATGTATGTCATTTCCTGTGGTCTGTCCTTGGGGGCACTGGAGTCTTTAATAAAGTAAGGGAAGGAAAAGGGGGGTTCCTTTTGGTTTTGATACAGGGGTAGGCCCCAGGACTGGTGGAAAGTAGGCTCTCCTGAACACTAGGCCTGAGGTGTGGCAGGGAATCTAGAAAAGGAGGGCACAGGCTTGTGGGGAAGGGAAGCTACACGTGTATGTGTACAGAGGCACATGACTGTGTGTGTGTGTACATGTATGTATGTGCATGTGTGTACATATATGTGCATGTATGTATACATGTGTGTGCACATATGTGTATGTGTGAGTGTGTGTACATGTGTGTGTATGTGTGTATATATATGTGTGTGTGTATGTGTGTGTATGTGTGCATGTGTGTATGTGTATGAGTGTGTGTATGTATGTGTATATATGTGTGTGTATGTGTGCATGTGTGCATGTACACATGCATGTATGTGATGAGTGTTTGTATGTGTATGCATATGTGTTTATGTATATTTATATGTGTATGAGTGTGTGTGTGCATGAGTGTATGTATGTATGTGTCTGTGCATGTATGTGTAAATATGTGTGTGTATGTGTGTATGTGTGCATGTACACGTGCATGTATGTGATGTGTGTATGTATGTGTATGCATATGTGTTTATGTATATTTATATGTGTATGAGTGTGTGTGTGCATGAGTGTATGTATGTATGTGTCTGTGCATGTATGTGTATATATGTGTGTATATACGTGTATCTGTGTGTATGTATGTGTGTGTGCGTGTATATGTGTGTGTTCTGGGTGGCTCTGTTAAGAGGCTCAGTCCTGTCCACTCCCTAGATGCTTGTACAAATAAGGACACTCAGAGCTGGTGAACAAAACCTAAGAGCATAGAGTCCTGAGAACAGGTCAGGTCTGGAGATTCTAGACTGAGTTACAAGCCCTGAATATTCTCTTATTCCAAGAAGACCTGAGAGCCCTCACCAGGCCTCATCCCATAGATGAGACTCTGCCAAGCTGACCCATGACCCTGGCTGGTGGTGCTGGGGACTCCTCTACCTTTCTCCCCTACAGAGAAGAAGGAGAGATGGCTGAGGGCTCCTGCATTCCTCTCCAGCCTTGCCCACCCTAAACTGGTCACACTCAGGCCCTGAAGCCCCCTTCCAATCTGCCCCCTCCCTCAAGGACCTGTGACAACATGGCTGTATCCCGTCCTGGTCAAGAAGCCTTAAGCCAAATGTCTGAGTGTCCAACTTGACATTCCACAAGGTACACAGCCTTAGATCATCACTGTGAGGACCACAGTCCATAGTTCCCAGTCATAAGTCCCTGCCAATGTAGGTCACAGCCTCTTATCTTCCCTCCTGGTCCTCTAGGGCAAGCCCTCAACCCCATATATGCTGGGCTGCCAACCAATCAGGATATGATTTGCCAAGCCACCTACTCCCAACCCTGCCTCAGGTCTCCCAGTGACACCTAAGGACCCAAGTCACTAATGTGCCCCTCCTGGGTCTTGAGGCCCATTCTTCTACCTGCCAAATATCTAAGGTCATGGCAGCTCTGTTCTCACTCGTACACCCCAGACTATAAGCCCACAAACAGAGTAGGACTCTCTGAAGCATCCCCCTGCCTCAGCAGCCAGCCTGCTCCTCCTCCCACCTCCAACCTCTGGCTCCCTTCTCATCCATCTTGCCCCAGACTCCAACACAGAGCTTTCCCAGGAGCCTCAGGGAAGCAAGGCGTGGCCAGTCATTTCACAGAGGTGCTGACTCTGAACCAAGCAGGCAGCTCAGTGCCTTCTTTGAGCACCTCTGTGACGGTCCAGGAACCATGCTACCTCTGAGCTGACGGTAGGTAAAGGGGCCATTTACACACAGGCTGGACTGGCATCTTCCAGAAGTACACTTTTACAGCCCCCTAGTACAAGGGACCCTAATCGCAGGAACCCCCAGGGGACAGTCACTCACCTTGGCCACAGTCCTCCCCCTGGTAGCCAGGAGGACACTGTGTCCGACACTTGCCACTCACAGGGTCACAGGCCACACCTGGCCGGCAGGTGCAACGTTGTCTGCATCCTGGTCCGAAGAAGCCTGGCTCGCACTCTGCAGAGTGAGAGGCAAGACAGAATTGAGAGATGGAAATGAGGTTTTCAATGGCCTTGGGACCGACCTCCCTCTCCTCCAGAGACTCACCTGCCTGGCAGCGCTCGCCCTGGAAGCCGGCCTTGCAGGAGCAGCTGCCATCCTTCGGGTTACAAGACCTTGTGTGTGACTGCTCACAAAGGCAGTCCTCAGAGCAGCCCGGCCCAAAGGCCCAGGGAGGGCAGGCTGCAGACGCAAAGCCATAAGGAGCCTGCCTGCTACAGCACCCACCCCAGTCAGCCCGAATCAGCAGGGGTGATCAGAATGCTGCTGTAGCTGAGTCCCCTTCCAGAACATTCGAGGAATCCTAGCACATCTGTTTGTGTCCTGGAGACCTAGAGCTAAAAACCAGGGTCTGCATAGCTGATAGGCTATCCCCAGGTTATACCACTTTCCAGGTAGGACAACCCCAACTTTCTCCTCCCAAGAAGCTCTTTCACAGATACCAAACACTACCATAACCCTTTCTTTCTCTGCTAATCCACCATTCCCTTCCTTCCCTGAGAGTCCATGTACCCAGAGATGGGAACTCTGACAGGGGCTGGGAAGTTGGTTTTATTCCACAAGCCAAAATCAGAAGCTTCCTGGGAAGTCTTGTCTTGCTTGCCTGCACTACCAGATAAGAGCTAGGAGTCACACCAGTCTAAGGTCAGTGCACCAGATGCCTGGAGGCCATCACGGTAGTGATACAGGACTCCAGCTGATAACTGCAAGCCAACCCATCCACAGAGGCTACCACGGTGCTCCCAGCCCAGTGTGAGACTGTGCAAAGCAGATGGTCTCACTCATACAGATAGATATAGTAGAACTCACCCAGGTGACAGAAACGGCCATAGAGCCCTGGGTCACAGAGGCAGGCCCCATAGAGGCGATGGCACCGGCCACGGTTAGCACAGTGACATTTCTTACGACAATGTTTGCCATAGAAGCCCTTGGGGCAGCCTGTGGGGAACAGTTTAGTGAGAATTGAAGAGAAGTTGGCCCACCATCTTGGTCCTCGGATGAAGAGACATAGGCTTAGTACCCAGGGCAGGAGATATGAATAGCCATGCCCTACAGGCACAAGCTGAACCTCCTGATTGAGGCCTGTTGGTTGGTCTGGCCAGACCCTCAGAGCACTGTGCACACCCACCAGCAGGCAAAGCTCTAAGTATCCTAACCTCTGACCCACACAGAATGCTGAGCCCAACCTCTCCACCAGACAGGGAAGGTTGCAAGGCCTCACCTGGTTAGGACCACACCCAAGCCTGGGATGCCTCAGGGCTAAGGCTGCCCTTGTCTCTTTGACTCTGCCCTGCCCTATTATAAATAGTTGAATCCTCAAAAGCTGCCACATCCCAATCTCCAGGCTCTTGAGAAAGGAACACTCCACCTTGCCCAAGGGAATCCCCAAATACAATAGCAATGTCCTTAGCCCATAGGTAGGCAGCCTTGAGACAGAGAGAGAAAGGCAGTGAAGAGGTGTGAGCAGATAGGGTCACAGGAAGACAGGAAGCATGCAGCCCCAAAGTAAGGGACACCCAGGGTCTGGGAAACTAACACAAGGTCCCCATGAGGTCTCTACCCCCAAAATCTGCCTGTCTGTTACCAGAGATCCCCTTCTGCTCACTATATTGGTATATTTTTCACTTGCTGAGGTATCTGGTGGCCCTCTCCCAGGACTGCAGAAGAAAAGTCTCTGGGAAGTGACGTAAATTCAGATCCTATACCTGTCAAATGTCCCTGAGGTCACCTGGAGCATACCTACGACTCTTCCAGTCGCCAAATGTTTGCAGCAGATTGAGAGATGGACAACAGAGACAGTAAGTAGGGTGGGGGACACCGTGTGGCTGCCTGGCCACCCTATTGTCTTCAGACTACCTTGGGACCTGTAAGCTGGTGTTATGGTTTGAATATGCTTGGCTCAGAAAGTGGCACTATTAGAAGATGTAGCCTTGTTGGAGTAGGTGTGTCACTGTGGGCATGGGCTTTAAGATCTTCATCCTAGCTGCCTGGAAGTCAATCTTCCACTAGCAGCCTTCAGATGAAGATGTAGAACTCTCAACTCCTTCTGCACCATGTCTGCCTGGATGCTGCCATGTTTCCACCTTGGTGATAATGGACTAAAATCTGAACCTGTAAGCCAGCCCCAATTAAATATTGTCCTTTATAAGAGTTGCCTTGGTCATGGTGTCTTTTCACAGCAGTAAAACCGTAACTAAAGCAGCTGGGTTCTGTCAACTGTATCCTCTCACTCAAATGCAGTGGTTCTCAACCTGTGGGTTACAACCCCTTTGGAGGTCGAACAACCCTTTCACAGGGGTCACCTAAGGTCATCAGCATATCAGATATTTATGCTGTGATTCACAACAGTAGCAAGTTACAGTTATGAAGTAGCAACGGAAACAGTTCTATGGTTGCAGCATTAGGAAGGTTGAGAACCACCGACTTAACAGGAACAATTAAAATGGCTGAATAAAGTCCTGGACACTCAAAGATAAAGCCATTCCCTTGAGAAGTTTATTCCCATGAACCGTAATTCTCCCACAATGTTGAAGCGACAGCTAGACAGGATGTTAAGCTACCAGCACAGACAGAATTCCTTCTACACACCCCAGCTTGTAGTGGCATTTTCCCTGCAATGTGGGAGGAGCTACGGTGGGAGGAGTAAGAAGAGGAAGAGGAGGAGTAAGGAGAGGAAGAGGAAGGGCTAGGGGAGAGAGGGGCAGAGAGAGAGGAACATGGCAGCAGATGTGTGCATGTCTCTAGCAGTCAAAGGTAGTTGATATATCTAGGTTGGGTATTGGGTTACACCTCTAATTGTGTGTGCATCTTATTACCAAACATATAAAACCATTGATTAATAAGTAAGCATTAGAGTCTCATTTTCTACCAAGTACTGCGTGGATGGCGGGATGGTCTGGGCTTAGCCCAGCCTTGTGGAGACAGCATGGAAGATTGGCAGAGCCATCTCCCACGCTGACATCTCATGGGTGGCAGGGCCGGTATTTCTGGCTGGCCATTTCTAGCTACGGTGTGCACGTGGCCTCTGGTTGTAGAACATGGTGGCAGAGCTAAGCAAAGCCGCCACCACTTAGATAGTCAGCCCAAGAAAACGACATTTTAAATATCTCACTCAACACCAGCTTGCCATCACCCAGATCTGCTTGAATGCAACCAGGTCCGAGGAGCTCACTGCCTCCCCAGAGAATCCATTCCAAACATGTCTCCACCCATGGAGTTGAGCCTCAACCTTCGGTATATAAGTCCCAGAAAACAGGCATCACGACTCACTAAAGTTCTTTGTCCTCCTCCTCCTCCCCCAGGCACCACCTAAAGTCTTAGAGCAAAAATAGGAATTTGCACCAAGCGCCATATTGCCTCCCTTTCTTTAGAGTTCCCAGGCGGGTTACACGCACCATCCTCACAGTGGGTTCCAGTGACACCTGGGGGACAGCGACAGGCTCCTGATACCGGGTCGCAGGTCCCACCGTTCTGACAGATGCAGGGAGAGCTACAGTTCTTCCCAAAGGTGTCTGGAGGACAAGCTACAGGGGACGACAGGGAGACAACGGGATTACCAACCAGGAGAACTTGGGGCCCTCCTGGCATTAAAGGCAGCCATTTTAAACAATAGCCTGGAACAGCAAATGATGCCATCTGTGCCCCATGGCCCCAACCACACCCAGAGCAGACATCACTAATCAATGGCTACATCATCTAACACACACTGACCCTTTTAATCAGATGACCTATTTCAGGTGATCCTCACAGCCTGAAGGGCCTGCCTGGTGCCATCCAGGTCTAGAGGCCTTGGGAGGGATAAGGAGGGCTCTGGAGAGATCCATTTCCAGAGTGCTTCACCTACTAAGTTGTTGTATAGTCCTAGGCAAGGCTCTGCTCCCATCTGAAGGTTTCAGAGTCCCCACTACCTGTCTGAGAGAAGCCCACCCACTGGGTCTCCTCCATAGACACCTCCAACAGTCTTAACTATTTGTTGATTTGTCATTAGGTTCCTAGATACTGGCTGGGAGCATCTCACAGGCTGGCTCACTGGTTCCTAGATTGCTCCACATCCTAGCACCATGTCTAGTACAAGGGGTGGGAGTTGGGGAACAGTCAGTAGAGACTTATCAAAGGGAGGGAAGGTCCAATAGATAAGATAATAAATGGATGGGATTAATGGGATGGATGGGTACACAGGTGTGTAGATGGATAGATGAATGGATGGATGGATGGATGGATGGATGGATAGACGGATGGGTGGGTGGGTGGGTGGGTGGATGGATGGATGGATGGATGGATGGATGGATGGATAGATGGATGGACAGATAGATGGGTGGATAGATGGATGGATGAGTGAATGAGTAGATGGATGGGTGGATGGGTGTGTAGACGGATGGGTGGGTGGGTGAATGGATGGATGTGTAGATGGATGGATGGACGGATGGATAGATGGGTGGATAGATGAGTGGATGAGTGAATGGGTAGATGGATGGGTGGATGGGTAGACAAATGGGTGGATGGGTAAACAGATGGACGGGTGGGTGGGTAGACAGATGGATGGGTGGGTGGGTAGACAGATGGATGGGTGGGTGGGTAGACAGATGGATGGGTGGGTGGGTAGACAGACAAATGGATGGGTGGGTACATGAGTGTATGGACAGATGGATGGGTGGGTAGATAAGTGGATGGGTATGTAGACAGATGGATGGGTGTGTGTGTGTGTAGATAGATGGGTGGGTAGGTGGGTGTGTGTGTAGATGGATGGGTGGGTAGATGAGTGGATGGGTATATAGACAGATGGATGGATGGATGGGTGGGTATGGAGATAGATGGATGGGTGTATAAACAGATGAAGGATGGATAGGTGTGGAGATAGATGGGTGGGTGTGTAGATGGATGTATGGGAGTGTAGAGAGATGAAGGATGGATGGTTGTGGAGATAGATGGGTGGGTGGGTAGGTACTTGGGTAGGTAAATGGGCAGGTTGGTAGATGGACAGAGAGAGAGGTAGATTTTTCTCCCCAGAGCTAGGCAGGGGGAACTATACAGAATGGATGCTCACAGACTCTGCTTAGACCCCACCATCAGCCTTACTCTCATTGCAGATGATCCCAGTCCAGCCCTCTGGGCAGTCACAGCCGTCCAGGCCTGGGAGACAGGTCCCTCCATTCCTGCAGTCATCGCAGGTTAGGCTGCAGTCATGGCCGAAGGAGTGGTCCAAGCAGACTGCAGGAAGACAGGGAGGGGGACTTCTGAACTAGATCCCTAGCCTCAGGCCCTTGGGTCAAAGAGGAGAGAGCCAGGGATGTCCCCAGCCTCTAAGTTCCAAGGTGAGATACGGGATCCCCAACCTAGGAGCTAGGGGACAGTTGAGCCATGGATGAACTAACACATTGTAAGAAGCAGGCCCTTCTGGGAGCGCTCAACATTGTAGGGCAGCCTAGTCTAGGATCCGCCATCCCCAGGGGGAGAAGACAAGGGCAGGTTCATGCCTCACCAAACTTCTCAGTGAGCGTGTGTTCTCCCCGCAACTCTGCCTCCTCCTCCTCCTCCTCCTCCTCAGCCCCATAGTCATCCTGGAAGAGTTGTGGAAACTCATCCCTCAGTACTGCAATGTGGGGCAGGGGCCGCACAAAGGGCAGCTGGCCATCCAGGTCCACCACGGATTCTTCTAGGGCTGGGGAAGGACACACAGGCTTCTCAGCCTTTGCCGCCCACTGACACAGCAACAACACCGCCATAGGTGTCAAGTCTTCTCTCGCCTTATCATGGAGAAATGGGATGCCCAAGACCCCCATACACTGTGCCCTAGCCTATCAATCACTTACCCGACTAGCCTGCTGGCCCCACCCCTACAGCAGGAGACAAGACCACACGGAGCCCAGAAGATGGTAAGCCAGATAGACTGCCAGACAATGTGGGCTTCTGGGAACAGACACCCAGAAGGTAGGGGTGCCTAAGGGGAGGCTCACGCGTGCAGCCCCTGCGGTCCTCATCCAACCGGTAACCCGCCTCACAGAAGCACTGGAAGGAGCCAGCCAGATTAGAACAGTGGTGTTCGCAGCCGCTGTGACCAGAGGCACACTCGTCAACATCTGCAGACAAACAGGGCTGTTGAGGTTGTGCTCCTATAGTGGGAAACCTGGAGGACCCTTCCTGCCCTGGCTGTACCCAAATGACAAAGCCTAGTGTTCATCTCCCTAAGCAGCTGTTACACTACCACCACCCCACCCCACACCACCCCATCCACAGTGACTGCCTTAGAAGTCTTTCCCCTCGAGAGTGAAGGGACAGTGGACATCTGCCAGGAGAGTCATTTAAGGAAAAGGCAGGAGCATGTCCCAGCTCTGTGAGGGGAGCCAGTGCCTACAGGCCAGAGGGAGAGAGGGAGGAAGGGAAGAATGAAAGAGCAATGGTTGTGTGTGACTTAAAGTACATGATTGTATACAAGTATATGCTTCGGGCTCTATGTGAGTCTGGATAGTTATACGTACAGCTTGTGTGTAGTACATCAGATCATAAGTTTATATGTGGTCAGGATGGGTGTGCCTGAGCATACAGCAGGTACTTAATCAATGTCCATAAGCAGAGAAGGAAGCAGGTGGATCCCATGTCCACCTCAGGAGGGCCAAGGCTGACCCCTAACCACCCAGCTGCTACCTCACCGCATGCACTCACCCTCACAGTCACAGCCGTCCGTGCTGAGCCGATAGCCAGCAAAGCAGCTGCACTCGTACCCACCAGGGGTGTTGGCACACACTTGCTGGCAGCACGGAGAGTTGGCACAGTCATCAATGTCTGTGGGACACACACAGGAGCCTACTGGTACCATGGATACACATATACCCTCCCACAATCCCATGGCCACAGCTCAGGCACACCCACACCCTTGTATACACACCTATACACAATCCTACCTGACCAAGTGTGAGCCTGTACACAATCACTTGTACACTTACATATAATCATCAATCATGCATACAGCCACAAAACCACACACACCTGGAAGGAACAGTTCCATGGACATCTCTCACCCTTCCCTCCTCCTCCTCTCACCCTTCCCTCCTCCTCCCCCCCTCCCCCACCTCACGCCAACCCAAGCACTTAGAATCCTTCTGAGTTGTGATGCTGACTCTTGCCAGCTCTCCTGCAGCATCTGCTGAGCCCAGGCCTTCAAGAGCAGCAGCAGCAGCAGAGAGAGAGAGAGAGAGAGAGAGAGAGAGAGAGAGAGAGAGAGAGAGAGAGAGAGAGAGAGAGAGACTTCCAAGCTGTGGCACCAAACAAGTCCAAGACTTGCTGTGGCAGAGAGTCCTGGGGATGGAGGGTCGCGCAGCCTGAAAGGGACTGGCTCGCACCAATGCAGGTCTTCTGGTCTTCATCCAACTCGTAACCACGCGGGCAGGTGCACAGGGGCCCTGTGCTAGTGTGACTACAGCCGTGTGAGCAGCCACCGTTGCCAGCCTCGCAGCTGTTCACAATCTCCATCTCGATCCCTGTAAGGACATCCCAGTTAGGATGCGGGGTTAGCACACCCTCAGTAGTCCCTGGGGACCCACACCCAGGGCTGCCCAACTGAAACTGACTCTAGGGTCTGGGAGAGCTACATGAGTGCCCCCAGCACCCCCAGTCCACTGCTTGCTGCTGACTCACGGTAACACTGTCGCCCGTCGGCACCCAGTTCATAGCCTGTGTGGCACACGCACTTAAAGGATCCTTGGGTGTTGAGGCAGCCGTGAGCACACTGGGCCAGCCCCAAGGCACATTCATCCACATCTGGGAGGGAGAGACAGGAAAGAGGAGTTAGGAGCTCCTGACAGTGGGAAAATAGTGGTGGTGGCTGATATCCCAGGGCACATTAACAGTTTTCTGGCTTAAACAGCATAGTAGAGACCATGCCGTCCCATGACACAGCTCGACAGACAGGGAATGGAGGGAACCCAAGTTGTGTTTCATATTGAGCCCAGAGGGGGGAGTCTTTTCTGTTTGTTTGTGTGTTTGTTTCTAAAGTGTATGTTGAGTACACTGTTGCTCTCTTCAGACACACCAGAAGAAGGCATTGGATCCTATTACCATGTGGTTGCTTCAAATTGAACTCAGGACCTCTGGAAGAGCAGTCAGTGCTCTTAACCACTGAGCCATCTCTCCAGCCCAAGGGGGTCTTTTCTGTTGCACCCGTAATAACTTCCTAGTACAGATGGGAGATGGGTATGTAGCTATCCACTTTCCCCACCCTTTGGGCACCTGGGTATCTGATATGACACTTGGGAGGTGAACCACCATCTCTCTGATGGCTCCAGGAGCATCCCAACCACCCTGAAGTCACTGGGCAAATGGCAAACTCCCTGAGGCTGCTCTTCCCAGACTTACTATCTACAGAGAAGTCGGGACAGCACACAGCTGGGGGTGTGGTTAGGCACACACTTGGCTGTATGACAGCAGCCAGATGAAGGAATGAAATCTGGAAACTAGTGCCCAAATACAGACAATGATGCATTTAACACCACCTACCTGGAAAAAGCCCAACATTGACTAGGTGGGACGTTTTCTGGGGTGTATAGGTGGCCCTTTTCCCTCCCCCTCGCTTACCCTTCCTGGGCCCTAAGGACTAGGTGCTAGTTGGACAATATAGGAAGTGTGTTTAAAGCAGAAACCCGAGTTCCCTCTCTTCTCCTGCAGAAACATTGCTGGGTTGTAGACAGCTCCTTGGGTGTCTCCCTCCCACCCACTGTCAGGGAGAGGAGACTAGACCCATCAGCAAAGTGCCTCAGAGATGTTAGGCTAGACAGCATCCTACCTTCGCAGGCTTTGCGGTCTGCAGCAAGCTGGTAACCTGGGTGGCAGCCACAGTGGGCAACTGCCCCGAGTGCCTGGCATATATGCATACAGCCGCCATTGGCGTCTGCACACGGGCTTCTCCCTGGATACCAGAGCCAGAGGGATGGAGGCAGAGAAAAGAGATGGGGAAGGAGACTCTGTCAGACTCAGAATCACCCTCCAGTGCAGGAACCCCTCTCTGCTCCAGCCTGTGACATGATGCCCCAGTTATAGGCAGCTGTGAGTTCCCTCAATAAGTCTCCATATCCAAGGCCAGGGCTCCGAAGGCTCTGCCGGAACAGTCAGTACCCCACCAAACCCACGATTTTCAAGTGTCATGAATCCCAAAGAATGTGCACCATGGTAGGAAGCAAGGCTTAGCCAGAAGAAGGCCTTCCAGCAAGTAGGTCGCCAGCCCAGGTGAGCTCTGACTGTGAGCCTGGCCTGCTTCTCCCAGATCTCTCGCTTTGAGATACGGTGTTGAAACAAGACACTGGGGCTAGGAGCCCCAAACCGTGTGATCCCCAGTCCTCTGACCCAAGGATCTATGTGATCACCCAACCCTATGACAACCCCCAAGGCCTTATGCCCCTCTCAACCCTGTGACTCCCTCAGCCCTGTGAAACTCTCACCTTTGCATCATCCCCCAGCCTCACAGCTCCAGCTTTATGATTCCCTCCATCCCGTAGTCTTTGCACTCCTGTGACCCCCTGAACTCCTAACAACCCCGGCTCTGTAACCTATTCAGCCCTGTGTCCCACCAGTTCTGTGATCTCCCAGTCCTGAGACCCCACACCATTCCACCCACATGCCTGGCCCCGCCCCCTCCTATTGATACCTCCTACTGTGCTAGGGAGTCTCAGCACCTGCTCTGTCCCACTTCCACATCTGGGGGAGGGGACTCTGGTCCTGCCCCCCCCCCCCCCACTCCTTTAGCAAAGTCTTTTTCTCCTATGTAAGCAGCCCAAAGCCCCAGAAAACTCCAGCCTGGCTAGCTCCTCCACCCAAACCCCAGAGAGACATCTAGGGAACCAGAGTGAAGTCTGCATCCTGAAATTCCTGCTCGGAGGACCTGCAATCTGGTAGCTCTCACCATGCTTGCAGCTCGGGCCCCCCAGCAGCCCACGCCTCCCTCCTACCACCAGGTATCCTCACAGCAGCTTCTTCCCTGGATCCTGGAACCCCTCGTTCTCCCAGCTCCACACTTACGGACACAGCGCCTGCCATCCTCCTGCAGCTGGTACTGGGGCCGGCACTGGCAGCGGTGCTGTGTCACGGTGAGCTGTACACACTGATGCTGGCAGCCACCATTTCCCAGAGTGCAGGAGCTGATGGCTGAGGACAAGAAGAGCTTAGATCAGGCCAAGAGCGCAGACCCTCGTTCCCACACCAGCAGGACCGATGATGAACCCTCACCAGCCTCCCAGTTGCTCTCAGTTCCCAGAAAGCCTGACTTTACTTCCCCAGTCGCCTACAGGGTCCACAGTACAGTGGATCTCTTTCTCTGAATCCTCTAACCCAGCCCACTTAAGGGCTAGATACAAGGCAGATCATCCCGCCTTGATGGAACCCAGCATCCCTCAGCTCAAAACATGAAACACCAGAAGGCTGTTGAAAAGTAGCTGGCTCACTCCCTGACAGCAGGCTAGAAGGCATGGAAAGATCTACCCTGCCATCTCGGTCCTCAGACCAGGACAAAAGGCCAGGTGTGGAGCTTCTACAAATGGGTGGCACCTCACCTCACAGACCAGGCAGGCCACACGTCACACCCAACCAGAGTGTCCAGACTTCCCAGCATTCATAGTTCCTCAGTGAGACCATGTCCCAGAGGGCAGCAAGCACCCTGTCTCTCCTGATTGAACTACTGCTTCGGGGCATGGGAAGAAGGGATGGGCTGGCCTGGTAGGTGCCTGCGCACTGTATGGATGAGATCATTCATAACCTCAGCTGGCCTACGGAGACAGGGAAGATGCTTTGCCTGGCAAGGCATGGAGGATGGACCAGCAGTGGCAGCCAGCTCCTGGTATGGATTTGGTTACAATGGAGTCTCTGGCAATGGCCCTGTGGTTAAAGGAAGTTAGCCATACGCTCTGGAGGGGAAGCCGCAAGAATGCTGCCCCTGTCTGGGAGGTAAGGCTGTCTGCCTGTGGGCCTGAGCCCAGAGCTCTGTCGGCAAACCTGAGACTCATCACTAAAGCACTTTGTGAGGCAATGCTCAACCCTAAGCTCTAAGATGCTGCCTGGGGTGTGGGAACACTGTCGACTTTAAGCAGTACAGTCCCTGGCCTAGCTTGGAGGTATGGTTAGTGACTGCCTAGGAACTGGAGCCTGACACCATTAGGGTCAACACTGCACAGCCCAGGGGCTGGCAGCTGCATGAGCCCCATGAGATGACTCGGGGATCTGCGAAGGCCAGGCTTCCTTCAGAGCAAGCTTGCTTAATGGCCACATTGCTCATACAATGGCTCTCTCCTGACGTAAAGCACAGCCTGGGAGTACGAGGAGGGCCCCTTCTCTGGGGCAAAGCCAGCCACGGGGAGGCAGTAACTGATCTCCTGGACACCCAGGGCACCGGATATAAGCATCAAGGGAGAAGCCACAGCAATTTCCTACAGAAGTGAGGTAAGCCTGCCAACCCGAGCCCTTCCTCATCTCTGCTCTGACCCCTAAACTGGATGCAAGCCATGCTGACCCCAGGCCTGGCTGACCTCACCTGAGTCAGCTGTTCAGCCACCAGCCCTCCCTCCTAAGGCATCTGGGCTCATGCATGTGGCCTTAGCTGACCCCACATTCCAGGGGGCTCTGTTTACTCGTGCTCACCACACCAACTGCGTCCCTACTCGGGACACGTAATGGGAACCAGAAGCCCATTCTGGCAGGCCCAGGGAGGGCACAGAGGGCCTTGAGGTCTCAGCATCTCAGCAGGAAGCACCATCCACCAGGAGGGAAAGGTACTTCATCTCCCAAGCAGCCTTGTGAGCCCACCATGGCTGGCAGTAAAGACTTGGAATTCCAGTGCAGCTTCACACCCTCAGGACCATCCCGGTCCTTTACTCCACAGGACTGTGTCTGCCCAGATGCTCCCAAGCTGTGCACACCAGGGAGCTGGGCCAGCATCACCCAGCACATCCTTTGTGGATTCTGGGAAAGCTGAGCCAGGCAGATTTTTGTCCTCTCTGTGCTGGGCTTCACAGCTTCAGACATGGCCAGGGTCTGTGTCTCCAGGCTCCTCAAGTTACTGAGACACAGCTGTAAGACACACACTCAGGACCTCTGCCAAGAACAAGGCCAGAGGCTCACATCTGCTTGTGGTGCTAGAAATCAGACCCAAGGTCAGACATGAGCAAAGCTGAGAGATCTTTGGAACAGAGAGAGGTCAGGGACTGGCCTCCCTGTGGTGTATGGGTACATACTCATAAAGCAAATGCCTCAGCCAGGGTTGGTGAGACACTTAAAATCAGTACTGGAGATACAGGCAGGAGGGTTGAGAACCCCAAGCCATCTTAGGCAACAGGACTAGATAGGTCTGGCTCTACAACATTCCCCGTTTACCTCGCACTCGGCAGGGGTCTGTGATCTGTGTATAAGCGTGCAAGACTCCATATGGTCCTGCCCCATAGTCCCATCCCCCAATTCCCAAGGCCTCACTTAGGCCTCTGCCCACTTCCAGATCAGACACAAATGACTGTAATTGGGTGACATTCTATATTAGAGTCTTAATATCTGTGTGTTCCTGCACCACCTCTGCCCCCACCCCCATACCCGCACTTGTCCCGCCCTGTCCCTCACAACTCAGGTGCTGCCCCGCCCCGGCCCATCCCACACCTCCCCTCCACAGCTCCACCCCTGCCGGCCCCACCCACCCAACTCAGGCCCTGCCCAGTACCATCCCACCCTCCCCTCCACAGCTCCACCCCACCCCCTCCCACCCCGCCCATTCAGGCCCTGCCTGTTCCTGCCCCGCCCCCGTCCCACCCCATTAAGTCCCATGCTGAAGCCCTCTGATATGACAATGTTCAGAGGCTGGGTCTTATGCCTTAATTAAGGTTGGAAGTGGTCCCACAGATGGGGCTCTGACCACACCAGGGTCCAGAAGGGCTGGCACCTTGCAAGCTGGACTTGCGGCTATGAGAGAAATAAAGATCTGCTGTTAAAGCACATGTGGTGTTTGGTCAGACTCCACTGGCGAGCAGGAATTCCAGCACAGCTGGGCTGCGGCTTCACCCACAGCCGGCAGGAGTCGCACTACTCAGGATGGGGTGTGAAATACAGAGCTCTGAGGAAGGTTTTGTGGAAGAGCCTGGACCTCACAGAAAATACATCTCCTATAGGACAGAGGGCTGCCTGTGTCAACATGTTTAACATTCTTGGTTGTCTGACGCCCCACCAAAGGGTACTTGTCCAGTCTCAGGAGGCAGCACCTGTATTCCAGGCTCAACCTTGGGGCTTGAGCCAAGGCCTCAGAGCCTTGCATCAGCCATACTTATGCAGCTGGCTGCACAGGGGGTGAGAAGATGAGACACCCACACTGAGCCTTGGGGAGGCCTTAGGCTTCAGTCTCCAGACCATAAACTCACCTTTATGCATGGACTATACAGGAGCCAGGTCCGTTTCCAGCCAGCTCAGCTAATTTTATTAGCTGCTCTAATTGCAGCCTCCAGATCATCCTGGAGGATAAGGGCTGCTGGCTCAACTGGTGTGGCCATTAGGTGCTGAGAGCCCTCACTATGCCCCATCAGTGACCAGAGCAGTCTAGGAAGCCATGGACAATTTTCTACTGCCAAGGCTTAGCTCCCGGCTGCACCCCTCCAGGGAAACACACTGGTTCAGTGAGAGGCCTCACAAGAGATTTTCAGCTTTCCTCCAAAGCGTTTACCAAAATACCTGGTGAGTCATGTAGATGGCGGATAGATCCCATATGCAGGACCACTCCATCACCGAAGCGATGTTGGGCTCTGCTGACATTGTGGCTGACCCAAGAGCTGTAGAACAGGTCCCTCCCATAATTCCCCTACCCGTTTCAAGCCAGCACCACCATTACCCCCTGTGGCATGCCATCTCCCTGCATGCCCACTGACTGTGGCAGTCTAACCTCCCCTGCTAAGTTCTGCACCCAGTTCAGGGTTTATGCTCTGTCTCCGGGCAGTACTGGGCTGAGAAGAGACACCCAGTATGGGCTTCTCAAACTCAGTGCCCCTGTTCCTCTAGGCCAAGCGGAAGCAGTCCTGCCCTGTGAAGAGCCAGGGTAGGATCATGAGACAGAGGAAGGGACTGACCGCAGCAGCTGCTTTCTCTCTGCCCACCTCTCCCTCGGGCCAGGCCTCCTCAGGCTTCTCAGGGCTGGGAAGCTGACTTGTGCAACTGTAACCCCTGTCAGGTTTTGGAAGGACTGGGAAATGAACAGAGCTGCATCCGCGGCTCCGTGGGGATGGGTTTTGCAGAAGAGCCTGGCAATAGGCACATTGAGCTGCCTGTGGCTTTGGCCCCAGACCAAGCACACTGCCAGCAGCAGACTCTGGGGCCCAAACTGCTTTCCTTGTAGCTTTTCCTTCAGGAAGGAGCCTTGGGGACAGACTGGAGCCTGTAAAGTCCTTTATTGTCCCAAAGCCTGGAGAGTGAAGACTCTGTGTACCACAGGTACATACAGGTGGGACCAGGCCAAGGGCAAAGCTGGGCAGTTTTCCTTCTGTCATGTGACTCTGTCGGTGGCGGGACCACCACGAGTATGTGTGAGCAGCAGAGCCCTTCCCAACGGTGTCCATCCTGAGCCAACAGGTGTAACATAAAGAGGAGAGAGCCCCCCTTGCCATGGGGCTAAGCCAATGACAGCCATGGTCCCGCTATATATAGACTGGCTCTATTTGTCCTTCAACCCAGAGGATATAAGGAAACATCCATATCCGAGACCAGTGCCCAGGTCATACTGAAAAGCCGCTAGACAAGCACCTCAGCTACACGGGGAAGAAGGGCTCCCCTCGTGCTGTTATGATACCTTGAAGCTGTTCCCCTCCGGAGCTCTGCAAAATGTCACGGGAAAGCGAGAACACTCCTGGACCATCAGCCAAACCACCACCCTGGGCAGGCCCTACTTTCCATGGCCGGGGAAAGAAGGAATTGGTTCTTGCCCAAGCACAGAAAAAGTTAGAGCAGCCTCAGGCCTGGCTGCCCCCCGTCCCCACCTCAGAAATGAGACAGAGGACAGAGCACCCCAGGAGAGTGCATCCCAAATCATGGGTGGGGCCTTTCTGTTCTCATTGCAGTGGTAGCCATGACAGGGGACAATGTCCTCACTATAATGGGTTAGTAGCAAAGTCCTTAAAATTCTCATTTTTGAGAGCAGGGGAGGGCTCAGCAATTAAAAGCACTGGCTGATCTGCAGAGGACCTGGGTTTGATTTCCAGACTCCACACGGCAGCTCACAAACATCTGTGACTCCAGGTCTAGGGGTTCCAACCCCTTCTTCTGGCTTTGAGGGATACCAGGCATATGCATAGTGTACACACATACAACAAACATTCATACACATAAAATAAAATTTAAAGAGAGAATGGAAGTGGGAATCTTTCTGCTTTTTATTTCTATGCTTAGAGTATTCGGAGCAGGGTGCGGTATCTCCTACCTGAGGTCCTGACACTTGGGAGGTGGAGGCTGGAGGAACAGACGTTCAATGCCAGCTCCGGCTGCAAAGTAAGTTCAGGCCTGCCTCAGCCTGGTGACACCTTAGGAAGGAAGGAAGGAAGGAAGGAAGGAAGGAAGGAAGGAAGGAAGGAAGGGAGGGAGGGAGGGAGGGAGGGAGGGAAGGAAGGAAGGAAAAAGGAAAGGAAGGAAGGAAAAGGGAAAGGAGAGAGAGAGAGAAAGGAAAGACGGAAGGAAGGGAGGGAGGGAAGACAGAGGGAAGGAGGGAGAGATGGTCCAGGAGGAAGAGAGTCGGTGCCAGAACTTACCTGTTTCCTATCCTGGTCTATGTAGCCTTGGAGATGAGCTCATGGCATGACCTGCACAGGGTCCTCCACAGGGCCCAAGATATATACCACCACCCTGGCTCCCTTAGGCAACTTCCTCAGCCACATCCCCTATCCCAAGCCAGCACCTCAGGGCAACCACAGCCAAGGCAGTTCCCTCAGCGACTGAAAGGGCCATAGGATAGAGGTTGAAGGACACCCAGGAACTCCTGAAGGAAGCTCCCAGGAGGTCTTATGATTGCTCTGGAACCTTCTCAGGCCCCCACAGGGAAGGCACTATCTGGTGGATCCAAGCTGACACATCCAGGTTCATCACAGAAGCTCCCTAGTCATTCTAGACAGACAGACAGACAGACAGACAGACACACACACACACACACACACACACACACACACACACGCACACACACAAAATTCATCACCTACAGCCAGATGGGAGGAACACAGAGAGATGACCAAGGATGAAGGATGAGTAGGGAGCAGAGCCTCAGGGAGTACTGGGAAATGTGTCTGTCACAGGCACAGTGACGGAACAGGGATAATACTCAGGGGTTCCCAGAATATCACCAGACACTTACAGGGAGAGCAAGGTGACCCTAAGGCAGAGGTCATCAGAGAAAGAAAGCTACCCTGCCCAGAGGAGCCTATGTTTGCACGACCATCTCTTAACAGAGACAGAGGCCATTATCCTGCTGTCCCCAGACACAGTAAACCAGGAGGTCATGATCTCAAGAAGCTTCCATGTAAATCCCTTGTTGAAAGTTACAGTTTAAAAAAGAGAGAGATAGAAAGATCCTCTGAGGAGCCACATCCGACCAATATCCATGAAGTCAGACAAACTCTCAGGTAGGAGGGGTCAGGAGGTAGGCATGGGCACGTGGAAAGCCGTGTGGAAGCCCCTAAGAACCCATCCACGTAAACGGGGTTGGGGGACAGCCACAGAGGCAGTGAAGACCATCAGGGATGAACACATGCCACAAGCCCATCCTTCTGGGGCCCCAAGGGTGCAGACTCCAGCATGTCTGTCTCCATTATAGCAATGGGTGGTGTGGGCACAGGACCAAGACAGGGTAAAAGCATATCCCCCTGGGCACCCTGAGGCCAGCAGCTCAGTATCTCTAAGCAGGACCACCAGTCACTCTGGGTCTAAGAAGTGTCCTCCTCTCTGACTGCTAATGCTGCATGTCATCTTGGCTTTTGATCCTCCCAAGGCGTCTTAGTGACGGTCACGAGAGTGTCCTAGTTCTGGAGCCAGCAGCAGGGGTCACCCCTCACACCATTCTCCAGGGTCACTTTTCTTTAAGGAGTACCTTACCTGACAAGAGTGCCCAAGACTAAAGAGCCCACGCCACAGGTTCCCAGAAGGGCCAGCAGGCAGGCACCGGGTTCTGCTATCACAGTCACCCCGCCTCAAACACACGGCAACATTTCTGCATCTGCTTCTGCTTCTCACTCAGGCAAATGCCTGACTCCCGGAGCCTCCGGAGAGGACAGAGGCTGAGACGTGTGTGTATGGGGTGCAACCCCCCAAGGGCTGGCACATGGCCAGATATATGGCAGCCAAGACCAGGCTGTTCAGAACTGGCCCAAGCTGTCTGGATCTCTAAAGTAGAAAGTAGGGGTGCCTTCCTCCAGAACACTGTGTCTTATGCAAAGTGCTTGTCCCCAGGCCCAGGGTACACTATGAAGCCTCTTTTGCCTAACTTGGGTGTTTCTTTAGATCTAAGCTGTCAGGGGCTCTGTGTCCTCAAGAGGCCACTAAACCCTTCCCTCATAGCAGAGCCTCTACATAGTTAGGGGCCAGGGGCCTGCTCTCTGGTTGACCCTCACCACTACTGAAGCTCACATACTCACACCCTCAGGCTTCCAGAGAATTCCTGCTCTGCAGACCAAGAAATGCTTTCTATTGACACGGCCAAGTCTCAGCCTTCCTTCCTACCACCCAAGAGCAACCCAAGGAGTCCCCCACCCATGTCTTGGTGGTAGCTCAGCTCGGCCTGGGTCCCCACAGATTGACCAACCCCTGCAGGTGGTATCAATTTCTCAACAAGACTCAGCATGGTTACAGTGCATGCCCAGCTTAGGGACACAGGGACCAGGGGAGTGCAGTAAAGGTGCTGTTGGGACTCCCAGGCAGCCATGCTCTGCAGGAAGGAGCTGCCGAGTGCATAGCCCAGCGTCAGCCCACTCAGGCCTAACTGGGCCCCTTCCACAGACCTGGGTACATTCTGGAGAGTGAGTTTCATCAAAGGCTCGGAGCCCCAGGGAGGTGACACTTACCCAGGCAGGTCCTGCCATCGGTGTGGAGCCGGAAGCCAGGTTTGCACTCACAGAGGTAAGAGCCAGGGGTATTCACACACCTGTGTTGACAGCCACCATTGTGTGCTCGACACTCATCCACATCTAGAGAGAGAGAGAGGAGTTACCGGCTAGGCACACACTGGGCCAGGCTCTCTGCACCAAGCAGACAGATGGTATATGAACTCAAGACCTTCTCAGACCGTGTCTAGTTCCCTCGTGACCCCAGACGTAGTCAATACCCATCTCCCATGGTTGGCATTTCCATGACCTGCTAGAAATAGCTACCAGAGGAAAATTCAGCATGGGCCATTGTCTTCTTTATACCAGGTATACACAATCCCAAGGGTAGGGCCAGCCCAGGCAGGGCTCCTAGGAGGAGCTTCAGGGTCAAGGATAGACTCTAGTTATGGCCAGCATATCTCTGTCCAGGAAGCAGCCTCCTTTCTGTTTCTCAGTGTCCCCTGGGACTTGTCTGCTGGGAGTGTACCCCTCACTCCATGGTGCCCCTTCCAGGAGGATTTCCTGCAATGTCTATGGTGACCAGGTATCTCTGGTCAAAAATGGGGATGTGGTAAAGAGCTGACTGGCTGGCTGGCAAAGAGCTCACCTGGAGCCACATGAGGGTGTCCTGCTCTGTGTACCTGTCACAAGAGGCCAGAAACAAGGGCACTAGCCCCTGCTCCCATTTCACAAGGCCACTGTCACACTAGTCGTCAGCTGATGTGAGAACAAAGGCCTGCCATACTTGAGGAGACAGAAGAGTCAGGGTATGATGGGGGTTTCAGACCCCATGCTAGAGGAGCTTGGGTAACAACATTCATCTCATTGAATCCAGAGACGACTGGTTCCTGAGCTCAGAACCCTGGCAGGTCACAGAAGCACACACAGCTCAGCTGAGGTAATGCCAGGGACTTTCTCAGCCAGCTGGTCTGTAAAACTCAAGATAGTCTGGGCATTCTTGGGTTTCACTCCTGTGCCCCCAAAACTGAGGACAGAGTGAACAGGCATTGACTCTGAACCACCCTCAGCACCCTGGCAAGAGATTCTAAATCCTCCCAGGCCAGTTCATGGAAAGTGGCCAGTCTGCACGCAGCTGCATGCTCAGGCCCTGCTGACCACAAAGGAGGTAGCCTGTGAAGGACCTCTGGGCACAAGGCAGGTGTTTCTCAACAGGACCCTCCCCCCCACCCCACCCCCGCTAGTCCTCTGTACCCGGGCGCACCAGCTATGGTCTCCCTGATTGCTCACACATGCTAGTTCTCCACAGTCCTTTGAGACAGGGACAGTCACCAGCCCTCTTCTGTGTGCAGCCAACTCCCCACAAGGCTGTGTAATCACTCCCATTACACATCTGCCATGCTGTCCCCTGAGTGCCTCTTAGGAGGGGCTGGAATACTGACTCCAGCTTCAATCCCTACCTACATTTAAAGGATGCTTCCTGGACACGGAGGGTGTGCTTCTGTGAGAGTGACAGTTTTAACAGCGTAGGCTCTCAGCACCGCCATCCTCCTGGAGCTAGTGTCTAGACACAGCAGGCCCATTCTAGGATGAAGGCTTTGCCCCTGACACACCCCTGAAGCCCTGACAGACAGGTGTCTTCTGAACGGAGATGGAGGCAAACCCTTTTACAGAAATAATTGGCACTCTGAAAGCAAATCCTGCTCACTTCAACACAAAGTGGGCCACATGGCGGCAGCACAGAGCTATACTCAGTACAGAGGACCTCTGAGGTGCTTGCTGAGCCTACAACTAGAGCTTTGGCCATGACCTGAGGAGCCACAGGCTCAGCAATCCTCAAAGTTAGCATGGGAGGTTAGATAAGCTGACTTGGGAGAGTCTCTGACTTGGGAGAGTGTTCTGGATTATCTGGAGGGTCAGAGAAAGCAAGCTGGAGAGGTGGTTAGGTCCGCCACCTTGGCACTTAGGAGGCTGAGATAAGAAAATCACCAGTTTCAGGCTAGCCTGTGCTACATAGTATCCCCGTGTCTCAAAAATTAAGGACAATAATACTTGACAAGGAAGGTCAGAGTAAAAAGAGCCATCAGGATGGAGCAGGGGTCAGAGACTAGAAGACACATATGGCTGCCATTGAGGATGGAGGACCAGCTATGAGACAAGATATACTTGACCTCTGTACACTGGAGATGGCAGAGGTTGGCCCAGGTTTGTTCTCTGTTCACACATCAATTCTAGCCTCTTAGGACTCCTATTTCCAGAGCCAGCAGGTAATCTGATTGTTGTTGTTGTTGTTGTTGTTGTTGTTGTTGTTGTTGTTGTTGTTGTTGTTGGAGATAGGGTCTCATATAGCCAAGGCTAGCCTCAAACTCACTTTGTAGCCAAGGATAGCCCTAAACTCCTAATCCCCTGCCTCCACTTCCTGAGTGCTGGGATTACAGGCATATGCCACTATATCTAGATTTTAATGCAGCTCTGGGAGTGGAAACCAGGCCTTTATGCAAGTCAGGCAAGCATTCTCCCAACTGAGTTACACCTCCAGCCTGGGTCTGCATTGTTTTAAGGCACCAGAGACTAAACTACCAGCGGTCATGAAAAAAAAAAAAAAAAAATACAGAGTACAGACAGCTCTGTTGTTTGATTCAGGTCTTGGGGGCTGCTTTTCTGTGAGACCACAGTTTCCAGCCTGACTGCCTGACTCACCTGCATGGAGGTCACCTGCATGGCTAGGCTCATGAGAGTTGTCTTCCCCTTGGCATGCTCAGAGGCTAAGTTTCCTGGAATTTCTTATCCCACAGGCCTGTACTCCAGGACTGCGCAGACCTCCCACACATAGACAGTGTAGCTGGGGTCACCACTGACCGTGTAGTGAGACCATCCTGAGATGCCCAGAGAGCAGAGCCTGCTAAGAGCAGAGACAGCTAGGCTGCCACTGTAGCATGGACACCTACCCTTCCCGCTGACCCAATAAGAGTGAGCCTGAGCCATGCCCATCAGCAGGACCTGGGAGTCAGAATGGAACCTGCTTGTTCAAGGGGCTACTTCTGGTAGCAGGCAAACCCACTGTCTACTGATTCCCAGGAGTACCAGAGAAGCACCATCCAGCTAGGGGAACAGGAAAGGTCATTTTAAGTAGTTCTGCCTTCCTCTGCTATTGCCAGTGACTGGGGGCTTGGCAGCCTCAGAACAGGATAAGTGGCACATGCTCGCATTGCTGTGCCAACCTGGGCCAGTTCCCTTGAGAGCTGAGAAAGCCTGTAAGTACCTGCTTAGCTGAGGCTGAGGCTGGTGGTGCTGAGGGGAGGCACTAAGAACACCATCAGGACAGACCAGGGGCACCAATCCATACCCAACCCACCAGTTCCTGACCTAGCAGCACACAACAGTCAGAGCTAGCCAGCCACCAAATGATGCCTCTGTGGAAACCACCTCAAGCTTCAGAACTTTCTCAAGCTTCACGGTGGCTTCCAGAAAACACAAAGACCTCCAGGACCTTGCCAGCAAGCCCACTCTGCCAGGTACCAAGTGAGAGCTTTCTGTTGCCGCAAACAAGACATCAGGTTTTCACTCTTTTAAGTCATACTCCACAAGCCTTCTTCCTCCTGCTGCTGCCCCTGTGAAAGGCTCAGAGCAGGGACTGGGCTACAAGCTTTCCAAAGCCTGGGCTTGCCCACCTGGGACCTCCTGATCCTGCACAGTCTCCCAAGTGCCACTTACAAGGCAGGGACATGCCAGCCTGGCCTGAGAAGAACCACTGGGCAAGAGGTCTGCCTGGAGCTGGAGGCTATCGGACCCTCAGGTGACATAGATGAGGCAGGCAGCATCTCATTTTTCCTAGGTGGGACTCACCACAGGGACATCTCCCAAGAGTCTCAGGCAACCCTTGTCTTCCCCTGGGCTGCAAGTGACTAGTCACTCAAGAGCCCAACACAACACAGCCCTGAGTCACATTCCTGAGGGTGCCAGCTCCAAGCTCTGTAGAGCCACGTGGAGGGAGGCTGGCTCAGATGCATCAAATCCCAGATTTCGGGGTGAGCTAGAATAAAAGGATTCTCACCCCAGTGGCTACTGGAGCCTTAAGCCCAGAGCCTCTAAGTGGCCTTGCTGGATTGAACTGAGAGGCTCATGCTGCAAAATGACAACACCTATCACACTCACACAAGCAACCCCAAAAGGTCCAGCTTCTAGGGGCATGGCCCCTGAGCACCTCTCTCCTGCTTGCCTTCTCACCTGACTCCAGAGTGGCTGATACAGAGGAGGGGAAATCAGAAGCTTAGAGCAAAAAGGTAGGAATATTTGCCTCCTCCAGTCAAGTGACCTGGCTGCTCTTTGCTCAGGACACATCTGGCCCCTGACTCAGCAGCAGCAGTGACCACTTGTTGGGCCCTTCTGGTCCTGCTCTCTCCAGCCCTGTGCTCAGTTCCTGGCACTAACAGCACTTGCTGCCCATCCAGAGGACCAGGATTTGATTCCCAGCACCCACATGGGGCTCACAACTATATGTAACTGGTTCCAGAGGATCTGACACCCTCTTCTGGCCCCTGAGGTCACTGCATATGCAAAGTGCACATATATGCATGCAGACAAAACAAGCACATCATACACATTAAGCATAAGTAAATTAGAGAGAGAGACAGAGAGAGAGAGACAGAGACAGAGACAGAGACAGAGAGACAGAGAGAGAAGGGAAAGCAAGGGGATCATGCTGGGGAGAGACATCCTGATACCACCCACCCCTGCTCCTGAGGCGCCCACCTGGCCTCTGGTCACTGGTGCTCACAGGGTAGCTGGTCTGGCTCAGGTGGCATGGGTAGCAGTTCCTCCACAGATAGCGGTAGTGAGTGCTGGTGACACCCATCAGGCTGCCCAGAAACCCGAGGCACCAGAGTATTGCCAGCCCACCCCAGCCCCGGGACACCTCCATGCTGAGTCTGTGAAGCAGTCTGAGCTCAGGGGTCTTGTACAGGGCTCCAGTTCCAGGCTCCAGTGCACATCCAGCTCAGACACAGACAGTCGGACACACTCCAACTCTGAGGCACTAAGGCTGTGTGCCGGCAGGCAGCAGCTCTGGATCTGGCATGTCCCGCCCCTTTTGCCTTTATGGTCTCAGCTTTCCCTCCTCCCCTTGCAGGTAAAGGCCAAATCCTCAAGACTCCAGAGGGAGCCACCCCTGCTCCCAGCCCCGCCCCAACCCCCAGGGGGCCCACCACCCCACCAGCCCGCCCTGTGAATTCCTACTGGCGCACTCACAATCAAATCATGATCCACACAAAACCGCAGGCACATACATCCACAGACACATGTGTATGCACAACCCCCCCCCCCCCGTCCCCGTACTCAAAGAAATGCATACACAAGACATACATGAATGTGCAACTTCAGACAGAAATGCACACACAAACGTGCGCGGACACACGGTCACGGTGTCCTGGCCAACACAGAAAAGAAACCAAAGTAGAAAATGAAGCCATCCTGGCAAGGCTGGGAGGCCCTGCTGAGGAGGCTTGGTGGGGAGAGAGAGAGGAGGCGGGGCAGTGTGAGGCCACAGTACAAAGCCGGAATCCTAGGCATGGAGATGCTACCACCATCCCCCTCACTTCTAAACTCTGTGTTCCAGTCTCTTCTACTCTCCCCTGGGCTCCATGAGGAGAGCCTTGAAAGAGTCCCTGCTTCCCTCAGCACCAAGAGAAAGCCAGAGAACAGTATAGACAAGCCAGGAGTTGGGGGACAACCCTTTGCACAGGTGTGGGTCCACAAATGATGCCTCCTTTAACTCCAAGAAGCCACACATTCAGACCCTTAACCAGGGGCCCTGTAGCTCACCTTGCATGGGAGCCAGGTCTGGGATTCCAGCCTGTACCTTTTCTGATACACCCTCTCAATCACGGACTCCCTCCCTGTTCCCAAACCCTGCATAAAGAGATGCTGCCCAGCAAGCTGGAACTTGGATAAGATAGGGTGCTTGGTTCCTGTTGGGAAGGTACTCCAGCTCTAAGCTGAATCCCTGAACCAGGGTGGAAGGGCAGGACACCTGTCCATGCACGCTCCCAAGCCCCTCCAGGAAGCTCCTGTGGCAGCCCACAAAGGAGGCAGCAGTGACATCCTAAGCATAATCTGCTCTGCTGGAAGCTACCAGTGTGTCTCCCTGTGAACACTACAGACAGTGAGCACAAGGCTATGTTAGCCATAGCTGCCAAGAAGGAAGAGGGTTCATGCTCCCTAGAACCAGACTATGGGTTAGAAAGGTGCATGACCCATCCTCTGATCCACTGGCTACATAAAGCAGAAAGAAGATCCTGCTGCCATCAATCTGGAGCCTCTGGGAGAGGCAGCCTTGCAAGCCCACAATATCCCACCTGCCCTGTCCTGTCTGGAATCTGGGGCCCAGCCTACCATATCATCAACCTGCTGGGGCATGACAGCATAGACATGCCTGTCTGGGATCTGCTGGTCTGTGGGGTAAGCCCCCCTCTCCTGCCTTCCCTGAGTGGCACACCTCAGAGACTCCAAACCCTCATCTTGGGGTGCTTCCAGAAACCTCGTCAATAGGCATGCTGTGGGTGGGGCTTGGATGGCAGGCAATTCTCATAGAATAGCAGTGCTTGCTACTGTTCAGCATGTACCCCCTTTGCCAATGGAGACGTGAGGGTCCCAACCTGTATTCTGGATCCCACTGACTTCAGGAAGTTAGGGCTCTATCTGAACCAGAGCAGCCCAGGATGGGGGGATGGGGTACCCATCTCACTTAGAGAAGTCAAGTCACTTCACCAATGAGTGATGAGCCAGAGCTTCCTCTGCTGACACCCTTTAGGCTAGGTCAAATGGCAGGCAAGGTGACACTAACCCCTGCTTAGGCAAAACACACTCTGTCATCTCCCAAACTCAAGGCCCTAGAAGTACACCACCACTTACCTGATGCATTTTTGTTTGGTTGTTTTGTTTGGTTGTTTGGTTGTTTGTTTTGTAACATGCACACATGCGTGCTTGTGTGTCCCTCACCCCACCCCCAGGTGCTGCTGGGCGGTATAAAAAAGCAAACACAGCAAGACAGCAAGGGGTTGTTGTGTAGCAGTTTTCTTAAGATTGAAATATTCTATCTCATTCTATCCTGCAGGGAAGCTCCTAAAGATAGAAAGTAACAACTCAAAAGAGCTTTAGGAAGTCCCTGAAACTGACCAGATTCACTAGGCTCCTCCCTCCAAAGGGTAAACAAGTTAACTCTCAGACAAGCTGCCTACAAGGGTAGCTTAGGCCAACTAGAGAGGTACTTGCAAAGCATACTCTCCAACCTGTTGAGCTGCCTGTAGGTTGTGCAGTGAGCTCCAAGTTCCCAGCTTTTGTGAATAGTCACCCATGCTGGGGTGGGCTTTTGTGATGCAGCTATCTTTGAGTGCTTTCTGCTCCTGTAAGTAATACCTCACCCATATTCCTGTAAGTAGCCCCACCAAAACTTATTGGTTTACCAAGTTGGACCTTGATGGCAACTGCACTTTATACTTCCTTCCACCATCGAATACATTCTGAGAGTTGTAAGCTGAAGCAAACCCTTTCCTCCCAAGCTTGCTTTGGTTATGGTGTTCACAGTAGTTGAAAGAGATGCCCCTGTGCATTTGAATACGTGGTCACAGTTGGTGGCCATTTGGAGATGACTGGGAAGTAGAGCCTTGCTGGAAACTGTATCACTGTGGGTAAGATTAGGGGTTTTAAAACTTTGCCACTTTAAATTAGCTTCAAGTTCTTGGCTTCCTGTTGTAGATCTAGCTTCTTTTACAGCACTGTGCCTAGTTGTCTTTCCCATGCCCTGACCCAGCCACAACACCTCAGTTTCCTCCTCTATAATATGGAGTGACCATGGCAGCACCTCCCTCCTGTGGATAAAGTGTAGAGGTCAAGCTTGGACCCTTTAATAATGCCAAACCCTAAGGCTAAACATTAAGTCATGACAGTGTCCAGAGCTGGTCCCTGAAGGACCTGTCCTTTCCCATCAGACCTAAAGATGCCATGGGATCTAGCCAGACTGACCTGAAATGACTCCAGCCCCGGCCCTATCCATCAGTAGCCACATGCCCGCTGACCACCAGTGGCCTCTCATCCACACCCCTTCAGCTACTGACTTCAGTTGCTACTTTAGCCCAAATGGGGCCATTCATTCCCATGTCCTGCATCTGTATAGCCTGGCCCAAGTCACAGCCCAGGGACTTGCAAAGCCACTCTACTATCCCCACCATCTCCCTCAGTGTCATTAAACATATCCAGACATAGGACTTTGGGGTCTGGATGCTATTTGGGAAATGCCTTCCCAATGCAAACCCGCTGTGGCTCTGCCTGTGGAATGTCTGTGTCAGCAACAGGGGCCACTCCCACCTCCAGCCAGCCCAGCTCCCTCCTTAAGCCAGCAGCCACGGGTCTTCTCTGTCTTGATCCCCCACACACACCACCATGACTCCCCAAACGCCACTATTTCCTTCAGAGCTAGGAGACCTCTGACTCTAGGCAATGGGGCAGAACTGGCATATCCCAGGGCCACCAATACATAAGAAAGAAGACCCTGATGTGGGTCTGTCTCCCAGCAACATCCTTGGATACCCTGGCCACTCATCTTCCCCTGTGGCTTTTTACCCTGGTCCAACTCAGATATCAAATACCTAAGTGCATGTTACTGAATCCCAAAGAGATGAACAGTACCCAGCCCCCGTCCCCAGGCTGAGCACAGAGTGGTACTGGGTGAGGTATAGCCACACAGAAGCAAGATAGCTGAGGACATAGGAATCTATTTAACACCTCCTCCAGGATCCTAAGAACTCAGAGATGACTCCAAGCTACCAGCCTACCCTCTATTACACCTGTCCATGTTCCCTTCTGGCAACATCCCATAGGACCAGCTCTGGATGGAACTGCTTGTGTAGACCTGGTGAAGGACCAAGCAGTAACTGAGTCCACAGCAGTCAGGGACGAGTATAAAAAGGAAGCAGAGACCTTTAGAGACAGTCCTAACAAGATCTAAATCTGATGTCCTAAGCTACCCCATGGTGGGTGAGGTACTTGGTTGGGTAGGCATGATGTCCAGAAGCATCTTTGTGTGCCTGCTGTGCTGGGCCAGCCCAGGCGTGCTCCCAAGTGGACCTTTAAAAAGCTGAAGGAAAGGTCTTCCAGACCCAGCAAAGGTGCAGACAGCCCATGCAGACAGAGCAGAGTAAACTACCAGCCAGCCAGGGACAGCCCCATACTAACTGCATCTCCAGCTGCAGGGAGAAGGGCCAGGAAGAGGCTTGGGACAGTTACCTTTAATTGTCAATTTGACTCAACCCAGAATTATCTGAGAAGAGTCTTTGTGAAGGACTGTCAGAGTTGACTGGCCTATGGGCATGTCTGTGAAGAGCTGTCTTAATTGAATTAATCCCAGGAGGGAGATTCAGTCTGGTGTGGGAAGCTCCATTTCCTATAGAGTAAGGCCTGACCAGCATGAGTGGGGAAACTGAGCTGAACATATTCGTAAGCATTATTTCTCTCTACTTTTGATTGTGGGGATGCTGGAACCAGATATCTCGTAGCCCCTGTTACTAGGACTTCCTTTAACGATGGCCTGCAACCTGGAATTGTCTCTAAAACAAACCCTCTCCCTCCCATCTGCTTTTTATAAGGGTATTTTATCAAAACAACAGAAATGAAACCAGAATGGGGCTGGAATCTGCATGGGACCAAGGACCTGAGCCCCTCTAAGCTGAAGAACCCCCTCTTACCCCTGAACTCCCTCCTAGACTGGACATGCACCTGCTGGCTGTGTCTGACCCTTCACCTCCAAGGGAGGTCAGTGTGCAGGCTGCAGCCAAATATAGCTCAACCCACTTCCCTACAGACAGACTCCGCAACATTCCTCCCAAGCCCTCTCCTACTGTGCTGTGTGGAGGTCATTTCTGGAGCAAAGTGTGCCAAGGCCCCCGCCCAGCCTCAGAGCACACAGGGTCTGGCTGAGCCTCCTGGAATCATTCTGAGTGAGTTTTCTGGTAAATCCATTACCAGTCCCTGTTCCTCACCCAAGCCAAGGAAGAAAATGAATCCAGCTGCCTTTCCTGACTGCAGCCATTCCTGGCAGGGCCAGGTGGAAACAAGGCAGGGGGTGGGGGGGCTCCCCTTGCAGATGGAGGGCCTCCTGGGAGAGCAGTCCTGACCCATGGCCTCTTATAGAGGCCATGTATCCCAGGGAACAGTGGATCTACATGAAGCACCTGGGACCCCAAAGCCAGAATAATGCCAGGAGGCACTACAAGCACCAGACAAGAGCCACACAGGGACCTCAGATCAAGCATATCCAGTGTGTGCGATCACACTCTCAGTGGCTGCCTGTTGTTTTGTCTCTCTTCCTGAGGTTGTGTGGGACCCAGAACATCCTGACAGGTACACTACCAAGGACACATTCCCACCCTAGGGGAGGTTAGTCATCTTCCTGGGCCCCAGAGCAAGCAGCAACCACAAAACAGATCTGTGACACCGAGTTTCACATTACATTCAGAGTGGGTTGACTAGGGAAGCTTCCCGGGAGAAGGGAGGCCCAATGTGGCCTGTGGAGAAGACATTTTCAGGACTATAAAACTAGCTTGTCAGAGAATGTGAGCAGGTAGGTGGAGGTTGCTAGGCAATGAGGAAGAAGGGCCCTGGATGCCAGGCAGCCAAGGCAGGAGACCTCGACAATGACTGGATCCCAGAGTAGAAGGAACCAGGAGACTGTGGCTTGGGACCATGCCTTCCTGTCATCTTCATGGCCCAGCAGACCCCCTGGATCATTCCTCCCTCCACCTGCTGGATGCTAGGGCAAAGGTTGGCAGTCAGCTCCTGCTGAGCACCTGCAGGAGGCCCCAGGCAGACCTCATAATTCCCACAGGAATCTACTTGGCCACTAACTAATTCTTGTTCTGCACAAGGCCACTGGCCTATATGCTGCCTAACTCTAAGGAACAGTCTGCATCCATGTAAGACTCACAGCAGTCACCTCTGACTCAACAGGGTTTCCACTACTCACATCCCTACACAGCCAAGATGGCGCATGGGTCTCCTCATAGCAGCTGGTCAGAGACCTCCCCGCAAGCTGGCTCTGTCCAGAATTGTAAAGGGCTCTAGGGTGGGATTCTGGAGTCTAAAGGTTCGATGGAGTTAGGGACCCAACTACCCAGCAGGGTCTGAAGTTGGGTAGTGAACTGAGGGGGTGGGAGGGGCTGAGCTTAAGACTCACTTCCCAGGATGCCTTGGGTAAGAGACAGTGGGGCAGGGAAAGTATCCCATGAGGCCATGGGTGGCAGGTGCAGCCTTCATTCAAACCAATGCACTGAGAGAAACAGTAGCTGGAAGGCATGGCTGCACAAGGATAAGGTGGGAGGCCAGAGGACGTGGGACAAGTAGAGGTTGGTCCAGTATGAAATAGAGGCAGGAGACAAAGTGGAGAAGAAACACTGCTGAGGCTGAGCTGAGTTCCCCTTGCCCTCGCTCCTGTCCCTGCCCCCACTCCTGTACTGCCCTTGCCCCTAGCCCTTCCCCTTGACCCCACCCCCGCTTCCCCCCCTGCACCCCCATCCCAACTGGCCATGAGGTTCAAGTCCTGTAACCAGGCCTATATGCCCTACCATGGGCTAGCCAGGAGGGCCAGCCTGTCAGCTTCACTTCCAGGAGACATAGCAGGGAATGAGTTGTTCTAGGTCACACAAGACATGACTGCTCTTTAAGGTGGTTTAAGTACCCTGTTACCCATTAATGCTCAGCTACTGAGGAGAAGACTTAGACCACTAGGGAGTAAAGCCGCTTAGGTACGAGGAAGACAGAAGAGAAGGGATGCCTGCAACATCCCTTTCTCCAGTCCAGAAGACTCCTCGTCCCACATGGAAGCTTCCAGAACCAGGGAAAGATCTTCCCTATGTCATTTGATGGTCATTTTCTCAACTCAAGGACTTACTGTCCTGTGGGATACTGGCCAGGATTCCTACAACACTTTGAGGCCCTCCATTCTACTGTCTGCTTCCTTTCCTTATGCTTGGTTTGAAAATGCAGCCTCTTGTAATGAGTGTGTGTATGTGCGTGCGTGCGTGTGTGCGTGTGTGTGTGTGTGTGTGTGTGTGTGTTTAGATACAGTCTCTATAGCCCCAAGCTGGCCTCAAAAGTAAAGAAAAGTGACCTTGAACTTCTGATACTCCTCCTGCATTCCCTCCCGAGTCTGAGATTGTAGGTATAAACAACCGTGAAATCTGTGCGATCCTGGGGATTGAACCCAAGGCTCTGTATGTCACGCAAGTGCTTTTAGGCCCAGCCCTGGGACTGGGGGACCCTGGGTCATGCTGCCCTAAGTCAGCACTCTGGGGCTCAAACTTTCATGACCCCTATGTCTAGCTCTTTTCTGCGGGTCTGCCTGAGCTAACAAGGACTTCTGCCAGGAAGGGGGTTGGTGTTTACCAGAGGCCAGCTCCCTGTGCTAGTGTCCTCCAGAGATGCCCCAGGGGCCTTTGGCTTTGGGGAGGTGGGACAGGCCTCTCGATTGCCATTGGGCTGGCAATGTACTGACCTTAAAGGCTATTATTTTCTTGCCTTGGCTCCAACCAGGAGTTTACCTGCCAGTTTGCTCACTAGAGGAATGGGCGTGAGCCAGCAATGGGAAATGGGAGCTTTCAACTCTCAGCACCTCTGATGGAGGAAGGCCCTGGCCAGGGGCGTCTCTGGAAAACCTGCTGCTGGCCTGGAAGAATCGCTTTGTAATTGGGTTTCCTTGCCATATCCAGAGGACACTGGGCTGGGAAAGCCCTGGCTCTGTCAGTGGCAGAAAGAAGGGTGTGACTCTGTGGCCGGAAGGCCAGGTTCATGCCTGACTCTAGAGCCCACAGGTGTGTGGCCACCACATCCCCCATCCTCGAGCTCTGTGTGTGCGTGCGGCAGGCCACTCTCACCGCTGTGACTGAGTTTCTCATTTGATGCACGAGCAACAGTAGGAACTGACTAATCACAGCATTCGATGTTAAGCCAGGACAGAGGCCAGCAGGACTGGCATCTGGTGAGGCCTGTTCTTCATTGACCACACTCGGGTCTTTTTTAGCGGGTGGATGGTGCCACGGGCTTTAACCTCTCTTCATGCTACCACACTGCAGATGACATGGAGCATCCAAGTTCACAGAGGACATTGGTAGACACAAATGCCAGCTGTGTGCCAAGTACTGCTGACCAGAAAAACAGGGAACACGCCTCTCTCTCTCTCTCTCTCTCTCTCTCTCTCTCTCTCTCTCTCTCTCTCTCTCTCATGTTCCCAAAGGCCCTGGGAGACTGGAGGGATTCCAGTGGGAGCAGGGGCCATGCAAGTGTCCAAAGTGTCCAAGAACAGGGCCCTGAGGTTGCCAGCCAGCTCTGGGGTCACCATCCCCACTTGGGCCTCAGCAGCCACTGTGGATCCTCTGGGTCCCCTAGCTCCGCTCTTTAACAGTGTGTGAAGCTTGGGAGGCCTTTCCTGCAGTCAGTCTCCTCAGAAAGGAGCCTCCTTGAGGATGATCGCAGGTACTTAAAGACTTGGGAAGACTGCTGGAACCAGACTGGCATCTGGTGAGGCTTCCTGGGGTCCAGATACTGAACAGCAAGAGAGTCAGAGAAGGCTCTACTTCAAAAGAGGTGTAGATACACAACCATCGCAGGGCCCAGGCACAAGATCAGGGACTAAGGGAGAGCACTGAGCACTGCTGATCTGCCCTAAGGATCAGTACAGCTGGCCTGGTTCTGCTGCTGTCAACCTTCGTAATCAGAGCTCCAATTCACTTCCCACGTTCCTTCCTCTCCCTAGGGATGGAGAGGACCTGGCTGAGCTCTCAGGCAACAATCGTGCATCAGTGGGTGTGACAGACATGGGACTGGAGCCACTGTGACAGCTGAGAGCGGGTGAGACAAGGTTCTTGGGAACCCTGGTTTGGGGAGCCTCCTTGGGGACAATGACATAGTGTCCATGACGAGCTGGAGCCCACGAGCTTCTCACAAACATTCCAAGGCAAGCTCATCTCTACTCTTTAACTCCTACAGCTGGGGGGAAGGCAGGAGCCTGGGTCATCAGGCTGAGCCTCCCTACTCCGAGGCATCTCTTACAGAGTCCCACCCTGCATGGAAGGCAGGCCTGGAGACCTGAGCTGGGAAGGGCTGCCAAGCCTCACCTCTCCCCACCCCACCCCCATGAGATGCTCTGGCCACCATCCTGACAGCACTGAGTAAGACAGAATAATTCACCCTGTTACAACATCACGAGAGCCTTCGGGCCACTCACTCGGTTTAGTGTAAGGACTGGACCCATTTTACAGATAGGAATGTTTTAGAAATGAACTCCAAGCCAGAGGGCAGCAGAGGCAGGAAGCAAGGTAAGGTAAACTTTAGCCTTGGAGCTTGCCTGAACTTGCCAAGAGCCTGATGAAAGACCTGCCCCCATTAGAACACAGGCTAGCCCCCAGGACACAGGCTAGCCCTCCACAGGCAGTACTGGCAAGCAAGCAGAACCTCTCCACTCATGATCTGCCTCTAAAGCTGGCCTGGCAGTTGGCAAGCATGATGTTGGTCTCAGCCTCTGGGCATTTCCTGAGTCCTCTAATGACGTAGGAGCTGAGAGTCCTATTTGCCACGCTTTACTGACAGAGGCCCAGGTTCAGACACACACCTTTGTGAGGGCTTCAGGAGACACTCAACCCTCACTGGCGCCAAAGGCGAGCCCTGGAGTGGCTTTGCCAATGCAGGGCAGAGACAACTGGGCATACAGAAAGGAGCCTTGTTGGGTCTGGGAAGATGGTTCAGACATGTTTGCCTCATCAGCAGGAAGGCCAGGCAGGGTGGCCTCCACGTGTAGTCCCAGATCTGGAGAGATGAGGAGACTCCTGGGGTTCACTGGCTGCTGGCCTACTTGGTGAATTCCAGACCAATGAGAAACCCTGTGTCAAAAAAGGAGGTGGACAAGCATCTACGAATACCATGGCAGGCTGCACATAGACACAGACAGACAGACAGACAGACAGACAGACACACACACACACACACACACACTCAAACATGCAAACACACATACACCAAAGGAACACAATAAGTATTGAAAAGCCTGATAAGTCTGCCACACACAGGCCTGGGCCCACCTGTTCAGAAAGACTAGTCCAGGGCAGAGACGAGATCCCACCCAGCAACGCAGAGACAGTGGCTAGTGTTACTATGGTCAACCAGTCCAACCGAGTGGATTTGGTCCCAGCTCTAGCAGAGCCTCCCAGAGCATGACATATACCAGCCTGGACCAGCTCTCAGGACCAGGGCCAGGGCCAGGGCCAGGGCCAGGGCCAAGACACCTCCGGCCAGGCTTCCTTGCCAGTTCTGTTTCATGGTGACAATTCATCACTCTCAGTGGTTTCTGGGCTCACCCTGCCGTCAACTCTGCACACACCTCCCTGCACGAGCAAGTAAGGCAGTCCTCCCCTCCTGGAATATCCTCATTTCCTACAGACAGTACTCACACGCGCAGGCCGCCTGCGCCCCGCGAGCTGCACTGCCTCACGTTTGCCAGAGGAGGCTGGGCTGGCAGGGGACACAGAGAGAGCTCAGCAGGCTCCTGGCTCTCAGCAGCCCCTTGGCCATGAGGTGACATAGACCTCCAATCATCTCAAACTCGCAAAGCCCAGGCATGAACCGGGGTTGGGGTGGGGGGCGGGGAAGAGGCAGGAAAAGAGAGAAGGCAGATGCCGGTGGAATGCTTTTGCCTAAGACTTGGTTCTCTGGCCATGCCACTGCCTCTACCTCTGCTAGATTGCAAAGACCTGGTGTACCCTTAGAGACCCCAAACGGAGACTCCAATGCCTCATGCAGTAACACAGAAGCAGGCTTAGAGCCACAGGCCTGCAATTCCAGCTTCTCAGGAGGCTGCGGCGGGAAGATCCCAAGTTCAAGGCTTGCCTGGGACAGAGCGAGGTCAAGAGGAGCCTGGGAAATTCAGTCAGACCCTGTCTCAAAGGTGGCTGTGGGTAAGGCTTAGTGGTAGAGCGCTTGCCAGCACAGGCAAGGCCCAAGCTCAGCCCCCATGGATGGATGAATGGACAGCTTAGGCCTTAGGTCACTGCCCTTTCCTGCCTTCTGCCCACCTCATGCCAGGGGGCGTGCAAGTGGAAGCCAGTCTGATTAGCTTGCTGGCACTGTGCTCAGCTCCCAAATGTCTATGTCCCACTTGAGATGGGCATCAATGCAGCACACCAGGTCCAGAGCACACGCTACGGCTTCTGGAAGAAAGATATGGGAAACGCCCTCTAATGCACACCCAAGGGCATCCCTCTCCCAGACAGGGTGGATATAAATGGGCTGGGAGGATAGCAAGCCTTTCTCTGGGGCTCCATGGGTCTTTAGGGGGTCACCCTTTGCCATGCCTTAACAATACCTGTCTAGAACCCCACTGTACAGAGCTCCCAATCCACTCTCATGGGCTATAGGAAATATGGGGTCAACAGAGCCAGGTTCTGGCCCATTGCATCATCCCAGAGCAACTGACCAGAGTCAGAAGTGCTAGACAGAGAGGCCCCTGGATGGCAAGAAGTACATGCCTACCCCAAGCACTGTGGCATCCTGATGCTGGGTGCTTTGACCTGCAATCTGATGTCCACGTGAGGGGCTTCTGAGATGATTTCATGTCTATGGTGAACCTTCCCCACAGGCTCTGAAGAGACCCTAGGCATGGCACCTCACTGCCTGGCCCCAGAGACAGCATGTACTCTGGGTATCTGCCCTTGAGTAATTGCTGCCAGACAGGCACAGACATCAGCAGGAGTGATTGCCGGATCCAGCCAGCAGACCAGAGGAATGCTGGGAATCTACATTGTCCAGCAGAACCCTTGGCATGGATTTCCATATGCCCCTGAAGAATGGGGATTTCCAGATTCCCAAAGCTCAGACACGGTAAGGCTCTGGGAACAGGAGACAGCCCCCCCACCCCCAGAACAGCTCCTACTTAAAAAGCCATGGGGCTGGGGAGCCTGATTCCGCCTTGGGTGAGGAAGAAGAAGCCAAGCCAAAGGGCAGGTGACACTCAAGTAGGAAACAACCAACACTTGGTTAGATAAACTGACTCACAGGAAGCAGCCTAGGGCCAGGCCTGTATCAAATCTTTAAGTTTGCTCTTTAAACAAGCTTAGCCATCACTCCCTCCTTTCAGAGGAAGATACCTCAGGCTTATGGTGATGAGGGCTATCTGGGCTCTGTGACATGGGGACCAGTCAATATCCCTAAGACAGCTATAGGACACAGAGAGAAACTCTAGCCCACAAAGGTCTCGGACACTAACAATGCATAGCCTTGTCACAGATACAAGAAAAGGGGTACAAGCAGCTCTCCAGAGCTGACTTACTAAGCCGGTTCAAATCATAAGCCATCTTTAATGCTTGGTCAACCTGAGACCCCGATCTCTGCCTGCAAGACAACCTGCAAACAAAAGGGTGGGCTCCGAGGGCATCCGTAGGGACTGGCTGCACAGGCACGAAAACACAGACACAATATCATTAAATACTTATCTGTCCTACCTCCCTTTTGGCTAGACATATGGAAGGACTGGCCTCCGGCTGCCCCACAGCTGGGGCATGACCCTAGAGTTACAGCAACATTCCCCACCTCCAACCTCCTGCTGGTTACAAGAACAAGTTAGAGAAGAGAACATGGATATCCATTCTTCTAGAATGTCTCACGCAGAGCAGACACCCCCGCCTCAATGTCTCTCCAGACCCCAAGCCCAGCGGGCCAGGCCCCAACTTGTAGGCAGATGGTTCGCAGATGGGCAGCTGAATAGCTGGAGACAGTGTGACACTTAACTGAGGACATTCTAAGACACAGACAGTGACCGTCTGATACAGAGAGCAGAGACAGGCTGTTGACCCAGGCCCAGAACCCTGGCCATTGATGGCCCGAAATGCTCCAAGGGACTCAGCTGTTCAAATCAGCCCTGGGCTCAGATGTGAGGGCAGCCAGAGAATGCAGAAAAGGGGAGGAGGGACTGAGGGGCTGGGGACAGCAGGGCCTCCTCAGTTCCCCCACTCCTCAGTTCCCTGAGTCTCTCCAGGATCTACTTCTGTCTGGTCTTGATTTTGCTGAAGGCCTGCCAGCAATCCTGGGGCGGAGTCACAGGGGGCCAGTTCAGAGCTGGCAAGCTGCTTCCAGCCCCAGGCCTCTGACAGTCTTTGACAGGCAAGGTTCCTATCAGTGTCACAGGGACGTCGGCTCTTCCCCCAGAGGGTCTTAGCTCCTAGTCCTAGCTTGAGCTTGCCCTGGTCCCCACCACCCACTCTGTCTCTGCCCCTCCCCAGGGCAGAGTAACAGACAGGTCCTACCTTGGCAGGTTTTGCCATCACCCTGCAGCTGGTAACCGGGTGGGCAGCGACAGTAAAAGCCACCCACGGTGTTGCAACACGGGCCCTCACATCCCCCGTTGGCATTGGCACATTCATCCACATCTGTGGGGAGAGACGCAGATAAGCACTTGGCCACCAAAACACGGTGTCCCCAAGGGATGGTGGGAGGAGGCATCAGCCAATGAGGCAGGCCCCGTAGAGGGAAGTGAGCAGACCCAGAGCCATACTGCCATCCCCCATTCCTCCGCCCAAGCACCCAGGGAGATGGCTCTCCAAGCATTCAGTGCAATAGGTCTCAGGACAGTATCTGAGCAGCTCATTGAAGGGATGTGACCTTTAAGAGCAGCTACAACCAGTGATGTGGGTCCCAGAGCAGCCTGTAGGCTTTAAGACCACTTGTACAGCATTAGGTTACCCAAAGAGACCAGCCTCCCTTTGCTCCGAACCTAGGGGACCCCACACGATCCCTCCTCACAAGTCCCTGACAATGGACTCAATACCCTGGTCACACCATGACAGCTCTAGTCTCCTTTTATGTTCTTATGATCAGGTGTAGCTGTGTCAGGTTAGGGAAGGCAGTGAGCCAAGCTACCCGACCCTTAATGCTGGGGCCTGAGCCCACAGCTCCTTTTCCTCTGATCAGCTGAGTCCAGAGCACAGATGATCACTCTGGGTAGGCATATGGCTAGCTGAGATAGAAGACTCCCACCTGGGCTCAGACTTACACAGGAGAAACCGCTTCAGCCACCACCCAATCTGGCCAGCCTGGGACTGCAGGGACCTTACGAATGTGTAGGTTGAGTCAGTATTTATGCCTCTGCCCACCCACCTGGCCATATCGCCTCATCTGAGTCCAGGGAGGCTGACCCTCTCGTGTCCCCAAACACAGCCAACTTCAAGGCAGGCTCAGGGCAAGGGGAATCCCAACATGTCACTGGTACACACAGATAAGCCTTCATTCTACCTGACATGCTGTTGCCAGGAGAGAAGCTGAACACTTAGAGCTACATACACACAGGAAGTTGGCAGAACCGAGTGCAGGTACTCTCCGGTCTGAGATGGCCCGAAGCTTACCCAGTGGTCCCAGTATCTCTCAAATCTCATCAGAAGGTTTCCTAGAAGAACCTCCCACAGCTAAGCTAAGGGCCTCAGAGATACCAGCTGTCGCATGAGGACCACGGTGGCCAAAGGACACTGGCCAGCTGCCTCCGGATCCCTGGAAGTCAGCCAACAGTCTAGCCCTGTGAAGCCAACGGTGGGAATTTCCTAGGAATTCCTGGGGAGTTACAGAGTTTCAGCAGAGGTCATGGCTGGGGTGTATAGGGTCTCCTGTCTGCTGGGCTGAGGAGACAGCACAACAGCCAGGCTAGAGGGCCAGGGAGTGAGGCGCAACACAGCTTAGGCCTGCCCTGTCATTCAGACCACTGTGTGAGAAACTGGAAGGGAAGCTGGGGTTGGGCCGGAGACTTGAGGATCAGGGTCACAGACAGAGAAGGTTCTCTCATAGTACTGTGTGGATCCAGGTTAGGAAACCTCACAAAACTTGGTTGGCCAAGTGCACACCAGAGTGAGAATGCCCACTACAGCTCGGAACCTCAGGGGTCTCCCATGTGTATGGGAGAAGCCCCTGACCTTGGCTGGTCACAGTGCCTGGTACCCAGGATAGACACTTGCTGCCCCGTCGTCACCATACTGAGCACCCCTGAGTAGCTAGCTCCCCTCACTCCTGGGCTAGCCTGAGCCCTACTGACTCTCCACAACTCATCTGCACTGGGGGATTATCCACATCTGGATGTGTAAACTTCAGAAGGTGTGATCCCCACCCATCTCAGGGTTTCTGTCTCCAGCCCAGGCCCACAGGGGCTGTGGGAAATAGCACATGCTATACAAATTCCACACATAGGAGCTTCAGGAATGCATGGCAAAGTGGTTGCCTTTAACCCCAGAACTAGTGAAGCAGAGGGGGATGAATCTCTGTGAGTTCAAGGCCAGCCTGTGAGTTCCAGGACAGCCAGGGCCATGCAGAGAAACACTTTGTCTTAAGAAACAAAAAGATAAAAACAAAACACCCAAACAACAACAACAAAACCTCCGGGGCAGAAGCCAGAACACTCACCCCTACTCTCCCTCTCAGGCTTTGTCACAACCTGGAACACTGGAGCAGGGCAGAGTGGGCAGGTCCCTGGCTGAGTTGCACATGGCCAGGGCTAGTTGACCATCTGGGCGGTGACTGAGACATTTCAGAGGTGGGGATGGCCAAGGAAGGTCCCTGCACTACATTTGAAGTTCACAGGAAACAACTCAGTAGAGACCAGAGACCGCCTATCACTCCAGTGTAAACTGCCTCAGCCCTGCATGCATTAAAGCTCTCACCTGTGTGCACTTCCTGTTTGTCACCTGGGAGTGCTGGCATGCAAAGGCAGGATCCCCAAGCTCTGGGAAGGAGCCTTCAGTGAAACCTTCTCAAGTCAGCACAGCTGGAAGGCTGTGACATTCGTGCATACAAGGTGGCCTGGAGCAAGAACCCTCACAGCTGAATCCACTGGAGCTGGACCAGGAGCCTAGCACGGAGGACCACCAAGTAGCTGCCCTTGCAGTCTTGGCTGGCATCACCTGAAAGGTCCAGGACTCCCCAGAAGGGGGGTCCACTAGAGTCACAGGATAGCACGCACCCAAAGGACACACGAGAGACCGGCTTGCTGTAAAGTACATGAGGTGGTTTATTAAATCAGAGCTCTGGGCCAGCCCATATCCCCATATCTCACATAGGAGATAGAGGGACTGACCTCGTGGCTCAGGGGTCTAGTGCTTATATATGGGCGGGGTGGGGAAAAAAGCAAACTTTCGCGCGGGTGCACAGGATTGGTTGTTTTACTTTTTTGAACACTAGCAGGCCGTACCATGGGGGCAGGGTGTAGTTCCTCCCTTGGCCAGTCAGTTTCTGGGATGTTCTTAACAGGCCTTTGTCTTGTAACTCCCCCTCCTCTGTAACTAATTAGATGGACCCAAACCTGCTGGCAAGACACTTTTCTGCCCAAGGTCTAAGGCGAAAAATTTACACATATTTCATAAAATGGCCTTTATAATTTTTCACTCTACACACCCTGATGTTGATCTTGTGGGCTAAAGATCATCATTTCAAGACCATATATGCAACCTCTGTGTGTCTTAAAAAAAAATCTCCTGGGCCTTGGCACTCTTGAGTCCACTCAAGGTTCACTAGGATGCTCCCAAGGTTCACAAGGATGTTCCCCCTACCACTCATGGCTCATTAAGACACCCCCATGGTTCACTAGGACACCCCATTGGCTTTCTAGGATGTCCCTGCAATGGTTCACCAGGACACCCCCAGGGGAGACCTTTGTGTGCTTCTTTGCAGTGTCTATCCCCATGCTAATAATGTCTGTCCTTGGAGCAGCTACCTGAGGATTCCTAGGTTGTGAGAGAAGCCAGCCCAGGGGCTCTACACTCTGTTAGCATGAGACAATTACACCGCAGAAAAGAGATGGCAGGCCAGAGCTGGGGACAAAAACAAGATGCAGTTTTGTCACAGAACAAGGAATATGCCAGGTTTTTGCTTCTTTGCCAGCCCTGATATCCTGCTCTCCCTGACTTTCCTAACTTCTGGTTTCTGAGTCCTCTTGGCCATTATATCAGTAACAGACAGTACAGACAGAGGATTTCTTTGGGAAAGGAATGCAGACTTACATTTTGCACTAAGAAACTAGAAAACCTTCCTGTCGGTCCTGGCGTAGTGCCGCCCAGTGTCCCGGGTAGATCTTGTACCCGCTGAAACTGTACTGCTGGACCTTCATGGTGGTAGATGGTGATTTTCATAATGTGAAGGTCACCCCAATTTAAACAGAAGAGGAAATGATCTTCATACTGGGGTGCCCCCACTACTTCAGGGATTCTCATACAAAAGTGGGGCCTGAACCCTTCTGCAGCTCAGGCCTCACTATGGAGACTCCATGGATGAGTACCAGGCCATGAAGACACCTTGGTATCTGGGTGCTCACCATGAAAAGGCTGGCACACCCTCAACTGCCCATCCGTCAACATGTGACATTCACGGGTACAGTGGTGAGCTTCTCAGATTTGCTGCCAGGACCAGGATCTGAGGGTTCATCCAGACCTCAGGAAAGACACAAATATACATGTGCAGGAGTGTCTCACACAGCAGCCCCACCAAGCAGAGCCACGGCTGTGGCAGGTACCCAACAGACTCAGTCCCGACAAACCTGGGCACAGCCCCCTAAGATGGCAAGATGCCGTGGAACTTCTATAGGGACCTTTGCAGAGCAGAAAGTGTGTTTCTAGAAAGCACAGAGCACAGACAAACAGCCAAGGCCAGTGCAGACCCCAGAGGACAGACTGCATGCTTGGCGCACTAGGCTGCCCAGACCCATTAATCATTTAGGATGGGGGTTGGGAGTGACGGGCCAGCAGGAGGTGTGAAGTGGGGGAACTCCCTCCCCCTGGAGAAGAAGCCCTACCAAAAACACTAAGAACAGTACAAAAACAGACCCGGAGTCAGATATCTCTACACACCCCTGGGGCCCAACAGCAGCCGGGTGATAGTTGGACCTCTAGCAAGTCAGCTTTTGGAGCCCTCCCCCAGGGAGGTATGCCTCCATGCCTCCCTTCCTCTGTCAAGGCTAGTTTTCAACCCATCATGCTGACCCCAAAGAGCCTTCAGCAAACAGCACATGGAGGACAGGAGACTGCAGCTTCTCCTTCCTCACACATTCCCCGGCCCCACAAGAACAGCTCAGGAGAGTTGGTTGGGGGCAAAGGCTCGAAACTGGGGTGAAGGTAAGGCTGTTACTCCCCCACACAGGAAAAGCAGCTGTGTGGAGAGAGTCCCTGCCCAGAGCCACTATATTGATCCTCTCCTCCTACTCTGCAATACATGTGGATCCCAAGAGCTAAGTATTGGGGCAGGTGACATGCCACCGGTCTGTACTGGGATCCAAGCTGGACATCACCACAAGGCTACAACCCAGGAAACTTCCTCTGCACCTTCTTCTGTGGCTTGGTTCTTGGCACCCCACTTTACCAGTGGGGACACGGCCATAGGCAGGGTAAGACAGGAATCCAAGCCTGCTCTCAAAGGTGCCTATGATCATGGCTTTATCTGCCCCTCCCCCTACCCCAGGAAGCTGCCTTCTCCAGGTTCTATGCTCTAAGGTGATAACTAGTGACCAGGACCCAGAGTGGCCTATGGGAACAAGACAGCATTAAAGCATTAAAGTACCTGTGGCTGGACTTGATGCCTGGCGGACAATGTGACCAAGGCCCAGAATAGTGCCCAGATGGAGCTGGGGAACCTGAAAAGGCGGCCTGAGAGATTCCTGGGAAAACAGGAGCCTCAGTCTGGGAGAGTAGCTTGTCGGTAGGCAATCTGCCCCATCCATCTAGCCCTGCTCCCCAGATACCCCACAGCTATGGTGCGCCCCAAGCCAGGCAGCATTCAACAACCTCCCCACCAGTGGAGCTGCTCCCCTTCAGGCACACACAGTGGGGGGGGGGGGAACCCAAGCCCAAGTCGTTCCCACAGCACAGGCCTGGTCCAAGGACTGGTGTCCAGACAGCCCTGAGGACTAGCACCAAGGCCCACCTAGTGGGCATTCTGGGCTAGAGGACACAGTCCCTTCCAAAGGTACACAGGAACACCCACATGCCCCCTGCTGGACTCCCAGGGCCTTGAGACTAAAATTACCACCCCCACCCCCACCCCCACACACAACTTGACCAAGGAACTCATAGCCTATAGAACCTTCCAGCCTAGGTCTAGCCTGCCCTTGGCTACTCTCACTCAGGTCACTGTAGACGACCTGATGACCTCACAACTGGGCTCTTAGCATATCGATACGCCCATTCTTGAAATCTTCAGGAGGATCAGAAAAGGGGATGGCTCAACCAAAGGATGCCCCTCCAACACACACACACACACACACACACACACACAGGGGATGGCTCAACCAAAGGATGCCCCTCCAACACACACACACACACACACACACACACAGGGGATGGCTCAACCAAAGGATGCCCCTCCAACACACACACACACACACACACACACACACACACACAGGGGCTGGCTCAACCAAAGGATGCCCCTCCAACACACACACACACACACAGGGGATGGCTCAACCAAAGGATGCCCCTCCAACACACACACACACACACACACATACATACACATACACACACACACATACACACATACACACATACACACACACACACACACATACACACACATACACACACATACACACACACACACACATACACACACACACACATACACACATACACACACACACACATACACACACACACACACACACACACATACACACACACACACTCTCTCTCTCTCTCTCTCTCTCTCTCTCTCTCTCTCTCTCTCTCTCTCTCTCTCTCCCTGGCCTATGGAGAGCTTCCCAGATCAGGAGGCCTTGTTATTCAGAACATGTTTTGAGACACCCAAAGGGGCTGCCCACGCCCACTAGATAGGGGCAACAACCAGGGCCTCAACTTGTGAGCCTGTGGGGACGATTATAATACCTGATCCCATCTGCCCACCTGAAGCCTCAGGCTGCCTGTCAGGAGCCAGGATTTATGAGGCTCTCCCTGATCCTGAGGCCAATAATCCCCTCTTCCTATAGCCAGGTGTCACCCAGACAGGCCGGGGCTGCTCCCTGAGTCTTAGCCAAGAGCTGATGCAAGCCAGCTGGATTAGAGTCAGCTACCCAGAGCTCTGGAGGAAAGTAGAGGGGCTGCAGATACAAGGGGCTTCAGAAAGAACCCGAAGCCTGGAAGACCCGGAAAAGCACCTCTCCTAGGAGGGTTGGGCAGCCTCTGACTCTGCTGTGCCAGACTGAGAAACAATCCCAGGGACAATCCCTCTGCCAACAACACTCCAGGAGGCTCCAATCTGAGCAGGATGCATTAGCTGGGCCTCTTTCCTACCTCCCCAGGAATGTTCCTCCTTAGGAATGTTCCACCTCTGAGCCTGGATGGGCCCCCCCTTCCCTCAGGGCAGCGGGACAATTGGGAACCTCTGTGTAAGCTTGCTCTGCAGGGCCAACATGCCCGCTCAACACTCTAGGCTGAACAAGCTCAGGGGTGTTGTTTGGGTGGGGCTGAGCACCCATGTGCCCCCAATCCCCATCCCCAGGAAGTCACCATGCCTCCCTTCCTGTGTACCCTGCCAAGAGCTAAAGCAGGTGTCAGGCCTCAGGGATGGAGAAACGGATCTTTTTAGGAAGAGAGTGTGGGATCAATCTGTGTCAGCCTCGGGGATGCAGGAAACGACAGTGACTGGGTAGTTAGCAATGCTGCTCGGCTGGTGACAAGAGAGGGCTGCTCCCAGGAGTGGCCATCTGTGGAAGGTAAGACATCAGATGATGAGGTAGAGTCTGGGGTGTTAGTCCAGCCAGATTGGAAGGGTTGTGTAAATTCACATGTGCCGGGCAAACATCAGCACACAGAAGCTGAAGCAATCTAGACCAGAGGTTGGTAATGACATGGAGTCAGGTGGGGCTGTCAGGGTACCCTGGAATTAGAGAGGCAGTTCCCATTGCTACCTTCACAAAGCACCAACTGGTCTCTGGAGGTGGCTCAGTGGTTAAGAGCATGGACTGTTCTCGCAGAGGACCCAGGTTGGTTCTCAGCACCAACATGGTTCCATAATTCCAGTTTCAGGGAACACAACACCTTCTTCTGCCCTCCACAGACACCAGGCACATACATACATACATACATGTGTGTAAAACACTCATATAAATAAAATTTAAAATTCTTTTCAAAATATCCCTAACTCCCTAGCATAAACCACGATTCTGTTCTCCCTTGGCTCTAACAGCCTACACCCTATCACTCAGCCAAATCAGAGCCTGGGCAAGCATCATGCTTCCTCTAGGGTCTCAGGCAGGTTCTTCCCAGCTCCTGTTCCCTCCACATCATCCCAGCCTCTGCCTCCCAGGCCACACCACTTCCTGACCAGGCCTAATTTCCATCCCTCCATTGAGGACCCTTGTAAATGGCACACAGGCCCCTTGAAGAATCCTGGCCAGTTTCTCCCTCTCAAGACTGAAACTGATTACAGTTTCCAAACCTCTGTCCCAAAGCCAGGGCTCCAACTCAGCTAGGAATACTAGGTACCAGTTCACTGGCTTGGGGACTGCAGATTCATACCCCTTGGCTTGTTTGTGCTTCCTCAGAGTACAGATAGGATAGGCAGACATGCGACCCCCCACCCAAACTCTGCTGGGCCTTTCCTATATACTCCTTCAAAAGCAGAAGGGACTAAGGGCCACTTCTCAGAACTATAGCAAAGGCACAGCAATGGGGCATTCATTCACCTAGGGACACTCAAAAGAGATCACCTGTTACTGTCTTTTGCTTCTTTGTGAGTTCTTCTTTCTTCCACCCTTCTCCACCCCTTTTTCCTACTCTTTCAACCCTCCAACACTAGATAAGAGAGAAAAGGGGATAGAGAAGAAAGAAAAGAGATCCCTGAATAAAGTCAGGGTAGGAAAGGAGATACATTATCGTCACACTGCTTCCTGAAAAGAGATACATTATTGTTACACTGCTTCCTGGTGATGAGGAATGTCCAGTTCCTTGGGGCAGGTTTGATCTTCACTGTCAGGATATCTAATTTCTTCTTGTTTCTTCTTTGTGTACAAATATTTAACAAACCACAACCAACAATGACCAACAACCCACAGCCTCTTGGGGCTCTAGCATTTATATACCCTTTTAAAAGTCCCCAGAATTCCAAATGTCACACAATCGCAGAAACTGTAGCTGCCAGAATCACACCTCTGCTAGAGCACGAGGCAAATCATAGTCAGCTGCTATGGACAGTCTGAAGCAGCCCCATATCCCACACCTGGGATTAAAATAAAAACATATTCTTATACTAGTTCTGTGTTTTTATAAACCAAAATTCCAGAATTGTCACTACAATCACCTACCCACTTGGCCAGCCACCAAGCTACCACTTAGCTTGTCCCCTGAGCTGCATCCAGGACCTGTAGGAAGCAGCCACTGTGGTTCCGTGGAGTCAAGGCCAAATGCTTGTACCCACATAAAGGTCGGTGCTGGCAGGGTCCTGGACACCCGAACACCTACATACACCAGGCCCAAGTGCTCTTTTGAACCTTGGGCGTTTCACACCAAGGATGCTTCTTCATCAGGTACTGAGAAAGCTGGTCGTGGGTATCCTGGGTAAGAGTTCTGGGCAGGCTTGAGCTCTGGGCAGACTATGGTGATCTTCAAATCTCTGTGGTCCTTCATTACCTCATCTTAAGATACAGGAGCACAGAACAAGAAGACATAGATGAACCACTAAAGTAAATCTATACAAACCAAAATCAGAAGCCCAGGGTCCTACCTAACCTAGGCCCAAGACAGCCAGAAACAAGACTCAGATCATCATACCTGGCTGCAAGGGGACCTGGAAACTGTGGTAGGTCCCGGGAGATGTCTCTTAGGAAAAGTTGGGGCCCTCACAGGGCTGACTAGAACCATCTCAACACTCTGGCTCTCTGGCCAGACACCTACCTTGGCTTGTAACCCTGTTCCCCTCAAAGATATGCAGCCTGACTTCTAGGGAAGTGTCTAGTAGATGGGGTGACAGGGGGCAGGACAAGCCTCCCTATATCTCTGTCAAAGAGACAGTGGTTACTAAGTGTGGGTACAAGTGCTCAAAGGAAACTCAACTAAAGTATTCCCATCACCACCTGGGAAGAGTCTAACCCATCCACTCCAGGTCTGCAGTTGGCACACTATCCCTCTAGGACTGACCCCCAATCCTAGAACCAGACAGACCAAAGTCTTAAGCAGCTGAGGCTGCTCTCCAAGTCCAGCCAGGCCCAGCCTGTCACAGGTGACCAAGACACAGAGAGATTTTGGCTGTATGTCCAGGCTGACAGCCTGTGTTCCCACCTTTCCAATTCTGGCTGAGAAGAGGTTAGAGTGGCCTGTCCTGTATAACCAGAGCCTTATGTGAGGCCCATAACCCTGACTCAAAGAGTCCCCCTGAGCTCCCTGGAGGCAGGAAGTGCCACTCTGGTTTTATGAAGCACATACAGAAACTGCTACATCCAAGACTTCACAGGATGGAACTCAGCGTTCTGTTACCCCTCCCAAAGCTGAAGCACACACATGGGTGGGGGAAGGGCCTGCAAAGCAAGGCAGCCTATACCCTACCCCACCCCCACCTATACAATCCCACCCTAGCCTCCTGCCTGCCGTTCTAACAGTGAAGCCCAAAAAGGACAGCCCTTAGGTCCTGAACAGCCTGTGGGTCCAGCAAGAAACGCTCAGCAAAAGCCCGAGGGGCCAGCCTTCATCCTGCTTGGGTGCTTGGGTTGGGTACCACACACAAACAAGGGTTCTAGAGAGCAGGAGGCAGCAAGCAGTCAAGCTGCAGCTCGGCTGATAGGTGAGTGCAGGGCTCCAAAAATGTTAACGTCCTGGGCTCGGCATGCATACAGAGCATTACATACAATTGCTTTCCTTGTGTTTTCTAGTGTTAGTTCCTGCAGTGCTGGCCCCTGAGATGCTTGCCTCCCATCCCTGAGGCCTACAGAACATGACTCTACACCGTCTCGGCAGGGCTGGGCTGTCAGAGCAAGTGAGGTTAAACAGGCTACCCTCCAGTCACCTGGGGGTGTCCACCATAACCGTGAGAGGCCCTGTGAGTGGGACAGGAGGCAGGAGATGGGGTTAGAGCCAGGTGTGGTACCCTCAGTTTGAGGGCAGACAAAGGGGCTGCAAACCAATGCATATGAGACCCTGGGAAGCTGCACAAGGCCACGGTGTGACTTCTCCAAAGCTTCCAGGCCGGCTATCAGATTCAGTGAGGGAATCTGTGCCGTAGAACCTCGAGGTAAAAATCTCCAAATCCTCCATTTGTGCCATGTGACGGTAACAGAAAAACTAATGCCATCAGTGGATGAAGATTGCCTTTAAAACGGAAGAACAAGCCAGCACTGGAGAAGCCTCTGCTCTGGGCTGGAGCCTGCCCTTGGCTCTCAGACCAGGAGAGGGAACAGTGCCCAGCAGAGCCGCTGTTGTAGCAAGCCTGGTTTCCACCATCTGCATACCTTCCAGGGTCGTTATCGCTGTTCAGGAGTCCTGCCAGCCTGGGACAGCTAGAACATTCCAGATTGATTCCCACCAGACCCCGCCCCACTTTAACACAAACTAGTGGGAGGAGGCCATCCCCGTCATTCACCCTACCCAGAGCAAGTGTTGAGATGCCTGGTGTCAGGAGAGCAAGGTAGGATAAGCAAAGAATCATGGGATGGCGAGAAGGGACTCAAAGAGAAAAGCCAAGAGGAGCGTGTCAGGGAAGGTTCTCTGGAAGGAGCATCCTTCCAGGGTAGGGGCAGTTCAGAAGAAATCAGTTCAGGCAGCTGTCCCAAGCACAAGGCAGCAGCTCCAGGGTGATTCAATGCCTGTATCTGTGTATGGATGCATATGAGTGAATGCTTCCCGCTCTCTCAGAAATAGCCAAGTGTACTGTTGGAAGACACTGGGAAGATCCCTTCTGGGTAGGAGGAGCGGTTCTTCTGTATGACTGGGTTTCTTCCCTAAGTGCTGGTTTTGATAGGTGGGGACCACGGTCTACATTTGCTGAGATCCTCTGCGTTAGTCTTGAAGTATTGTGGGAACAACAGTTTTGTGCCTCTGTGTGTGTGTGTGTGTGTGTGTGTGTGTGTGTGTGTATGTGCACGCGCGTGCATGCAGTGTGCATCACCTCACTGGATAGCAACCCAGCTCTCTAGCATCACAATACCACCTGGTGGCAGTGCCAGCCCGCTCAGCTTTCCGAATACCTCATAGGACTGACCCCCCCCACCATCACTCCTGCACGTGGGGGTGATAACTCATCTCATCGCACAATGGTGATGCTTGAGACCCAGCAGAAGAAAAGCTTCAGACCCCAACAGCATGTGTGCACAAGGCAGGGATGCCCAGTGTGTCCTAAAATAAACTTCAGAGCGCAAAGAAGCCACTTAAGAACCCTGCTCACCCTGGGTGGCTCTGCAGCTGATGATCAGTCTCACGCCACCACTGCCGCCACCACCACCATCTGCTCAGATACAGGGACGATGCTACTGGGACCTCAGCATGTGACCCTTCTATATAAACATGCAGGCATCTGTGATGCCCACAGCTATAAGCCAAACAGCCTGTGAAAGCATGGAGACAGGCAGAGACCAAATCAATCTAGTCCATCCTCAGAGAACACAAGCAATAGGCAACGCCCTAAGCAGCAAGCAGAGAAGTGCAACAAGACCCTTTACATATATGTGGGGGTGGGGCACTCTAGGAGGACCAGAGTCAGTTCCCAGGACCGACAGAGAGGGGCTCGCAGCCGTTTGTAACTCCAGCCCTGGGGAACGGCAATGACTGTGGTGTGTACGTGGGTTGTGTGACTGTGTGCACACCTGCACATACACACACACGTGTGTGAATGCCACAGCATGCACGTGGAAATCAGAAGACAACTTGTAAGGATCTATTCTTTCCTGTTATGTGGGTCTAGGGATGAAACTCGGTTTTTTACCATGGTGACAAGTGTGAACCCTCTCATCCATCGGATGGTCCTGTTTTCTTTCTTTGACTTTCTTTTTTACTTTTTGTTGTTGTTGTTGTTGTTGTTGGAACAGTTTGGGGTTTGCAGAAAAATTTAGGAAGTGCCCGGTCCCTTTATGTCTCCTTACCCAGCTCCCTGTGATCTCTCTCTCATTTTTGAGAATTATTGTTATTTCTGTATGCTTATGGGTAGCGGGTTGCATGCATGCCTGTGCAACACATGTGTGCCTCGTGCCCACAGAGGCCAGAAGAGGATGTTGGATACTCTGGGGCTGGAGTAACCACATGGGTACTGAGAATTAAAGCTGGTTTCTCTGGAAGAGCATCTGTGCTGTTAGCCGCTGAGCCGGTTCTCCGGTTCTGTCTATCCCTTATTAATGTCACACTGGGGGTGCATTTGTGCAGAAGGCCAGCATACCACTGTGGCCCCAAGCTCATGGTCCATATCAGGACTCACACTGGGTGCCGCACATTCCAGGGCGTTGAACAGGAAGGGGCACGGGTCCTCCACTGAGGTGATGCGGTGGTTTTCAGTGCCCGCCACATCTCCCGCCTTCAACCCCTCTCTCCCTGATCTCCCGCCTTCAACCCCTCTCTCTCTCCCTGATCTCCCGCCTTCAACCCCTCCCTCTCTCCCTGGCCCCCAGAAATTGTCACCTTCTCACATTACAATTCTGTTTATTTCATGTGCGTTGTCTGTGTGTGAACACTAGTGCCACAGTGCTCGTGGAAGTCAGAGGACAGTTTGTGGGACTCAGTCTCTCCTTTCACCACGTGGCTCCCTCCTGGGGAAGAAACTCAGGTCATCACCTGCCCAACTTCTGGCTGCTCTAACTTCTCCCCCTCCCAGAATGTCAGAAGTCATTAGCACAAGTATGCAGCCAGCTCAGTTCACTTCAGTGAACCATGTCCAGTGGATGAGCCAGGGTTTTAATGATACTTTCCAACAGGAAGCTGGGGATGGAAAGAAGGCTGGGAGCCAGAACGCATGCACACACACACACACACACACACACACACACACACATCACTCACATATACATATACACACACACACACACACACATCACTCACACATACATACACACACACCACACACACATCACTCACACATACATACACACACACCACACACACACCACATACACACACACATACACACACACGACACATACATATACCTCATACACATACCACACACACACACACCACACACACACATACATCACAACATACAAATCAGACACATGAACCACACATACATACACCACACACACACACACACATATATACACCACACACACATCACACACACACATTCATACACCACACACACAAACCATACATACACACACATCACACACATATCACACACACATACATACACCACACACACAAACCATACATACACACACATCACACACACATACATACACCACACACACAAACCACACACACACACACACATACACCACACACACACACATCACACACACACATCACACACATTACACACACATCACACACACATACATACACCACAACATACAAATCAGATACATGCAACACACACACACACACACACACACACACACACACACACACACACACACACACAGAGCATGGCCTCCAGGGCAACTTGGAGACAAGACATGGCGGTCCAGAAATAGCCAGAAAGGCCTCCCTCACCTGCCTGAACATCCAAGATCATTGGGTAACCTCTTCGGAAAAGTCACAGGCCTCCCACTGTGGCAGCTACAGGAGCGGCTGACCAAGAGCTCTGCTTGAGACACAGAGGCTCCATCACAGTTGCCTCTCCCTCTCCCTACCCCTCCAGCCCTTAGGCCCACACCTGTCCACAGTTCCAGGGTCTCTGGAAGGCAGGGCAAAGCCCCAGGCCCCAGGCTCCACCCTTAGGCCAGGCCTAGACGTGGCCCTGGGTGACATCTCCTCAGAAGCTGCTAGAAGGGAGGCCTTGTCCAGCAGGAGAGACAAACTTCACAGGGAACAGTACGGTTGTGTGCAATGGAGAATACCACTGGCTCTGGCCACAGGACATGGAAGGTGCTTCCAACCTCCAGCTCAACATGGAGAACAGGGAGGACCACATTGCCCTCTAATGGAGCCTGACAGCTGAGGAGCAACACAGGGTTCTCCCTCAGCCAGGAGCTGAGGCCCAAGAAGAATGAGGGGGAGATGTCATGGAAAGTCAGACACATGGGTGACAGGATGGAACAGGACCCAAAGGCTCCACATAGTTGCTGAGATGGCTCAGTAGAGCCGCGAAACAGGACTGGAAAGACTCCTGCATCCTCCTGCCCTCAGCCCAGGACTGAGCCATCCAGGCACTTGACAGAGGCATTAGGAATCAGCAAGACCATGCAGCTCCTCACAACAGGTGACACAAAGCTCACTCAGAAATGGGGCTGGGCCCTAGGGGAGGGTGCGTCTACATTCTGCATTAGGTGCGTGGAATAGATAATGCCCTTGAGTTCATAGGAAAAGAACCTTCCCTCCCGGACCCCTGCAGCTACAGAACCACAACCAAAACCAGGGGAGAGCACAGGCCTCCTCAGCAGGCCCTCCCCCGACCACTGGCTCCCCAAGAACTGTCAGGTTCTCTCTGTTTACACACACCAGCATCCAAAAGTGTAGGAATGGGTTTTGGATTTTTTTCTTTCCTTTTCCATTTGTTTCCCAGAAAACAAGACAAGATGTAAAAGGCTCAGAAGAAGCCAAGAACATTCCTCAGATCCCCCAAACGTCCAGGTCTTCACTCCCCGCCGGGGCCATGACTCTGAACCTTTCATTCCTCTGCCAGGAGGGCGGGACTAGAACAGGGACATCAGCACCAAGCTAGCAGCACCCCTGGGGGACAGCCAGCCATGCCGGGAGCCCCTTTCCTAGTGTGTCTCTCCTCTGCCTCACTGTCTGTCCCAGCCTCCCCTTGTTACTCTGCCAGGGACAATGACTTCTGATTCTCCCAGGTTTGGAAGATCTCAACCCACGTTTTCCCCCACAGCCTGGTGACCGGCTATGACCAGCTTTGCCTCTTGCTCAGTTTCTGGGCCAGGAACTGGAGAGTCTGGGGCACTCTTCGCTTTCCTATGGCTCCCTCCAGCATAGCTCAGCACCCTGCCAGGGATGGAGCTGGGCCTGGCTGGGAACCTACCCTGGGTGTCAGACTTAGTCAGAGCTGGCCAGCTGTCCACTTAAACTCTCCCAGTTTATGAGGGAGGGCTGCATACATGCGATCCTCAGGCCAGCCAAGCATCTGCCTTGCCCTGTCCAGCACACGTGGCCAGAGCAGCTGCTCCTCCATACACTTGGGCACTGCCTATCCCTACGAGCCCAAGACTTGGCTGAAGGCCTCTCCAGAAAAGCCACCCGTGCCCAGTGGGGAAGCCTACCCTCTTGGGGACTTCTGCCCACCTCATCTGGTGCCTCCACACCTTTCCTCGTCTCCCTGACTGCTGACTAACCCTGATCACATAGTCAGCATTGGTCCCAGGCTGGCTGAGTGTCTCTGTGATTGGCCTGTCCCATCTGCCTTCCTGCTGGATAAGGCTCCTGTGAACAGGTCACATCTCACACCTGTAGTAGAGCCATCCCTCTGACGTGTCCAGTGCACATAAAGGCCGGCAAACGCTTGTTAAGAGAATGTTGAAGGCAGGGAGAGTGGACATGGATTTTATACAGGATTTGGTTTGGGCATATGTTCTACAAAAAACCATCACACTACAGCTGTATTGGAATAAGAGGCAGGCCAGTGAGTAACATGCTCGCTATGCAAGCATAAGGTCTGGAGTTCAAACCCCTGGTGCTCATGTCAGCCCATCCGAAGACAGAAATGCAGGCTATCCTTGAAGCCATACTGGTGAGCTCTGGGTTCAACTGGGAGATCCTGCCTTAATGGATAAGGTGATAAAGGAAAGCTTACAAAGTCATCTTTGAACCTGCAGGAGCACAACCTACAACCCCCTTCACACACAGACACATATGCACATGTACACACACAGATGCACATATGCACATACACGCAGATATACACACCCAGTTACATACACACAGAGATGCACACATGCACACATATGCATACACAAATGCACACATGCACATACATGCAGATATACAAAGATACACACACAGATAGGCACACACACATACACATAGGTACATGCATACACATACAGATGCACACATACACACAGATACACACAGACACACACACACAGAAACAGGCATACACGCAGATGTGTGCAGATATACATACAGAGACACACACACCCAGATGCACACAGATAGGTGCACACACAGGTACATACACACATGTACACACACATGTACACACATGTGTGCACAAAGATGCATGCATGCACATACATGCAGATACACACAGAGATACACACACAGAGATAGGCACACACATAGGTACATGCATACACACGCAGACTCACACACAGATGCATACACACACATGCAGACACACACACAGAAACAGACACATGCACATGCATGCACACAGATGCACACATACACATATGTGCATATACACACACAGGTACATGTACACACACACACACACACACACACACACACACACACATACACACACACGGAAGAAGGAACTAAGAAGTAGGAAGGTTGGGGAGTGAGGGCTGTTCTTTCCTCAGAAGGTCACCTGGAGACAGGGCTTGAGCAGAGTAGGCTCAGGCTGCACTGCCTCTGGGAAGGGAGGGCTGTGGCCCTGCCCATCCTGCTGTGCCTTGTACCCTGAAGGCTTGAGTCCTCTTCATCAGGGCACTCCCCTGCCTCTGTTACATGCCCCCAACCAGCTTGTTCTTCCCAAACCCTCCCAGGTTCAAGAAAGTTCCCAAAAATCTTCACACCCACACCAGAACCCTTACAGCCCTACACAGGGCTCATCACCAGTGGGGACTCACTTGCCCTGCCCCTATTACACTGGGCTCTATTTCTGTGTGCTGACAACTGTCATCACAGACAAACAACCCTAGCCTCAACCCCAGCTGTCACTTCCCCAGGTAACTCTACTGCTCCTCCCTAGACCTTCTGCTTCTCCACCGTCAGGCCCCCAAAACCAGAGAGAGCCCTCAAAACAGACATTTGCACTCTACATCTGACAGAGTACAAGCCTGTGCCATGCCCCTTTCCACCATGCTGAGCACAGACTCTGTCCTGATCATGACTGCTCTCATGACATTAGGCAAGCATTGGCCTCTCATAGCCACCAGGGGGCACCAGCACACCACCCAAACACAAAAGCCAGAGCTACTCCAGAAGAAGGTCTGTGAAGCTCTAAATCTGCCCAGCGTTGGGCCCACCTTGTCTAAAGGCTCCTCTTTCAAGTGTTCCTGCCACCCAGGGAAAAGTCTGGAAGAGATGGAAAGCTGGGTGCCCCAGCTCTTGTGACAATGGACTAGGGGCCAGCAGCCCTAAGGAGAGCAGGCGTATTTTGGACTGTACGTTCTAGGCTTTTTCTCCAGAGGCAGAGAGGGCATCAACCAGGACAACCACAGGCACTAAGTCCTGTCCAGTGTGGTCCCTGGCCACCGTGAGGCTGTCTGAGCTTCCAGACCATGGGGACTACATTAACCAAGGTATTTTGTGAGCAGTCTTCAGAGGCTGCCCACTGGACACAGTGACAGAAAAGAATCCCTTGGTCTCTCCCTGTATGGTCACAAGTACCCAAAGAGGTATTCCCACTCCGTATAGCACAGCCCTCCTCATTCCTGAGTGTCACCACACACAGCCACATGCAATCACGATCATGCCCATTGTCTGGTCTCAGATCCATAGGGGACGTTGTTAAGATATGTCTTCCCTGACCTCTCTCTCACCCTGCCCAGCAAATTCTAGGTCCCACTCAGTATCCTGTATTCCTCCAGCTCTGGCTTATAGACCCAGAAGCTCACAGGAAATAGCAGCTGGCCAGGGCCAGGTTCAAATCCTCAGCAACTGACAGGCCCCAATCTGAAGGTCTGGTGGGGAGATCCTGAGTTGGCAAGGCCAAGAGGTGGGGGATATTCCTACCACAGACTCCAGGAAAGCCTGTAGCCAAGCGCTTTCTCCATTCACAGAATCCAAATGACTCCGCATTCAGTACGGGGAGACAAAATACAGGGGGCTATAGACAGGGTGGAGCCTGTTGCCAACCCCTGCCCACTGTCCATACCAACCCTGCAACTCATCCAAGGGGAAGCAGGCCACCAGCTCAGGCCTGCACAGGTTCCCAGATACAAGGCAATGGCCATTGAAGTCCTCAAAAGTTCTGGACATTTCGATGATGTAATGTAAACATCAGCCCCATCTACAGAGTGGATGGGAGACGCTTACAGAAAGCTCGCATGCCCCAGGAACTACAGGATGCCTGGCACACTGACTCTGTTTTACAGGGTCACCCAACACCTATACAACTTTGTGTGATCACACACACAGTTTGACAGAGAGGCAGTGGGGACTGAGCTCCGTGAGAGTCTCTCTCCTCCACACGGGCTGCAGAGACTCTTTCCTGTGTGCCCATGGATCACATCGTTCTGAGTACCAGGTAGGAACATCTCTAGTGCCGTGTACTCTCAGCTCTACCGCCTTAACTGAGGAGCAGTGTGCCTTCACTCTACCCTGTCTGCCATGGCCTCTCATGACCAAGGAGAACCCAGATATCACTCAGGAGTGGTGCAGCCATGGAGGACTAGAGTGGACAAGCTGGCTACTGGGCACACAGGAAGGCTCTTAAGGATGGAATGCTCCTGGGAAACAGTGAGATGCCCCAAGGGCCCACAGCTGATCAGGAATAAGGAACATTGAAGAGTAAAGAGGTACACACAGCTGTAGCCTGGATGGAGCCTGGGGTGGGAAGACACCCCAACTTGCAAGTAAACATGGTCACAAACCCTGTGGTCGACAGGAGTTTACTATGAAGGCAGAAAGTCTCAATGGACGGCCACTGATGTGTGTCAGGCCTTTTCACTGGGTGACAGTGAACATCAAGTCACAGGGCCCAGTTAACATCAAGGACGCTGCCTACCCTGTGCACGGTCCATCCAAGACACAGCCCAGACACAAAGGGAGGTGTCCTAGGACATGTAGCCACTTCCTCTCCCTGTGAGGAAGCGACTGTCTTGGGGTGCATCTCCAAACACATCAGGGTGGGAAGGAGATGTCGCCATCCTCGCTGGCCAGTGGCCAGACCACACCTTTCCCTTTTCCTTGGCAGCATTTCGGAAGAGTCCTTGAGGGTCAGACACAGACTGCCGGTTGAGTGAGGCCTTCCCAGGGGAGCCTAGAGAAAAAGGCAGGCCAAGAAGTATGAGCTGGGGCTGAGAGAATAAGCCCAGGAACCAGAGGGCCTGGGCTGAGGGAAGATGCTGGACTCAGGGCTGCCGAATGCATACTGGATTGTCTCCACATTTGGGGTTCAGCACCCAATAGCACCCATTGTCTATAAGTCGAAATGTCTAGCTAACTAACTGACTACAGGCTTGCATGCCTCTCTGCCCTGGCGTCCCAGGGCCTTGGGGAATCCCACGTAGCAGGTACACTGCAGTTCCTCAGGAGATAGAGGATCCCTGTCCCCGGTGACCGTGTCCACTCAGGAAACAAGAATGTGCCTAGGATCCACTGTGCTCATCACTCCATCCTGGCCTTGGAAGCTGGTGCTGCTGAAACCTAGCACCCAGCACAAGAAGCTTATCTAAGAACACAGCCTCCCTCCTGAGATCAGAGTCAGACACTCGAGGCTTCCACTCCCAGATTCAGCACCACCACCACCCACCACCACCACCCCCAGCCCCAGCCTGCCATGGAGAAGCAACCTCCCCATTGCTCTGGGATCCAGAGAGATGCTGGCCTGAGCATGACTGGGGCAGCAGCTCCCTCACGGCCAGCCCTGATTGGATGCTAACCATTTATGCAACCGTCGGCACCTCAGTGGCTACCTCCTCCTCCCACGGTACCTGCCCTGCTATCAGTTGGCCTGGATCCTCATGATGGCGTACAGGCCTGGCACCACAGGGCACAGAGGGCAGGGCCTTGCTCTGGAATGCCTGGGGCTAAGACCCAAGAGCAGATTTGGGAAGCAGCTGCCAGCTCCCCCACCTGCAGATTCCTGGTTAATCACCCTGCTGGAACTGGAACAGACACACACACCCCAGGAATCCTGAGGATGCGCCATCAGCAGATTTCCTAGAGTCTGCCTCTCCAGACAATGCTGCCTGTGAGTGGCCATGGCCAGGCAGATAGGGTACAAGACGCAAACCAACCTCTGTTGTTTGAGTAGGAATGGAACCAGCTCCCAGGCCACTCTTGGAAACCTGCCTTCTGGCTGGAAGAAGCCAGAACCTCCTGCTTCTAGGAAGAATCTTAAACATACCTCATCTCAGGCCAGGCCCCTTGGCTGCCCGTGGAGACTCTGGGATCCTTTCCCACTCAAGACACCACACAGTTATGAGCTCCCCGGGTCCATCCAACACTTTAAAGCACCTGGGGCTGGTAACAATGGACCAGCCTACAGGATCAACTGATCCTGGGGTCGGGTGTAGCAGGCATGGAGTTACCTGGGCTGGCAGGCCTACACTTAGGGGTTGCTGGTCTCAGTGCCACAGGCCAGGCAATGTACCCGGAAAGGGACCTCAGAGCCACATAACAGGGACCTTGAAAGATAGGCCTACCGAGCTCAGCAAGCAGCCCAGGCTGGGAAGGAGGTGGTGCCCCTCTGTTGACCTCTGAAGCCACCCACCTTCACTCTGTGGCCAGACACGAAGCTTGTTGCCTACTGTCCATCTGACTCACAGCAGCTCTTTCCCAGGGAGGAAACTGAGGCACAGGGCAGCTGTCCCACTTTTCCAAATGTTAGGTGAGGTTTAGCAAGTGAACCCACCGGGGACTCCACACTGACAGGGACACTGGTGTTCACATTATCCGGTGGCAGTCAGTAGGGTTCCAGCAACTGCATGTATGTACATCGCCTGCTGGAGCCTGGGGACTGAGGTGCTGAAGCCGTCTCCCTCCACACAGCAACCAGGCAGGGTGGAACAGCCTGCCACATTCTGCTACAGAGGCAGGAGCTCCATGAGCCACAAAGGGGCTGCCTTTCAACCCCACCCACTCCTAGCCATGGGATCGAGCGCTTTCTCCTCAGAGACCCTCTCTGGCCCTGCTCCCACAGCAGAATCCAAACAGGCTCCATGTTTACTGACCACTGCTCAGACCACACTTGAGCTCCGTGGATGAGGACCCCCTGCACACACAGCCTAGGAAGGCAGGCTGAAGCCTGGAGCGCTATAGAAACTTCCAAGCTGACTGTTCCAATGGCCTGTGGTACACAGGAAAATAAATAGACAGGTTTTTCCCTTATCCCTTAGGCTCACAGCTGAGTGTGCAGGGTGCAAAGCCCCTCTCTGCTCTCGATGGATCCAAATCAGTTAGTTGATCGACTCCAGCAGACTAGCCTGGAGCTCCCAGTTCATAGAAGTTGCTGCCCATAGCTGCTCACGGGTCTCCTGAGCACTGTCAAGCTGAGGCACAGGTAATGGACAGGGTTGGTGCCAGGCTTACTACTGAGTAGCCTCAGAGAGAGTCCTGAGGCTCAAGAGTTTGTACATGCAGCTTCCTCTGGTGCCAGCCACAGGCTGCACCTTGCTTACTCTTTTAGGAACAGACAACCAGATGGGTAAGCCAGGCCGGGTCCCCTTGCTGTAACTGGCTCCTGAGAATCCTTGAGTAACGAGAACACTGTTTAGGTCTGAGCAGCCTGGATGGCAGGCCTCTGGCTTGAGTAACTCACAGTCCCAGAATCAGTGAGCTTTACGTTTCATGGGGATCTTTTGGCCATGCCTGTGGTGAGGCCCTGGAGACAGCAGTGCAACCCACCAGGTAGGAGCACAGAGGAAGGCTATACAGAGTGAGCCATCACTACATCCCAGGATGCTGTCCCCAGGCTCGTCTTCCTTCGTGCCCTAGAAGTGTGAGAAACCTACAACCACAGCCCTAGGCTGGCTTCTTCGGAATGACCCCACTGCTCCTGTAACCTGACCTAGGTGACCATCAGTGCCTGTAACGTGGGTCCTTCAATCTCTCCTGACGGGCAGCTTCCCACATAGGCCATGTCCACCTCAGAGGCAGACCCTGTGTTCTCCGTGATTCCCGGAGGCTCACCCCTCAGCATCTCTCTACCAGCTGAAGAAAGGCAGAGCCATGAGAGCATGTGGTTCAGGAAAGAGAAGGGGCCACCCACGGAGGGTGGAGGTGTCTCCATCTAGTTCCTGGGCAACCACCCCTCCCCCACTTAAACTTGGTCCAGCCTTTCTTCTGCTCAAAATTAAAAGTTTTCAGCCCTTATCCTGACTAGTGGGAGGTGTTAAATTGGCAATGCAGCTTAACAGGTGGGCAGAAGCCTCACTGACACAATGGCTGCCAGGAAAGCACTTATCAGTGGCCTAGGCACAGGCACGGTCCCTTAGCTTCCCAGAGATGTGCACCATACAGGGCTTCTGGCCACAGGGTCCTCTCACAATCCAGGTTCCATGACCCCAGCCTTGCAGACAGACACGGGGATAGATTATCAACCATCATAGATGCCAAGCAATACAGGCACCCCTGTGTGACACAGCATCTGCCCACTACCCATGCAGATGGGGTGTGATCAGGACCGAGGCACACACCAGGGCTCTGTCCTGCATCTGGACAGTGTCTCCATAGTGACTCACACAGGGTTCTATGGCAGAGGCAGGGGGTGAGCTAAATCAAAGGACTCAAAACACTGAGAGCTTTTCACATGTCCAGTCTGATAGAAGTGTCCTGAGAGACGACCTACGGGAACAAGGATAGAGACTTGAGCCTGGAGCAGCACTGAAACCCAATGACCTCATACATCCTTAAAGATGGGGCCTTCTGTTACTGTACCTGGACACTGTCAATCACATACATAAGAAGCCAACCAACAGTTATCCAACGCCCAGACCAGGCAGCTTGGAAGCAGCATGCCTGGGAGTTAGCCTCTCATGGTGTCCGTCTGTTGTAATTATGTCATTAGAAGACCACCCATCTCTAAAGCCAACCCTGGGAGACAGCCACTCCAGACAAAGACAGAAGTGCTTTTGTTAGGAACAGAGGAGTGGGGCAAGCCTGGTCATTACTGAAGCACTGGGAAAACACGAACGCTCTGACCCCTGCTGACACTGGAAAAGGTAGGGCTTGTGTGGAGAAAGTGGCGGGCCTGGGCATAGCAGAGAGACCTGGAGCAGCCATATCTGTCTAGACTACTGTTCCCATAAGCTAGGCCAGAGTGGACCAAGTCAAAGAAACCCACTCCTCCCTCTCTCTACCTGGGACGGAGATGGTCTTGACCTACCTAGTCAGCAGGATCACAACAGGCAACCATCAACAGGCTTCCTCAGAAAGTGGGGCCTCAGCAATTTCAGGGAGTCATGGCCTGTGGGAGGGGCATGGAGTACCAGCAGGCACATGATGACAGAGGTGAGACCATTCTATCTGGGAAGGGCAGTTGGAAGCTGGGCAGAGAAAGGGGGTCTGAGGGCCATCCCGTGGGGAGAGGACACCACAGCAGGCTTCGGGAATAGAATGATTTTTTCTTACCCACAGCACTCAACGGCCTGGACCTTCGGGTGGTCCAATAAAGAGTGAAGCCAAGAGGCATCTGGGCCCAGACACTCCAACACCTGGGATCAAAAGCCATATAACCTCGTACAATAACCAGCACATTCCTCCAGTTCTACGATGACATGAGCCACCTGTCAGAGGTTCCTGGACAGCCCATTGGCAGCGTGGCTCAGAGAAGGTGTCAGCCCCTCTCAGGCAGCTAGCACAAACCTCAGCAGGTCAGAGATAAAATGTCTCTGGGAATCTCTGCTCTGAGAGGCCTAGCCCTCAGCAGGGAGCAGGCACAGAACACAAAAGGCTACATACACCCTGGAGGCTGGAAAGCAGGGTCGTCCCAGGAGAGCTAGGTCCTCCCAGGAGAGCTAGGTCCTCCCAGGAGTGTGCAGGGTTCTCTAGGGTAGTCCCAGGCAACAGGGTCCAGGTGCAAACACAGAGAATGCCCCTAAGTGTCACTGTCACTGACCCAGCTCTAGCTCCAAACAGGAGTTTGGCTAAGCCCAGAGACAACCATGAGGATCAGCACAGGGAACTGGAACGATAGCCCAGGGTCCCCCTCCAAGGATTCAGCCTGAGCTGGGGCAGCATAGCTACAGGCCTGAGTGCAGACCCTGTGACAGAGGCTTAACGGAACAAGCCTCAGTGACAACCAGGGCAGGCCTCTTGCATGAAAGAGATGGAGGGACAAGGAATGACCTATCCAGAGAAGTGGGGTCATTCCCTTCCCACCCTCCCGCCAGCCAGAGTCCCAGGGCAGCCACACCCAGGCTCTGACTCAGACTAATGGCCAAAAGCAGCCCTGGGTGGCATCTGGACCTGAAGAAAGGGGTCAGCCTCCCACCCTGAGACAGTGGTAGCATTGAGGGCATCTGGCAGTGTGGCTCTCCCTCTATTAATCAATTGTCCCAGTTTAGAGCCCTTGAACCACAGCCCACAGCCAAGGGCTCAACGGCTGCCCAAGACCTTCCCGGCCAAGCATGGAGTCTCCTCACCCCAGGGCAGCCTCATGGCCCCTCTAGTTCTCAGTTCTGGCACAGTGACAGAACCCCATTAGCTACCGCAGAGACCACAGACGAGTGACCCCCACCCACCCACCCACCCACTCACCAGCTTCCCATCCCATGACACCTGAGAATCTCGCCCCAGTCCCCCCTCTTACAGCTCCACTGCCCCTCTCTATCCCTCACGCTCTGGAAATTCACCCTGACCCCTGTCCAATTCCAAACCTTCCCAGGCCTCAGGCCCGCCTCTACCTAGAAGCTCTGTAGACCATCCAAGCTCTGCTGGGTGGCATTGCTGCCCTGACCACTGGCCTCTCCAACTCCCCAGAGACCCTCTGAACCAGAGGCCAAGAGGAGCCCCAGAGAAAAATGTCATTCACCTAGAACAAGCCTGGCCTTGGGTCACAAAAACGCATGGTTCCATAAGGCCGGCACAATGGATATGGGAGAGGGACAGTTGTCACTGTGACACCAACTCCCAGGCTGAGCACAAGTTTTTGCCTGTCTTTTCCCTATCCGATGCCAGCCGTGCAAAGCGCAGGTCACCAGCAGACACTGGGGTAGATGGAGGTGCTGCCAAGTCACCATACAGAGAAGACCACACACAGAGAGACGACTCTGGGTGGGGAGACAGAGTGTGCATGGCTGGTCTGGTAGAACGGAGGCTCTAACTGACCCTAAAGCTCTACAAGGGGCAGGACATCATCTGGTTCTCCTCCCCTGCTTGCCTGATAGGACTGACCAAAATGGTACAGAGGACAGAAGCCCTGGGGTCCTTCCTGAGGGAGAGGTAGGGGAACCAGGTATGGTCACTCCAGCCATCTGTCCTTAAGTGTCACACTCTTTGCCATCACTGAAGTCCTTCTCACAGTGACCCTACTCCCTGACCTCCAACAGGCTGGCCCCAGGCTCCACCTGTGCTGACTGCTGACCATCCCCTGCAGGACCACAGTGACATCCCAAAGGTTGGGTGACATTGGTCACATAGGTGCTAAAGGTGACCTGGGCTAACTCTTCCACTGATGCCAGCTACAATCGTGTGGAAAATCTGCTGCCTAGTGCTTGTGTCTCATCTGCTGGGGATGCCCGTCTGCTGCAGGCTGTGCCCAAAGCCTGTCTCTCCAACTCCACAGGCCTGCTTTGTGCTCCAGGGGCCTCCTGGGCTTCTGCAGACAGGCTTCCTGGCAGCCAGTGTGTGGAACAATGCAGCTAAGGCTGACTTGTGATGGGGGTGGGGAGAAGGGCAAGAGGAGGAAGGAGGAGGCAGAAGGCGAAGCTCCTGGGGGGCCCCCTGTTCCTTACACTGCCCACGGGCACCACAAAGACCCTCCTTCCTTCATCCACTCATTCAAAAGAAGAATTTGGGGGAGCCAGAAAAATACAGCTTTTGTTTTCAAAACTGGAACCAATTATAATTTAGAGGTTAGTTAAATATCCCCCAACTATGTTTGAGTCCAGGTCTGTGGTGCCCAAAGCCAGCTTTTGGAAGACGACAGCAAGCAGTCTGTGGGATTGGATATGAGGATGTCCCCAGAGCAGCTCAGAAGTCACACACCTGGCCCTGCATGCTCAACCCTCATCCCTACAGGCCCCAATCTAGACTGAGCACATTCAGGCCTATATACCGAGTCCAGCACATGGCAGCTGGCACACCTGGCCCTACGGGTCTCATTCTGCACAACCCTGCTTTACATAGCCAGCCTTCCCCGTCCCTATTGCAGGGCACTTAAGAGCCACCATCTTCAGCAGAGAGGGGTGATTTACAAGAGACCCTGGAGATCAGACCTGTCAACTGCTGATGTCCCCTTCCTGGAAAGGGCTGGGAAAGGTCACTGGATCCTCATCTGAGAGTCTAGCCACTCCCCCTGTGCCTCTCAGCCATCTGTATGCGATTCCACCCTCAGTTGTGCTGGAGGAGCACACAGACTAGAAGGTTAACTGAGAGGTGGCACTCTAGCTACACAATGATAGGGAAGTTGTCCTCCTTGCTGGGGTAAGAGCTTTCGGTAATATGGCTTCTTTGGTGCTGCCCACATCCCTGCAAGTAATCTCTCACCTGCGCTCTCTAAATGAGCCCAAGAAATTCAGCACTTCCCCAAGCTGCATTTTGACTTTGAGAATTACACCTTGGTTTGCTATTGGGAGAGGCTGTAAGGAGGGGATAGATATTTATTTATCTCTCACCAGAGAAGGAATGTTCACAACCACCCTACTCTATCTACCCAGGCTTACACGCCCAGCTCTACAATCTAATCCTTCACACACACAACCCTGCACACCCAACCCTGTACACCCAACCCTGCATGCCCAATCCTGCACACCCAACATTGCACACCCAGTCTTGCACACCTAACCCTGCACACCTAACCAACCCTACATACCTAACCCTGCAAGCCAATCCTGCATCCTGTTCTACACTCTCACCCCACCTACACCCTACCTGCACATCTATCGCATACACCCAGCCCTGCAAACTGGTCCTACTCACCCATTCCTGTATGCCCTACTGTATTACCACCCCATTCCCCCACCTAGACCTACACAAACAACCTCTACTTCTCCCAGGTGAGGAATTCCAGCAGTTTATCTACCTCTCTGTGAAGGCAGCGTCTACTCATGTGGCCACTACGATAGGAAGCTGACCACTGCAAAGTGGCCAAAGGACCAGTCCTCTTTATACAGCTGCCCTGACCGGTGAGGGTTTAGAGGTGACACAGAGATAGCCATGCTCACAGCAAGGAGGGACTTCATCTCCTAGATCCACCCCAATCCCCCAAGGCTATCCCCATGATGACAAACAGTGAGACTGCTATTGTAAATACCAGTCTAGAGCCCAGTGCCTATGAGCACAGTGGCCCAGATATCAGGACTTAAGATGCTTAAGGACAAGAGCCCCTGAGTCACCCATACTGAGAGCAGTGTGTGTGTGTGTGTGTGTGTGTATATATATATATATATATATATATGATATGTGTGCCCGCATAGCACACGCATGCACCCACGCTGCATGCTGAGCTCCAACAGTAATATAAGATGAGAACTGAACTCTGACTGGCTAGCAGTGAGGCCAAGGACCCGTTATATCCACTCTGGCCCTTCTCTGGGAACAACCCCACCAGCAAACACCACGGCTGGACAGTATGAGCTCTGAGGTCAAAGGTCACGCCAGGGACAATCATCCCAACTCCATCCACATTCCTCTACCCACAGGCACAGCCGACGCCTGGTGCCTCAAAGGGACTCAAGTCACCAAGCTGGCACACAGAAGCCACCATTCAAACAAAGGGCACTGGTACATGCCGCCATGGAGAAAAGAAAGGACTATGCAGAGGGATGCAGGAATGCTGGCGATCCCTCCACATGTAGACCCAGCTCCAGCAGCCTATGATCTGCTTTCTAACACTATAGGAAAAGGGAGGGGCAGGGCCTGGATGCAGAAAAGCCCCCTACTCTTTAAGCCCTGGGAGACTATCATAGCCTATGGCTAGTCAACCCACCAGTCCTATGTCACACACTGTAACTTGAAGTATCCCCCCAGTCATGGCCGTACCTAATCACAGCTAAATAGGACCTGCAAGTGGAGCAAAATCCTAACTTATTTCTACAAGGTACCAAAGATAAGCCTGTTAAATGTAATATTTAAAATGTCTATTTCTTAGGCTGACTATCTAAGCGGCGGCTCTGCTTAGCTCTGTCACCATGTTCTCTGGCCAGAGGACATGCGTGCACCACAGCTAGCCAGAAACACCAGCCCTGGCACCCACGAGATGTCAGCATGGGAGATGGCTCTGCCAATCGCCCACGCTATCTCCACAAGGTTGGGCTGAGCCCAGACCATCCCGCCACCATCCACACAGTACCCAGTAGAAATGAGGCACTAATGCTTAAAGATTATCCAAAGGCTTTATATTGTTTGCTCAATATCAAAATGCCCACACAATTGGAAGTGTTAATCAATTAACTAACCTAGATATAAGTTGTTACCCAGGACTGCTCTAGATACATGTGTTCCATGTTTCCTACATCTTTCCTCTTCACTTCTCCTCTTTCTCTCCTTACTCTTCCCACATTAGCTCCTCCCAAATTAACAAATTGATGGTATGTTGTGTGTGTGTGTGTGGGGGGGTATATATCTCACTACACAAGCTAAAGCCTGCTGTGATGGTTTATATATGCTTGGCCCAGGGCATGGCACTATTAGGGGTTGTAGCTTTGTTGGAATAGGTGTGTCACTGTAGGGGTGGGCTTTAAGAACCTCATCCTAGCTGCCTGGAAGCCAGATTTCCCGTTTGCCTTCGGAACAAGAGGTGAAACTCTCAGGTCCTCCTGCACCATGCCTGCCTGAATGCTGCCATGTTCCACCTTGATGATAATGGACTGAATGTCAACGTATAAACCAATCCTAATTAAATGTTGGCCTTATATAGTTGCCTTGATCATGGTGCCTGTTCACAGCAGCAAAACCCTAACTAAGACACCTGCCATGAGTCCATGATCCATACCTGAAAGTCCTCCTTGGCCATGAGGCTGCCTGGGTTGCACATCTGTCAGAAGCTATCTAGAAGAGCCTATGGCAAGCAAGTGAGTTTTTGGAGATGGCCTACCATTTTGCATGGCTGAAATGGGTGAGCTCTGAGATGCAGGGTCCTCAGAGATTTCATCCCAGGATGGCTTCTTGCTGCCAATATGCTTTTCCTGTCACTAGTACACAGCATAATGATACGTAGGCATTCACCCACCCTATTGGGCAGATTTCCTGCAGAATCAATATGAACATGTATTTTCATATAATTACACTATCTAGACAAATTGATGATATCATAATTCCCAATAGTGATTTTATAGAATTCCTATGTTGACACAAGTAATTCCAAGCCCCTTATAGAATAAAAGCTGCAAATGGAGCTCTGGAAACCTTCATGTGTCATGGGCCAATTGTATTAGGAAACAGAAACAGGCCTGGTATAAAGTTATGATCAAGGGAAACATTCCTTCTAGGCTAGGAAAGAGTCCACTATTTGTTATCTGAAGGCTGTAAACTGGAAGTGGACAATTTATTGTAGGTGCAAGGACAGGTAATAAAATATTGACTAGTCTATCTACACAAGACTTTAAAATCATGAGACACAAGGCAGATGATTTGTCTCTTGACAAAACCGTGTTAAGACATAAAAATTATTGTTTTAAACTTATAATGAACTTATGAAGCTAGTAGCGGATAATGAATGTTATCTGTCTAGTCCGGTATTTAGTCAGCTATCAGTCTTAATGAAAAGACATGTAAACGATTCTGCTGTAACCCCTTAAGCCTTATTGATCTATGAGATAATCCATTGCCTTAAACTTACTATGAACTTATGAAGGCAAAAGTGTGAACTTATGAAGAAAATCATGTGATCAATTATCCCGAGAAAGTATAAATACTAACAACAGTAAAGAGGTGATTTTAGCCCTCCTCTGTTTGATCCAGTATGTGTGTCTCTGCGTGCACCTGAACTTTCTCTCTTTTCCTTCCTTCTTTCTTTTCTTTGCTATTCTCTCTGGCTCAGGGAGAGTTAAGGAACTCTAAGCCTCTCACCTGGCCAGCCAGAGGCCTGAGTCAAACAGAAAGGAACTCAAGTAACTAAGCTTTTCTCCTCTGCTACTATCAGCAGGAGTTAAATTGCTTTTAGCCACAGAGTAGCAAGAGAGAGTTACATTTCCAGAGGCCATCAGCTTCTGGCCCTCAGAATAGCAAGAGAGAGTTACATTTCCAGAAGCCATCAGCCTTTTATCCTCAGTCCATGGTCCACACTGTGTCCCACCTCAGTACCTGAATGCTGAAGCTGGTCTTCAGCATACATCAGGGAAACAGCATTGAAGGGGGTAGGGAACTAAAGTTTGTGGCTCCATAATCGTCACATTAGAGTATCAGTCTGGGCTAGCCATTTCATCAAGGCTCCTGATATCTGGAGACCTCCATTTCAAAAGAGCCAAGGTGGCCACCCTTGGGTGGAAAACAGGTGCCAGCCAGACACCTGATTCCTTAGTCTCTGCCCAGGGGACAGGGAGGCTTGTCACATTAGTTCCAGTGACCAGCACCCAACAGCAGTCAGTGTTAGAGCAGTGGTCAGGGAGCTTGATCTCTCTCTCTCTCTCTCTCTCTCTCTCTCTCTCTCTCTCTCTCTCTCTGTGTGTGTGTGTGTGTGTCTGTCTGTCTGTCTGTCTGTCTCTGTCTCTCAGGGCTGCTAAGGCAGGTAGTGTCTTCCTGCTTCCTTCAAGCTAAGCCCAGCTCCATGTTAAGGGCCTGTTGCCCACACCATGTTCTCAAGAGTCCCTTGTCCCCCTCCCAGGCCTTTTCCCACCCCTTCTCCAAAGAAACATCTAATTCTGGAACAAAGAGGCAAAGAAATGGCTTCTAAACACTTTACCCAGACTCACTGTCTTGTCTCTGTGGGCATCACTAGGCTGTCCTTGCCAAAAAACATAACCTATAAAAGGTAGGAACCTCTATCCAATGCACTGCAAGTTCAAGTGTGTTTTCCCTCTCCCTCACCACCTCCTTCTCCCTCCCTCCTCTCCCTCTCCCTCTCTCCTTCCCCCTCTCACTCCCCCTTCTCTCTTCTCTTCCCTCCCTCTTTCTCCCCCTCCCTCCCCTTCCCTTCTCCTTCCTCTTCTCTCCCTCTCCCCCCTCCCCCATCTCCCTTTTTCTCCTCTCCCTCTCCCTCCCCACTCCCCTCCTTCTCTCTCTCTCGCTCTCTCTCTCTCTCTCTCTCTCTCTCTGTGTGTGTGTGTGTGTGTGTGTGTGTGTGTGTGTGTGTGTGTGTATGGACGTCTCTGGATACCTCCTGCTTGATGAAATGGCAAGCCCAGACTGATACTCTAGGGTGACGATCATGGAGCCACAGACTTTGGTTCTCTACCCCCTTCAATGCTGTTTCCCTGATGTCGTGGATACAGCTCAGATCCTGGGCTCCCCATTTACAAACCCTTCAGCAGGACTCTACTAACTTGTCACATGGTAGCCCTGCCTATCACATCCCACCCTGCTCTCAGCCTGCTTCCCAACCTCTGCCCCATAGTGAGGTTTTAACCTTCCCTGAGCCAGGGGATCCCCAAGTCTCAGCCTTACCTGATCAAGGGCAGGACCTATATTGTGAAATGGTGGTTGTCAACTAAATAATCGAGCAAATTTGATGGTCAGGCAACATGTCAGTTCACCTCAGAGGAACAGGCAGGAGTCAACATTTGAAGGTGGGCACTTCCCATGGTGTGGCACACAAGGCACAGATAGCACATGGGGTCTAGCACAGATAGCAGGAGGTGACACCAACCTCCTGATTTTGAGACAAAGGTGCTTCAAACCAAGAGCCCACATTTCTAGTAGCTCAGAGTGCTGGAGACAACCCACAAGGGGGCATCTCAGGGCTAGTGTGGGTGGCACAGACTCACATTCTCCAGGTGAGGCAGAAGCCTGTGTCAGAACCATCAAATGAAGATCTCCCAAGGAGCAGCAGAAAGGTCCAGCCCTGCCCGACTCCTATCAGGTGGGTAGGTAATAAGAACAGTGGGTTTGTGGGTCATTGTATCAGGACAACATATCAATGGCAACATCACCCTGTGTCCTCCAAGGTGTTGGCACTGAAGCCATGGGTTGCTGTATTATTGGACAAATGTCCCTCTGAGGTCTCTAAGGTGGGAGCCTGAAGTCACAGCTGAGGAAGTCACACCTGAAGAGGTCAGAGCTGAGGAAGTCACAGTTAAGGAGGTCACACTGAGGATGTCACACCTGAGGAGGTCACACCTAAGGAGGTCACAGCTGAAGAGGCCTCACAAACACCAGACCTCAGCCTTACTTTCAGGAGGTGCAATAGCCCATAAGCAACAGAAGGCTTTGGATAAAGAATATACAGGGTGTGTGTGTGTGTGTGTGTGTGTGTGTGTGTGTGTGTGTGTATGTGTGTGTGTGTGTTGTATGTGGGGTGTGTGTGCGCTGTGTGTACGTCTGGTATGTGTGTGTGGTGTGGTATGTATGTTGATTTAGCTCGGCGACAGAGTGTTTGCTCAGCAAGCATAAGGCTCTGGGCGAGGTCCCCAGCATGGGCAGAGGAGGCGGTGACAGAGAAAAGACCATCAGGTAGGCACTGTTGACAACAGACCGCAAAAGCTGAACACACAGCATCAAGTATAGTAACATGCCATATGTTATGATCATTATAAAAACACCAACCAATCTGCCGAACTCCTGGACTAGCCCATGGCAGGAAGCCACCTAGAGGGCCTCCTGGCTGCTGACTGTGGAGAGACCCTTGAGAACTCCCTCAGTCTGAAATGCAAGGTCAGGTGGAGAGACTTAAGACCATGTCCTCTGATGCCCAAGCAGGTGGAGGGACACTGTGAGTCCCCTATAGCCGGCAAACAACCCAGCGACCAGCTCCCATTGTGTCCTCCCCTGATCCCAAGCCAGCCCCTACTATTCCTCTGTCTGGACTGCTGACACCTGCAACTTGCTGGGGTTGGTCTTGACCACATGACTTACCCAACAGCCTCCTCTCTACCAGGAACCTTATCCATATGGAACCCATTTTAGACATCCCGTGCTGAGTACTGAGGCTCTGGGTCTCTAGGAAAGAGCTAGGCAGGAATCCCAGTGTGCTCAGCCAAGCCCAACCACAGATGGGCCATAGAAGACAGAGGAGGGGGCATGACCCCACCCTCTGGCCTCTGCCTAGGGTCAAGCCACCTGCCAAAGCCCTCACAGTGAGACCAGGCCTAAAGCCAATGGTCACATCAAGCTTGAGAGCCTGAGTTCTGTCAACGTGGAGGTTGAGAGGAGGCTCCAGGGCCATACACTTCATCAAGCAGAAGGCTACAGACTTCCAGGCCAACCCAGCTACCCAACAACAGCTGACAGAGCATAGATAACATAACCTAAGCCTTCCAAAATGAAGGGCTTCATTTGACACTCAGGACCACTCTGGGCTCCGGGTGGCTGGTGTCTCTTCCTGGTCTCATGGCCTGTACCCCACCATGTGCCTGCAAAGTGAGACCCATCTTCCCTGTCACAACATATTCCCAGACTCCAAACCCAGTCACCATCAGTAGCTCCTGGAAGGGCTTGGGAGTGTGACTCAACAGTGTCGCACTTGCCTGGTTTGTACAAGGCTGTGGGTTCCATCCCCAGCGTGGCCAACAGCTAACCTGACTCTGTGGATAAGTCAATGGTATCCCTCCCTCTGCACACACACCCCCTGCCCCGAGGCCATCAGGGAATCCCCACAACTGTACCTCGGGTAACATTGAGAGATGCCCACATAGACTTCAAGCAGCCTGGAAGAGGCTCCCAGCTCCCATAGCCCTCCAGGGAAGCTCCTTTTCCTCCTGCTGCTTGCCCCATCCAGCCTTGATGTGACTGTATGTGCCCGGTCTTACTGTAGCTTGTTATGCTGTTTATTTGATACCCCTGGGAGGCCTGCTCTTTTCTGAGGGGAGTCAGAGAGGGAGCAGATCTGGGGGAGAGGGAAGGGAGGAGAGACTCAAGGGAGGGGAAGGAAGGAAAACTGCAGTTAGGATATAAATATATAAGATAAATATATGAGAGAAGAATTTTTTTTAAAAAATCTGTATTTAACCAAACTGTAAAACCTAAAAATGAATGGATAAATTTTTTTAATTAAATAAATAAATCTTAAAAAAAAAAAAAGTTGCCATGGCCATGGTGTCTCTTCACAGCATTGGAACACCAGCTAAGACAGGGAGTGTAGTAGAACACTCATATGCGTGTGAGCTCACGCCATACAAGTGGGCACACAGTTACACAGGCAGGAGTGGGTGAGGCATCTCAGTGTGCACGAATCTGTGCAAGGCAGAATATGAACGGTTCACCCGGGTGGATTGCAGTCTAGGTACACATGCATGGGAATCGCGTCACAGGAAACTAACGGGGGACTCTGTGGTCACATGACCTGAACTACTTCAAGGAAATAATAAGAGAAGGTCACAGTGGCACGGCACGATCCCGTGGGCTCTGAGAGCAGGTCCAGCGTCCATGTGGAGGAAGGAAAACCCAGGTCCTGGGAGTTGGCAATATCTAATTCCCACACTGGGATGCAGGGCTGACAGGCAGCCAGAACGGAAACAGAAAAGGAAGAGCAGAACCTGAGGCAGGAAGCAGAGGGGAGCTGGGGTCCAAGTGACCTTCCTGCAGCTCCCCCCGCTTATCCCTGAAAAGCCAGCCAGGGAGACCTGGAAGTCCCAGGAGAAGACCTGCAGCAGCCACCTGCCTGACACACCAACAGCCGGACACCAAGCCCAGGCCTCATCCCTAGACATGCACATCCAAGGATGGCCTCAGGCTCACTTGCAACAGAGGATGACCTTGAACTTCTGATCCCCCTGCCTCTGACTACCGAATCACAGGGATGACAGGTGTGCACCTCCATGCCCTGTTTATGTGGTGTCGAGAGTCAAGCCTTTTGCTTGCTGGACAAGCACTGTACTAATCAAGCCACTCCTCCAGACCTTCAGCTCTCTGTAGGGTATATATTGTGGATTCTCTATCATGGTGTATCCCAAACTGAAGACAAGGGCTGTCTTCAGAAAGAGAAGCACCATATCAGGGCAGCACAGTACCTCCTCAGCCCAGTGGGCCCACACTCCCCAAGCTGAGCTGAGCATCACGGAGAATGTGAGGAGGCCAAGCTAGAGCATCATCCCTGCAGGTCTCTTAGGGAGTGGATACAGCGGGACGGAGATCGGTTGCTAAGGACCAGCACCTCGTTGGCTGTGTACAGTCCCCTCCTTCAGTGGAAGGGGGAGAAACCCAACATAGACCCTGAGCATCTACGACTCAGACATTAGGAGGGTCCGAGCAAAATTTGTCACCTACGTGGGATAAGAGCGGAATTCAGAGAAACAGGAAGCAGAAGACAGAACAGCAGAAGGGGGCACGGTCCAGCCTCACCCACGTCATGGGACCACAAGGGCTCTCGGGAAGCCTGGTAATTGGCCCCGACACCCCACCCAGCACTTTTTCTTTCTGGTCACCTCCCAGTCACAATCCCATAAAAGGTCCTGAGAGAAATCACAACCCGATTAGCGGCTTCCTGCCATTCTCTGGCCTCTATCACTCCATCACCCCTATGCAAACACCGTGAGGCTGACACTGTCCTCCTACAGTTTCCAGGTCACACGAAGAAGGAAACTTCACAATGGCTGGGGAGGGGCTGGAGTTGGCAGCCAGGGCACTGCCCTTCCCACTGGAGGGAGCTAGAGGTGATGGAGGAGCAGGGAGGTGTGCCCCAGCCCTTGAAATAAATGAGAATCTACTTCTGCATGCGGACGTCTGACCCTAACTGGTGCTCGCTGTTCTTGGCTAGCATGCTGACTGGGAGGGAGCTGTGGGCAGTTGCTTATCTTCACAGCTGACCACGGGGACCCAGACCCTCTAGGGCTCCAGACACTGAGAGCATCCGGAGACTTACACCCTAAGGCAGAAGCCCTCTACACCTGCACCTGGCCTGGCCTCTCGCTCGCAACAGTGGGAAGCAAAAGCAAAGATGGGATGAGGCTTCCCAGGGTCCCTAGGATGGAGAAACACAGAGTGAGGGGATCTCTGCAAGTATCTGAGCTCCACAGACCTCACTAAAAGGGGAGAAACTGCCCTAAACCGCTAAGCCATTCCGGAAGGTGACCCCCAGGTCCCATCCCTGGAGGTCACTGCTTGACACAGATCCACCTGAACCTTCAGCAAAGTGACCCTGTGTGCTATCGTCCCCACTACTCACAGGGATCCAGACCTCCTTTAATAATAGCTGGACACGTGGACACTGCTTGAGCTCCTACTGTATATCACCCAGTAGTCTCCATGACAAGTTACTCATTACGTTCAGGGTTCTCAGATGGGCATTGTCGGACCTGTCTCACTAGCCCAAGCCAAGGCCTTGGTGGCTGACACCCCACAGGTCACAGGGCATGGCTTCCTGCCGCCATTGCCTGGCTTGTACAGGGTAGGCATCTATCCCCACATTCCTGCCTGGCCCAATGCCTCCACACATAGGCCCTCTGAGAGGCATGAGGGTGTGGCCAACAGCATGATGCCAGCTCCAGAAGCACAGTTTGAGAGGGGAACACAGACTGGATGTGGGACCCAGACCATGACCATGGCCGGCCCTGCCAACCAGCCACTCCTGGGATGCTCCTCAACTATCTCTACACCCCCATCCCACACCCTTACTCTGAGCCTCCTCACTAGGCCATGGGCTCCCCAAGGCTGGCACTGTCCCTAAGATACACACACCCACACACTCACACACACAGCAAACACCAGCACTGAATAGCTTGCAGAGGCAGCCCCAAGAAACTGGTGGTCAAAGGAAGGAGTCTGTGGCCCCCAGGGAATGTGCTGGGCCTCCAGCCCCTAGGGAAGGGACAGGCCTATGTTGACATCTACACCAGCCCCTCAAGGATGGGAACCAGACGGTGATAAACAAGGAAGGCGAAGAGTATCCGGAGACAGAGGTGCTGGATCATAGGCTCTGCGGGGACCATTAAACAAACAAGGTCAGATGCAGAACTAAGAGAGTCCTTCGTTGAAAACAAACTTCAAAACAAACAAGGAAAGCCTGGGCTCTGGGTGGAGATCCTGCAGTGGCCCACAGGCCATGTGACAGCCAGAACCCCACTGGTCTCCGGCAGTTGCCCAGAAGAGGTGTCCCACAGAGACCACAACCTCACCAGTGCTGGGGGAGCCTGCTCCCAGGCCAGGAGTTACAAGCCACCTGAGCTCTCTAAGCGTCCGTGTGTGGGTGATGGCCTGGCACCTGCCTCATTCACAGTCAAGTGCACCTGATAGGACAGGCTCAGTGCTCCCATCAGCCAGACTGGGGACAGAAAAGTGGTCATGGCCATACTCATGACACTGCCACAGATGCTACCCCTGCCATAATGACCTCATTGTCTAAAAAAGCCAGCACCTATACCCTGACTCTACCACACGGCAGGGAGACAGCTAGCCTGCACAGATGGGTCAAGCCTAGCTTGTCCTGCCTCTGCCCACCTTCACCCTGGGATGTTCAGCAGATTCCAGGTTATGACTCGGAGGGGACATAGGGCTAAGGCTGCCCTGCCCTTCTTCCCAACCCCACCATCCTGCCCAGAGCATCCCAGCCAGAAGCTGTACATTAGTCCTGTCCTCTGTTCCCAGTAAGCCCCAGAGCTCCACCTGCCTCCCATCCGGCCATGCTCTGTCAGGCCCAGGGGACCCCCACCTCAGAGCAGAAACTCGTGGAACTTTGATAATGCCTGGGCCCCCACACAAGCCACAGGAAGCAGAGGACACAGCAGACAGACACAAAAGAAAGGGAGATGCTGGTGTTGGGCCAGAACACCCCAACCTAAGGGAGTGCTGGCCCGCGGCCCAGTCTTGTCACCTCCAAGCTGGCCTCCTGTCCTCTTCCCTCTGCTCCCTTCCGGAGAGTGACTCACTTCCCTCCTGGAAAAAAAGTCAGCAAGCGTCCCTTCTCTGGTCCCTATTTCTCACTGGAGTTCACCTCAGGACAAGGTGCTAAGTTTCTAATGTTGACATGAGGGAGTCAGAATCCCATCACACTTAACATTCAATGTGAGGAGTGTGATTCCCAGACACACTAGTGAACTCAGGAATGACCCCTCCAGAGGAACACCACTCCTGCCTGCCAGCCACCTGTCTTCACATCCACCTGCCAGCCACCTGTTCCCACATCCATATGACAGACACCTGTCCCCATATCCACATGACAGACACCTGTCTCATACCTGCAGGCCACCTGTCCCCTCATCTACTGACATCACCTGTCCCCACACCCACCTACCAGCCACCTGTCCCCACATCCACCTGCCAGCCACCCATCCGCATATCCACCTGTAAGCCATCTGTTCCCACATCCACCTGCAAGCTACCTGTTCCCATATCCACATGACAGCCACCTGTCCCCACATCCACCTGACAGCTACCTGTTCCCATATCCACATGACAGCCACCTGTCCCCACACCCACCCCCCTATATCCACATTGTGGAGTGGTGGGCTGTGAGAGGCAGCCAGATACCTGGTTGAGCAGGCTTTGAACCCTGGAGACCCTCAGGGACGGTAGGAGTTTGGCCTTGCTCCTGGGCCCCTGGCTCCTTTCACATAGCTACAGGCCCTCCCACAGAGAGGCCTGTAGCCATCAGGGTCACATAGGACAATGGCCCTACTAGCCCCTCCACAGGTAGAGGGCATGACTACAGGTCACAGAGCCTCAAGACAGATCTCCATGCTAATGAGATACCTAAAGGCCAGAGGGAGTAGCCAATTAAGCATTCCTTCCCAGACCCTCCTTCTTGCAAAAGGTATTTAACCTCAGTCCTCCCCTGAGAATACCAAGGTATAGCTTCATCCATTTTCGGCCATGACAATAAACATTTTGAGAACGTGGACTGCCTCTCTTCTTTGGGACCCACCATAGGGAACCGTGGAGAAGGTTTTCAACTACTGAGCTGCCGCCTAATCTCCCACCTACGACTTATCTACACTTCCAGCCACAGAGGCCACCAACTCAAGCAAGAGCTGAGCCAGCCGTGACCCATCCAAGCAAGTTGCTGTGACCAAGAGTCTCATCCCTGCGGGGTGCAGCCAAAGCTTCTCCCCCTCCCCCGTTCGGCTGCGGGCAGATCTAGCCCATATGCCCCGCTCTCGACCCTTCTGCCGCCTCTCAGTGGTGCCTGAGAGCCAAGGGCCTGAGAACCAGCTGGTTCCCAGCCGCCTTTTGGCCCAGGGACGCCCCAACCCAAGAGCTCCGGCCCCACAGGACCTCAGACTGTGCTTCTCCATCCCTGGAGCAGAATCCTGCAGCTTCACATAGCCCGATGTCCACCAGGCACTGGTGTGGAGTGAACACAGTCAAATTCCCGCACCTCTGCCTATCTGATCCATGGCCTTAGCCCCTTAAAGGGGGCAGACACGAGACCCATAATTCAACCCACAGGACCCACGCACACTACAACCCCACACCACATAACAGCCACCTGTCCCCACATCCACCTGCCAGCCACCTGTCCCCACATCCACCTGCCAGCCACCTGTCCCCACATCCACTGACAGCCACCTGTTCCCACATCCACCTGGCAGCCACCTGTCCCACACCTGCAGGCCAAGGCCTCTCCAGCAGCTGCCACAGCCATGCTCCATGGCCAAGAGGAGCCTGTTCCTTTGTCCCTGGTATGGGCAGATACTCAGGTCTGCCTTCCTCCCTCCTACAGCAGCAACAAGCCTGCTGTCCCTCCCTCAGTTCTACCAGACTATGCTGGGACTCCACTGCCCGTTTTCCATCTGAATTCTGCTCCAACAATCTTCGGCAGACAGAACTGGTGCTGGAGGTCCCTGGGTATCTCTCATGTGGCTGAAGGCAGAGGCTAGAAGTACAGAAGCCATGGGCCAGCACACAGAGAGCCAAGGCTAGGCAGATGTTTCCATGACACATGCCTCTGTTCAGAGTCTGCCTGTTACCAGTTGAGAGAGATGGACACTCACCTAAGAGGCAGCCTTCCTGGCCAGGCTTCTGGCTCCAGCCGGGACAGCACCTGAACACAGTGCGGGCCTCTGTGGCATATACCTGTCTGTAGCTCATATAGTACACAGTCCTGGAACAGAAGAGACAGGACGCGTTGATCATTATGGGGTCAGCGCTTCAGCTCTCAGAGTGCCCCAAAGATAGACACTCGTCAACGAAAGGTGAGCAGGCTGAGGTGCTCAGGGAACTGGGACCCCCACATACCAGTGCCTGGCTCCTTCTGTCTGCCTTCTTCACAGGGTGGCTCTTAACAGCCCGTAGATCTACTGGAGGCTCCATTCTTCCCACCCTTGCCTGCCTCAGCCTCCTTCCCTTGCTCCAGTGATGACCAGTAAGACAGATGGCTGCTGTTGCCGGCTGTCAGCCCAGTCCAGTCTGGTCCCTCTGCTTGTCACTGCTAATACTAGGTTTATACTAATACTAATACTAATAAATACTAATACTAGGTTAATACTAATACTGACTCCCCCAAACCCATGCCTGAGAATACAAGGAAAGTATGTGGAGACGAAGCAGCTGCTGACACCCCAAGATAGACAGTACAGGACAGCCAGGGGTACAGAGTGGGGACAGAAACAGCTGCTCCCTCAGACCTTCAGCCCTATACTGGGATTTCCAACTTAAAAAACTGTCTTGTCTTTTGCATTTTTATGTTTGTGTGAGTACACACGCATGTGTCATATATATGTGGAGACAATATTGAGTGACTTCTTCAGTCTTATTTTTTCCCACCTTTTGGAGCAGTCTCTCACTGAATCTGGAGCTCACCAATTGCCTAGCCTGACTGGCCAGCAAGCCCCAGGGACCCACCTGGCTTTGTCTCCTCAGCACTGGGGTTGCAGGTATGCAAAACTATGCCTGCCTAGCATTTTTTTAGGTGTGTTCTGGGGATCTGAACACAAGTTTCTAACACTTGCATGACAAATACTTTACCAACTGAGCCATCTCCCAAGGCCCCTCCAGAGCTGTTTTTAGGCCACCTGATTTGTCAGCGTTTGTCACCACAGCTCTAGGAAATGAACACAGATTTCACATCTTTGCATATGCCCTGGGCTCTGTGACGGTGAAACCTCCATGTTTAAAGAGACAGACTGAAAAGGAGACACAAAGAACCAAAAACAGGATGGTGGTGGTGGGAAAACAGGTAGAGAAATGGCGACTCCTGCCTCTCCCACCACCCTCCAGCTTACAGGGTCAACAGCCACAGAAATTAAGCCAACGGCCACAGGTCAAGGGCCCTTGAAGCCCTGGTGAATGGTCAGGTAGAGCAGGCTGTATCTCCAGGTGACATACCAGCCTGTGTTTTCTGGGGCCAGCACACCAAAAGCCTTGTGGCCCTAGGATCCGTCCAATAAATAGGGCTGAGGCCACTTCCCGGAAGCATTGTGTTCCTAAACAGACTCTCCACACAGAAACTCTGGGAGTGCCTTACAAAATACCACCTTGGCAGGACATGAAACCGCTTGCCCGGACAGAAACCGACCACAGCGTGAACAATATTTGGCAGCGACCGAGCACTAGAGCCTGGCCATCGTAAATATTTATCCCTTGCCTGGGCTGCAGACAGGGCTGGGCTACGTGCGGCTCCCCCGACACTCCTCCACAAGGCCCCTGAAGGAAAAAGATTCTTGGAGAGGCCAGGCAGCCATGAGAACCAAACCCAGCTTACCTTCAGATAACACCAGCTCACTTGGGCTCTGAACCTGTGGGGCTGGAGGCTGCTGGGGACCATGTCAGAGTGGAGGCTGCTGGGGACCATGTCAGAGTGGAGGCTTTGGGGACCATGTCAGAGTGGAGGCTTTGGGGACCATGTCAGAGTGGAGGCTTTGGGGACCATGTTAGAGTGGAGGCTTTGGGGACCATGTTAGAGTGGAGGCTGCTGGGGACCATGTCAGAGTGGAGGCTTTGGGGACCATGTCAGAATGGAGGCTTTGGGGACCATGTTAGAGTGGAGGCTTTGGGGACCATGTCAGAGTAGAGGCTTTGGGGACCATGTCAGAGTGGAGGCTTTGGGGACCATGTCAGAATGGAAAGTTTGGGGACAATGTCAGAGTGGAGGCTTTGGGGACCATGTCAGAGTGGAGGCTTTGGGGACCATGTCAGAATGGAAAGTTTGGGGACAATGTAGGAATGACAGCTTCTGGAGCCATGTCAAATTTGAGGCTACTATGACCACGTTAGAATGGAGGCCATAATACTCATGAATCTGGGCTTTCCAAGAGGGATGCAGGCCCTGTGATTTGAGTGCCAGCGCCTTCTAGTCCGACTCCCTTCCTTTCTCTGGGTGACTCCTCCATTAACCTTCAAAGGACCTCTTTATGTAGCCTAGAGAGTTCCCAGCCTGGTGACCTGGATGTCTGTCTGACCTGTCAGGAGAGACTCTCTCACACTGAGATCCTTGAACTCCCTCTGGCCTCTCAGGCTGATGTCAGGCCACACACCAACACCAAGCACCTGTTACCTAAAGACAAAAGATGGTGGCAGGGGCCATAAGGGAATGGTCTAAGCTGTCACCTTAGCCTCCTCACCCAGGTCAATACAGATGGGGAAACTGAGGCCAGAAAAGGTTCTCAACCTGGCCAAGCAAATTCAGACTGAGGGGGCTGGGATCCCAGTACATCCTGGGATGTCTGTCCCACAAGAGATCAAGAAGAGGGTCCCCCTAAAAAGCAAAACAAAAACCTAGGAGTTAAGGGAATGGCTCAGTGGGTGAGAACAGATAGTGTAAAAGTGACAGGACATAAGTTTGAACCCCTGACATCCAGGTAAGTGACTGGGCATGGCTACACATGCATGTGAGCCCAGCACTGGAGGAAGGGGTTGAGCCAAGGAGCTCGCTGGTCAGCCGGCCTAGCTAGGCAGCAAGTTTCCAGCTCAGTAAGAGAGCCCAACGAAAGAGAGACAGACAGACGGAAACAGGAACCCTCTACAGCAGCAGGATCATCTCATGCTCAAAGGCTGGCATTACAGTGTATAGTGATGTCCCTCAGGCTTGGCCACCACCAGAGCCCACTGGTGACCCCACAGGTGGCTGAATTTAGCCCTTGGCTGAGGTACAATGCTCAGCCTGCTGAAGGGCCAGCAAGATTGACAAGAGAGCCCACCAGCAGAGCCCTGTCCAGAGGCCGCCGTGCCCCACCCCCTTGCAGTTGAATTGATGATGACATATTATCTGACCTCATGCCCGTATTAAACACCTGCTCCACTCAGGCCAAGCTCAGAGTATGTCCCAATGTGGCCTCCAATCATGAGCCTAGGAAGAGAGACAAGGCCCCAGGGCTCCGGGTAGAGACTGAGACCCCAACACGGTGGGTCTTGTCCAGTGGGACCTAAAAACAATGACCCACTGAGTCAGGTGCTCTGGAGAAGGGAGGGTGTCTTGAGCTGGCTGGAGAGGGATGTCCAGCACAGCAGGACAGCTATCCAGATGAGGATTGGGGTAACTTCGCAGAGCTTGGGAAACACAGCAAGAAAGACTTCAAGGCCTCAAGATGCCTGTGTTTGCTATACACGGGGAGCTGAGGTGAGCCTGGTTGGTGTGTGTACTTTCTGACCTCCATGGTTAGACCTGTCATCCTCTATAGGCACAAAGGCAAATGACTCAGGGGCACCTCAGAATAGGAAGGACAAAGGAGGAAAACAGGCCAGTGTCCAACAAACAGGATGCCCTCAACCATAGCGGACAGGGTCTCAACCGGGGCTTTGGCCCCCACCTGGAGCCTAGAACCCAAAATGCCACATTGGACCCCTCACCCCCACCTGGGGCTGAACTCCTGTGTTTCAGGCCAAAGGATGGGTAAAGGGAACTTGGTGCCAAGTACCTACCTTGAGCTAGGTAGAATGATGGGGAATCCCAGAACCACAAGCCATCTTGAGATACCCAGCAAACCCTGACTCAGATACCACGCCTATAACCATTTTCCACACCTACCCACCAGGGCTCTGCCCCTCCCCCCCCCCCCCCCCCACACACACACACGCACAGAGCCAGGGAAGGATGACCCTCCTAGATAGTAGGTCATCAGCTACTTTGGACTCCCTGCTAATCTATAAACCTTGACTGTGACAGACCCTCCAGCCACAGTGCCCAGGGGCTTCCAGTCACTGTGTCTTTCACAAGCTATGAGCAGGGAGACACAGCTTGGAGGACCAAACGCTAGTCCGTAAACATGTGCACTCCCAACCACGTGAAGGTTGGAAGGAGAGGCATAAAATATTGACCTCTGAGAATGGGAGGCTCCTCCTTCTCCTTGGAGTCCTGACCGGCAGCCTGTCACTCCATGGGGAAAGGAGCAGGCTGTGCTCTGCAGACCCAAGCAGCATGCCCCACCCAGGTCAGCTGCTACAGCCCCCTCACCCCTCTGCACTTAGAATCTTTAGACATTACCATGGGTGTCCTGGGCTGTCCTACACAATGGGCAGCAAATACACACTAATGCTCAAGTGGCCCTGGAGCTCCTAGGTCAGGCAGAGCAGCTCCAGGTGCCCTATGAACCCCAGACCCAACAAGAACGGCAGCGTTGAGACTTCTCGCCGAGCACGCTGCTTTTCTTGTCAGCTACTCTCCACCTGGCCGGGGCTGCAGCCAACTCTACCACTTCCTCAACATCTGACGTTTGCAGTCCACGCTGCTCCCCACAGCCCAGCTTCCCCTCAGGTAGGCCCTGCAGAGACAGCTATGTAAAGGCACTCCTTAAAGTTTGATTTTTAAATAAAACATTGAGCAATACGTTTTCACAGGCTTGGGCACTAGGCCCAGGGGTCAGCTGGCTGAGCAGGAAGCTCCAGCTGGAACCTCCACTGTCTAAGATGGAATTCTGCCTTCTGGCCAATCAACACTCGTCCCCTGAGAGTCCGACCACCACCTGAGCAGGCCTGTTAGAGTCTGGGGGTAAAAAACCTTAACTTCAGTGAAGGAAATCAGGTCGAACCAAGGTGGGGCCCCAGTCCTTGCTGCCTGACCCTAAAGGCTACTGCTGCCGCTCCTGGCTGAGAACTGGTCCCCACTAGATCAGGATCTCCGTCACGTACCTGCGCTCTTGGCCAACACACCATGCCTGCTGCCCGCAGCCTGACCTCCACACAGGCACTATGCGGCTGAAGGCTTGCACACATGGCTGGCGGTGGCCCACCAGGGTCAGCTTCTGTTCTGCACACACATGGGGCCTGGAAAAAAAAAGGAGAACATTCAATTTCTCTACTGGCAGCAGCTGGCTGGCAGCAGCCATACCTCTATGCCTGTACTGGGTATCCAACTATCCTGCGCTAGGCCACATGTTAGCCACTCGGGACTCCAGGACAAGGGGACTAAGAAGGAATGAGGGTCACAGCGTCTTCTATCAGGATCCTGAGCTACACAAGGCACTGTCCCTAAGAATCTTCAAGGCAGGCAGAATCTGCTGTCCCCTGTGGACAGCCCAGGAGCTCAGGGTAGAGGGGACCGGCAAGGCCTTGTTGGGGCTCAGGCCCCAGAACATCCTCCCTCACTCCTATTACCTCAGAGTCTCCCTGGCATCCTCAGACCACACAGGGATGTGTGTGGATGTGACTCAGGAGTAGGGGTGGGGGCAAGCAAGTCAATAGAAAACAAAAATCTGGCCGTTATCCAGCCACACCCGGGGCAGCGATTCTTTTTATATTTCTGCCCTCCACTCAGCCCCGAAACCAGCCTAAGGACACACAGTGCCAAAGGTGGCCCTCCAGGCCCACCAAGTGGAGAAAAGGCTCCTGTCCTGTAAGAAAAACTGAACTGGAGGAGTCGTCTGCAGATGTACAGCGGGAAATATACACAAAACTCAGGCTCACTCAAGCCTGGGGGACCAGGAGATCCAAAGGCAAGTCGTGGGGCCGAAGACAAGACCCACTAGTTTGGACCAGGTCTGGGAAGCAGGTGAGTATCCCACATGTCCCAAGGAATGAAAGGAAACATTGGACCTGCATGACCAGGCTCTGAGCTCAGTCCCCAGCACAAAGGGCTACCAAGTACACTCATACAGACCAGAGTCTTTCCAATCCGGTGGGTGCTTACAGAAAGCCTGGCAATCCTCTTCAAACAGCCCCTCCCTCCCTCTCTTCAGGGCACAGAGTAAGCAGGAGCCGCCCATTCCTCTTACCCTAGCTGAGGTCCCTGCTCCATCAGGGGACGCAGATACATCCTTGACTTTGCTCCTAACCTCTGCCTCCACCCCATACCTCTACATGGCTTCACTCTTCTCAGTGACTGCTGGGCGCTGTCCAAAGTTCACCACTTGAGAGACCCAGACCACCCCAACCAGCAGCTCAGGCCCCAGACCAGCCACCCCCAGACAGATGTTCTGATCCAGAAGCTTTTATTTTTGCTCTTTCCCTGGCTCTGCTGGGTGGGAAGCCACCCCCGCAGGGAAATGCACAGACCAACTACAGACAAGATGAAAGTACAAGACCGACATCAGGGGCTCCCGGCCCTGAGCAGGTCTGTACCTGCCCAGCATGAAGCCAGGTCATCTAAACCCTAGCTTTCCATCAGTTACAGCATAGTCAGAAGAGCTCCTAAGACCTCCTGCGGGGCAGTCCCCACTGTACCTTCCCCAGTCTCCCACACTTCCCATCTAGGGCAGAAGCTAGCCGTGCCAAGTCTGGGGTGAGTGCAGGGTGAGGACTCTCAAATCCCAGGATGAAGCAGCGGGATCTGGGATATGCTGTGAACCCCACATGTGCACTGTAACTGTGGATGCGTTCTCCATGGCCAGGCGGGACCCAGACAGAACCAAGCAGCTGTAAAATTCCAGAACCCAATGGGAAAGGTTTTTTTGCCACTTCACAGAGACAATCCCCCAGGGGACAGACCCCTCCCCCCACCCTTTGCCTTGCTGATACCAGGGACCCTCTAGGCATCACCCCATGGGGTATCCCCTTCACCACCTTAAAGAAGGTGACAGTAATTCCCTGAATTGTTTTAAGACCACCTGCCAATCAGACATGGAGCCTGGACCCAAGACCCTGCCTCTTCCTGAGCTCCGCTGTACCTCTCAAATAGATGGCTTAAGAATACTGAACCCAGACTTCCAGAGGCCTGTTGTGAGCCAAGAATCCCAGGCTAAGAATATGGGGACAAAGCCAGGGCAGGCTTTGCACAGGGCAGCAGTCCACACACAGGGAAAACTCCCCTCAGCCTTCCTTGCCTGGGTCCTGGCCTCACTTGTGACCCTTGTGACCTCCACTTTGCTGTGTGCCCACAGGAGACTGCCCTCTATGGGACCCCTGAACACATGGAATTTCCCTGGAGCGCACCTGTGCTGCTCTCCAGCTAGTGGCGAGTGTAGCTGATTGGAAGCCAACAGAAGATAGAGCCTAGGAGAATATAGGACACCTGGTCTCTATCTGCCTAGCTACTTAGAACTCTCCCTGCCAGGTGGTAGCTACTCCTCCACTGTGGTCACACAGTAGCTCTTCACCTTCTCTCTCTGTTCCCGTCCCTGGTCTGCACCTAAGGTCTGAGAGAGCAACACGGTTGGTATAAGGACATTTGTGACATGTAGAGAATGTCACTGGCTCCAACCATGTGACGAGGATCTGCAGGAATCCACATAGACAGGAGGCCAACCTAGAGGATTCAAAGCTCTTACAAGAGCCCAACGGGGTGGTTAATTGGCATAAATGAGGAGTTGGGATGGCACATGCTGGACCCGGTGCCTCTCCTAGGGAGTGTGGGCAAACGTGCATGGTGAAGGACGGGGAATTCTGGGGAAGGGAAGCTAAGGGAAGACAAACCGACAGCCACCGCTCAGGGCCCCAGAAGCAAAGACTCAATCTCTTCAGTAGGTCAAAGGATCTTTCAGTTCCTTGCAGTGGCATGCAGCTTCCCGCCAAGTCAGGAAAGGCAAAGCCCAAACCACAAAGTGGACCCAGTGCCATCAGAGGGAGGGGACCTCAGCCCAGCTGCAGAGCCATCTGCTGAAGGATGGAGTGAGGCTCCAGGAAGCTGGCAGTCTTTGCAGGAGCTAAGGGATGCGCATGGCCGTGACACCCTTCACCAAGGTGTGTAAGTGGGAGTCACACTGTCCCTGTAGCTTCAGGGGGAGGATTTGTCTATACCTCCCTCGGTTGGCCTCGTGGCTCACCTCTGAGCATACTTCCCTGGCCTTCGTACAGCTGGCACACTGCAAAGTGTCAGGCTTTGGGGATAGGAGCCCAGCGGTTGTCTGGGGCATGTAAACACTGAGAAAAGGCAGATGGGAGACCTTCAGGTGACTCCTGCCAGGCACAAGACCAGCACAGGATGCTCAGCAGACATGCGCTCCTTCCCCTGCTCCTCCGACAAGCCCTTTCCCCCCTGCTTCACAGGCACAGCACCTCCTGTCTTTCGAGGCATCTGGCCATTCACTATCTTAATCTCCTCACATCCTGAAGAGGGGTGTTAGGGGGCTTCTAGAGATAGACTAGAAGAAGCCTCACTCACAGAACGTGGCTGTTTAAGCCCTCAGGGTCAGTATACCCAAGGAGCTCCTTGCAAGATGGAACTTGAGCTGGGATGGGGGGGACTACTGCCTGCCTGGGGAGTAGGAGAGGCAGCCGATTTCAAAGCCCTGGCACTGGCTTTCTTAGCATAGCTGCCCGAAGGGGCTCCAGACTGGGAGAAGAAGCCCTGTGCTTCGAAGCTGTGTGTGAACACGTGGCTGGTGCAGCCTCAGGCAGAGCTGGTCGGAGCTTCAACACATGGACAACCCCTCTCTCCATCCTCAACAGGGCTGCAGGAAAGCCTTAAGCAGCCATGCCAACCCTACACTGTTCGGCAATCATTGCCATCCCCAGCCGAAGCAGGCAAGTCATACTTCCTCCAAGCTGAAAAGTCGCTTAGAGGCAAAAACAAGTAGGTGGTCACGCTCCACCCACTGACTCTGAGCACCCACGGTCAGCTGCAGCCAGAGAATCACCCACACTGTTCCAGCAGACTCGTGAAGGTCTACAGGGCACCTGGGATGAGACTGAGAGCTGCCCTACCCCTAGAGCCTGCAGAGGCCCATGGCTTGCACACCAACTGTAGGGGGCTATGGACTGGAGGACAAAGTACCACGAAAACTCTCCAGTTATCAGTTCAGGAAAACTGGCCAAAGAGGTGCAGCAGCTGTGCCAGGCCCTGCCAGCTCATCAGAACTCCCCAGGAGAGAAAGGCAGCAGGGCAGAGAGGACCAGCCAAGAAGAAGTATTTCCTAGGGTCCTGGCTGCCTTCCCAGTACCCCTCCCCTGCTCCTCTGAGTTTCGGGGAGCTAAGAGCAAACCTTCAAGGACACCTCAGAAAGCCTGTCCTCATGACTTCCACCTGCTGTGTGTTCAGCAGATTAACCAGCTCCTCCTACAAAGCCCAGGGAGACATCACCACCAGTCTGGCCGAATGTAACTGCCTCACTGGCCCAGTCAGCTAAAGTCCATGTGCAGATGCCCAAGAGATGTAGGTCTGGGGAAGAGAGCCAGGGTTCTTGCCCAACCTGGAACTCAGACCCACCTAAAGTGGACAATCTGAGAACAGAGGCGTGTTGGGACACAAAAAGGCCACCAAGTGGGTCACAGGTTGCAGAGCATCAAGAGGAAGAAAGGACAGTCTCTCCCAATACCCAGCTACCCATTCACAGCTAATTCCAACAGCTTTTTCAACAGCTAAAGGCTTCCTGGGCCCAGGTGAACAGGACACAGCAGCAAGCCCTTGGCTCCACTCCCAGGGAGAGCAGCAGGAGTGTACAGAGCTGGGTGGGGGACCCATAAAGGGCGAGCAATAGTTTCCACAGGTGCCAGATTGCATCCACCCACCTAGAACCTCAGGAAGCCTGTGTCTACAGCCCCTCTCAACCATGGAAGGGACAAGCAGGCTGGCAACCCTAGCCTACTATGCTAATTGCAATTACCATTCTAGGACTGAAGTTTCCTTTGAGCAAGCTCAGTTAAGAGAAATGAGCAGCAGAAGTCGGGGACACAGGTTGCTTCTGTTCATGGGCGAGAGGACCCCACCTCAGATCCAGCTCTCCTTTGTAATGGCCACAAAGACCAAAGCAAGACCCAGGGAGGAGGTCCCGAGGGCACCTGTCCCAGTAGGAAGCTTGTCTTCTCTCTATCAGTGCCTCTATCTATCAGTGCCAGCCCTGGACAGAAGCAGCAAGTCTCTTCTGTGGGTGAAAGGGTGCTCGAACTAGCAGAGAGGAAGCCCCAATTCCCGGCCTGAAGGGTCCCTTGTCCACTCCCCATACCGACCCAGCAGCCTTGCCAAGTTCACAAGACTCCACCTTGCACCCTGCGGGGAAGGGCTGGTGGGGGCGGCAGGCCTCTCTTCCGTACACCTCATCCACTCTTGGTCTCACTTCGCACCAGTTTTCCTTTGAGGCCAACAGAGGGATCACTTTGCAGTTTAAGAGAGACCGCTAACCGGCCTATTGGGGAATCATCTTTCAAAATTAAATCCGTCGCCGCTGGCTCCCTGACCCTCTCTCTTCCTGCCCATTCTAGTACTGAATTCCTTCTCCCGAGGCCCCAGAGCGCACGTGTTTAACACACAAAACAGTTCTGGCAGCCCCCTCTGAGCACCCCCGCCCCTGCGCAGGCCCCCAGACCCCAGGAGACCAGCTTGGGGAGGAAGTGGGACCAGGCTGCTTCCTCTCGGCCGCCTCCAAGCCCGCTCCCCAGCTGGACCCTGCGCCGCAGGGGCTTGGATTCCTCACCTCTCCTGAGTTCGTCATCTGTCTAAGTCTGCAGGACCCTTACTGCAGAGGCGGGAACCCGGAGGCTATGGGCCCTGCGGCAGACTCGAGGGCCCCAAATCCAATCCAGGACCCCGGGTCTAGACCATCCCCTCCTCAGTTAAAGCAAAGAGCCCATTGTTCTGTGGCCCCAGGGACAAAGCCCTGAGCTCTGTCCGGGTCAGCATCGCCGCCAGGAGCCTCGCGACTCGCGCTACTCACATGCTCGGCTGCAGCGGGCGCGGGGGAAGCGGCTGCGAGGCTGCAGGCACGGCGGGGAGTAGCAGCAGCGCCAGGGCCACCACGCGCCAAGCCGCCCTCGCCTCCACCCGGACAAGCATAGTGCGCGCGGTCGCGCTCCCACTAGGTCCTCGGCTCTACGACTCACAGGCGGCCCTTGTGGCCCAGAGACCCTGTCTTCACGCGCGCCATACCCCGGGGGATAGCGGAGCAACGCAACCCAGCTGCACCAGGTGCGGGGCGCAAGGTTCCCGCAGGTGCGGATGGGGCAGTTGCCCGGAGCTCCGAGACCTTAGCGCTCCGCTTGGCGCGGCCAGACACTTGCCAGGAGTGATGGAGAGCAAACTCGGAGCGGGACTCCCCAGACGTCAGGCCCGCCCGCCGCACGCCCCCCTGTCCCGACCCCAGCCCCCTCCCGAAACCGCTCCCGCCCCTTTTCGGCCCCACCCCCAGCCCAGGCCACTCCCGTTCCGCCTTCGGCCCCGCCCAGACCATCCCAATAGGGAGAGCCCACTTCCAGCCCCGCTTCAGCCCCTCCCCTCTCTGGCTCCTGGTCCAACCTTTAAGACTAAGCTCGCTTCCCAGTACTTTCCTCTGCATCTTTCCAGCTTCACTTGCGCACCCTCTCCCTGCGCACCTCCAACCGAGAGTCCCAGGTCTGACCCCATCCAAGTGAACAATCCTGTCGGGTCTGCGCGCCCCACACCTCGTAAACACCGCTCTATCCTGAGACCTCTGCAAGGCACCCTTGGCTTCTCGTCGTGGCGCTTCAATCACCTTCCCTTGGCGCCCCGCCACCGCTGTCCCAGAAATAGGGAGGGATTGGAGAGTGGGGGTTGGGGGTAGCCTCTGAGTGCCTCTGGGCACCTCCTTTGGGTACTGATTTTATAGGAAACACACCACCCTCTTTCGTATTTTGTGCTGAGCAGCATGGGGATGGAGTGGGCGTGTAGGTCCCACCAGGCACCTACAATGGTCTAGGAGGCGAGGCAACTTCCTGCTCCGGGTATCTGTTGTCCTTTAAGCCTGGTTTTGGTTTGATGTGACTTTCTCCGCGTCTAGGGACAGACTGACCAGAGCTAGACGTGGAGTCTCTGAGGTCAGGACTCACCACACACTCAGAGGGACTCTTAGTGAAGTTGAGCTGGGAGAGTCCCATGAGAGCACAGAGCGGACCTCACTAGTTGCAGATGGCTGCGTGAAGATCAGCCCCTCCCTGCTTGTCCAGCTGGAGAAGTGCGCCTGCCTTTACCTGATGGGCAGACCTAGCCTACCCTCTTTCGAAGACTTCCCTCCTCCCAATTCCTCCACCGTTCCCTGAGAAGTGAGGTAGGTGTTCCAGCCTCCCCTTCCCCTGAAGCAAGTGCTTGAGGGGGCCTCTGGCTGGGGGACCTGGAAGTGCCCGCTGCAAAGCTATCGTTTCAGAAGACTGCAGTCACATAACTGGGCAGGCGCTATCAGCTCGGACCTGCTGCTGGCCCAGACCGGGAACAGCGGGACAAGGAAGGGAGCAGAGCCTGCCTCCTGCTTCCGTTTAGAAGACTCAGGCTGCAGATCTGAGCAGTAAACATAGAGGAGCCTGGCCTCGGGGGAAATAGAGAAGGGAGGGAGGAACAGACAGATACTGGATGGCAATGGGTCCTGGAACTTACTACGTGATGCCCCAAACAGGACCCCAGTTTGCCCTGCACTGTTCTGCTGAATCTTACCCTTCTGCCCAAACCCATCAGCAGACCCTCCCTCCCTGGATCTCAGTAGCAGAGGCTGACCCAAGCCCTCTTTAGGTGACTCTAAAGTACTGGTCTCCCAAGCGTCTACACCCAAGAATTCATCCCATATTCCACCTCAGCCAGAGGCTCCCACTGTGGGGAAGTACAAGGTTGTGCATCCTGGAGCCAGGAACTGTGCACCAGCCCCACATGCTTATGCCCATTCCTCTGTACCTCTTTCTCACCGGGAGCTGGCTTGTGTGCACGAGGGGATATGGACCTGAAGAAAGCTCACCACCTCCTCTGTGGAACTGTACCCTAGGACCAGAGTCTGGGGGTGAGTAGGTGAAAGATAAATCTGCCTCACAATTTTCTCTGTTCATCGGAAGGAAGCAGGCATCACGTAGTAAGTTCCAGGACCCATTGCCATCCAGTGTCTGTCTATTCCCCCTCCCTTCTCTATTTCCCCTGAGGCCAGGCTCCTCTGTTTGGAAAGAGAACCTCTAGGTGGGGTGGCTGGGCTTTTAGTATCCTGAAACCTATGTGGAGACCTTACTGAAGAGGGACAATAGGAAGTGGAATGGTTTTGCTAATTTTACAAAGGTGCGTGGCCTCTTGCATGAATTCCAAAGCCCCTTCAACTTGAAGGTTTCCCTGCATCAAAGGCTCACTGACCCTAGGCTATTCTCTCTCTGCCCACGCCCTGGCCAGGCATCAGCTTTCTCTGCCAGGTGAAGAAGAGTCCTGGCAGGTGTCAGGCAGACAGGATGCCAGGTGCTTCCTGTTGGAGTCCCTGTGGTTAGGTTAAGACAGGCTAGGTGTGTCCTTTCCCAGCTGTTATTTAAAGTAGGGGGAGTACACATGGGCAGGCTGGCATCTGTCCAGTATCCCCAGACAGAGTCCTTGTTCCTGGACAGGTGTGGGTAGATGAAGCATGGACCACACATCTCCAGGCAATCTCATCACTCAGATGTTGGCTGAAGTCTCTCCCCAGCCCCATTCCTGGTCCAGTCTGGCTCCTCGGAGCATGTGTGATGATGGTTGAGCATCTGATTGCCCAACACAATGGGGGAGCAGAGAGGACAATTACAGTCTGTCATTTAAAAAGTAATCAGGACCTGAGGATATGACTCCATTGGGAGAGTGCTTGTGTAGCATGGTTTCCTAGGTCCAATCTCCAGCACCCCACACTTGGCCCTGGGAAGTAGAGGCAGGGTGAGCCGAAGTTCAACACCATCCTGGGTTAGATGAGACCTTACCTCACAAACAAACAAACACCCCACAACACTAGAAGTCAAACTGCAATGTATTTAATACAGTTCTACAACTCACAGCAAGCATGTTGTATTTCACCCCTAATAAATTAAACGTAACAAATACTCTCCAAAGATTAGCCACCTTGTTGCCTTTTCATGATGAAGCGACAGCTGGTCGGACACGATTATTTCAAGTTGTGTCACGGGCTGGAATGACAGTCACAACGTGGTTAATGAGGCAGTTCCATGAGGTGTGCACTTGGTATGTTTCTCTATCATTCAGAAATAAGTATAGAGGTGTGGCGAGGCGGAGGGGTGGGGAGGCCACGCTCCAGCTTCATCAGGTACTTGCATCACAACGTCCTTATGGAAACATGCGTGTGAAAATAAAGCACTTGGCTCAGAAAGGTGGCTGTTTGCTCTGTTGTTGAATCTGCTGTGTGTATTTCTCATGTGGAATCTGTCCCTGTGTCTGCCGTTCAGAGTGGCGTTCAGAGAGAGGATGAGCGTCTAGCTGGTCACCTGGATACCACTGATACCATATTCTCTCCTAGCTCAACACATACAGCACCTGCTTCTGGGTATTTCTAATGATTGCATCCAGAATTATTGTACCAGTTGTCTTTCCTTGCTGGAATAAGACAGAGCAAGGGTGGACCACTGAGACACTCATGATAGTTCTGGATAACAGCTTTACATAGCTGTATCCATAGGTCCTGAAGTCCGTTACTTTGTTTCCCCTGCAAAGGCTGAAAATACTTTTTTAAAAATTAGACTCATTTGTTTATTAGGTATCACATGTGCTGCTGTGAACGTGTGTGGATCAGAGGACAACCTGATAGAACTGGTCCTTTTCCTCTATGATGTGTGTCATAGGGGTCAAACCCAGGTCGTTAGGCTTGTCAACAGTCGCCTTTGCCTGCTGAGCCATCTTGTTGGTCTTATAATGGTAATCCTTGGTCATTGTTCCAAATTAATTTAGAGGTTAATCTATCCAGTTCCTGTCAAGTTACATTGGAATTTAGCTGCAACTGCCTTAAATGTGTTAAGAGTTTCAGGATATCAGCAGTAACTGGACTGTTGGCATGGCGCCCTCTTGTGGGCATTGAACATATTACCGGCCACAGTGCTGGCTTCTGGAGGCGGGTGGTCCATCAGGTCCATCGTTTATTTAAACTAGTCACATGCCACATTCTACTTTAGGGTCTGAGCAGTCCATTCACGGGGTAACGATTGGATTTGCCCTTGGGTCTGGAAAGATAAACCAATGGTTAAGAGAGCTGAATGCTCTCCTAGAGGACCTGGGTTTGATTCCCAGAACCCATATGGCAACCCAATGCTCTGTAACTCCAATTCCTAGGGATCCAATGTCCCCTTCTGAGCCTCTGTGGACACCAGGCATCACGTGGAACACAAATATATTTATTAAAACAAAACACTAAAACACACACACTTTTTTTTTTTTTGAGACAGAATTTCTCTGTGTATCCCTGGCTGTCTTGGAACCCTCTTTGTTGACCAGATTGGCCTTGTCATGGTTTGAATATGCCTGGCCCAGGGAGTGGCACTATTTGGATGTGTGACTTTGTTGGAGTGGGTGTGTCACTGTAGGTGTGGGCTTTAAGACCCTCCTCCTAGCTGCCTGGAAGTCAGTCTTCTAGCGGCCTTCAGATGAAGATGTAGAACTCTCATCTCCTGTACCATGCCTGCCTGGATGCTGCCATGCTCCCATCTTGTTGATAATGGACTGACTCTCTGAACCTGTAAGCCAGCTCCAATGTAATGTTGTCCTTATAAGAGTTGCCTTTAACTAAAAGATCCACCTGCCTCTGCCTCTGCCTCTGCCTCTGCCTCTGCCTCTGCCTCTGCCTCTGCCACTGACACTGCAACTGAATCGGCCTCTGCCACTGACTCTGCCTCTGCGTCTGCCGCTGCCTCTGCCGCTGCGTCTTGACTGCTAAGATTAAAGCCATGCACCACCATGCCTGGCCTACATATATATTTATTTATTTAATCCTGAGCTTTCACAAAATGTGTGGCATTCACACCAGGCCAGATTCCTCAGCCCACCCTGCCACCATGCTTCCCACCTGTAGGAGGAGCTAAGGTGGGAGGAGTAAGGAGAAGAAGAGGAGAAGGAAGAGGAGGAGCTAGGAGACAAGGGAGAATGAGAGAGGGCACATGGAGGCTGATGTTCGCTTGTCTCTAGCAGTCAAAGGTAGTTGGTATATCTAGGTTGGGTATTGGGTTACACCTCTGATTATGTGGGCATCTTGTTATTGATCATTACCAAATTTATAAAGCCTTTGGATAATCTAAGCATTAGTCTCATGTGTACCAAGCCCGTGTGGTTGGTGGGATGGTCTGGGCACTGCCCAGCCTTGCGGAGACAGCGTGGAAGATTGGCAGAGCCATCTCCCATGCTGGCGTCTCATGGGTGGCAGGGCTGGTGTTTCTGGCTGGCAGCGTGCACGTGGTCTCTGGCCACGGAACATGGCAGCTGAGCTAGACAGAGCCACCGCAGCTTAGATAGCTTCACCAGTGGCCGATTTAAAATAATTACCACAGCACCCACCCAGCACTGTGCTAAAATGTTACTGAGTCACAACCCTGGTGACACTCTGGGTTGGACTTTGTTGGGAGGTCCATCCCAAAGAGACAAGAGGCAAGGTTGTAGTTCCATTTTTTTTCACACTGGAGAACAACTGCTCTCATTTTCCTAAAAAGCACTTTTTTTTTTTTCCTCACTAGCCTTGGCTGTGCTAGAGCTTACTATGTAGACCAGGCTAACCTTGAATTCACAGAGCTCTGCCTGCCTCTCCCAGTTGCATGGATTAGAGGCCCACGCCATTGTGCCCTGAGCAGACAATATTTTTCGCTCTTCTTGTCTCGTTCTCTGCAGGAAATAATTAGAATAGTCTTTGGCTTGAGGAAAAATAATGTGGGGAGGAAGAGGACTCAAACCACAGCGTTAATTTCCAAAGCAAACCGCTCCCTCCTTTCCTAGAACCATGTTGGCCGCCCTGCTCTCCAGCCTGATGCATCTCAGAGCTGGAAGAGAGAGCCCTCCAGACAGAAACCCAAAGCATCCCAGCAGCTACAGGGGCATCAGCTGCTGAGCCAAAGGCCACCATCCCACGAAAACAATCTATTGTTTTGTCTGAGTCTTCACGGTTGTTTCTAACAGGTGAGAGGCTATCCTAAGTGATACCAAAGGTTGGCTCTACAGCTCCATCACGCCTGTCTTTGATCCCAGTACTCCATCAAGGAGGCTGGGGCAGAAGGATCAGGAGTTTGAGGCTGACCTGTGCAACGTGTTAAGACCCTCTCTCATAAAGCAAAAAAGAAACAGACACCTAAAGTATCTTCAGGTACTCAGATGCAGTGTGTTGACCACAGTCAGCTGTTTGCCGATGGAATCATTAAGTAACCAGAATCTGGCAGAAGTCAGGGACAGACGGGGATATTCTCTTGAGAGCAAGGCACACACCTAATGCCCCATCCAAACGCCAAACACCAACTCATTTAGAAGCCTGTGGCTTGCCCAATCTCACACCCATTCCCAAAGCTCCAATCCTGCTGTGAGAGAGAACCCAAAATGAAAGACTGCCGTGATGAAACACCATGATCGAAAGTGACTCGAAGAGGAACGGGTTTATTTCTTCTCACAACCCTCGGGTCACAGTGTGTCACCAAGGGAAGTCAGGCCAGGAACTTGAGGCAGGAATCTGAAGGCAGGAACTGAAGCGGAGGCCGAGGAGAAATGCTACTTGCCGCTGCATTGCTTCACATGGCTTGCTCAGCTTTTCTTATACAACACAGGACTGCCTGCCCTAGGGTGGCACCACCCACAATGGGCTGGGGTCCCCCACCCCATATCACTCACCAATCAAGAAAATGTTGCACAAGTTTGTCCACAGGCCTGTCTGGTCCGGGCCACTTTCCTAACTGAGGTTTCCTCTTCCCAAATGACTCCAGACAGTATCAAGTTGATACAATGCTATACGGCTGACTACTGTCCAGCCTGGCCCGGCCCACCCCCGCTCTTCACCGTATATCAACTCTTTACCATGGGGACGGCAGGGAGGAAGGCCTGGGGTGGAGGAAGGCAAGCCTGTTGGATGTTTACCCATCCCTGCAAGCAAGAATGCCATCTGTTCCCATGACAGGCTGAGGTGTGGGAGAGATGGCTCATCTGGAATCGACAGCCTCCCTGTGAAAGTCCCAGTCTTCATGCCCACATCCTCCAGTGGGGCCTGATTTGGAAACAGGGTCTTTGGGGAAGTAACTGAGAGAGGGACCTCAGATTAGATCATCCTGGGTTATCAGAACAGGTTCCTGTAGGAGAACAGAGGAGGAGATGTGAGAGGGGACATCAGGGAGACACCTGTGAAGATGGGGGCTGGGTGATAGGGACTGCAGAGCCACCAAGGCTGGAGAGAAGTCTGCATGGCTCCACCTCAGGCTTCTGGGGCCCAGGGCTCCGAGGCAGTGCACGTCTGTGGGCTTAGCTGCTAGCCTGGGGTGGTATGTACAGCAGCAGCAGCAATCTAATGCAAACTGTACACTGGGCAGATTGTCCTGTGGAAAATATGGATGCCTAGAGAGGGCCACTGGCTGCTTGCCTGCCCTGGAGCAGCCAAGTCCCTCAGCTTCTCTCTGCAAGACCTGCCCCGGGACAGCAGAGGTTTCTTCTGGGACCACATGGGGGGACATAGAGCTATCTACTAGGGCACACCATGTGTACTGGCTGGTTTTGTGTGTCAACTTGACACAAGCTAGAGTTATCACAGAGAAAGAAGCTTCAGTTGAGAAAATGCCTCCTTGAGATCCGGCTGTATGGCATTTTCTCAATTAGTGATCAAGAGGGGAGGGCCCACTGTGGGTGGTGCCATCCCTGGGCTGGTAGACTTTTTCTGTAAGAAAGCAAGCTGAGCAAACCAGCTTGGTAAGAAACATCCCTCTATGGCCTCTGCATCAGCTCCTGCTTCCTGACCTGCTTGAGTTCCAGTCCTGACTTCCTTTGGAGATCAACAGCAATGTGGAAGTGTAAGCTGAATAAACCCTTTCCTCCCCCAACTTGCTTCTTGGTCATGGTGTTTGTGCGGGAATAAGAACCCTAAGACATGATGCATGGACAGACTGGGCATATTGTAGGATCTCAGCCTTTGCTTGCCATGCCTGTCAGAATCCGAGAGGGTGCCTCAGATCCTTTCAAGGTCTCAGTGTGGAGGTATGGCTGTAGCTGTTGGCAGAGTTGCTTGTTATACACAAAGACCTGAGTTCAATCCACAATTCTATATAAAACCTGGGATACATGAGGGTTAATCTAAAAAATAAGTATTAAAAAAAAAAAAAGACCTGGCCCAGGTTCCTCCCCACTTGCTCAAGGGAACCAGAGGTTCCTTCTGAGACCACACTGGTCTACTGGTGGACACGCCTTGCATAAGGTCAGGCCTCCTCACTGAACCAGGCAGACCCTGAAGCGCTGGTCGGCTCCAGACTCTTGGACTCAGTGGGACATGGAATAAAATCATCCTCTTGGTGGTGTGGCAGCTGTTGGAAAATTACCATAGAAACAATTTGAGGGCCACCCAAGGCTGCAGTCAGGCTGATCTGATTTCCCATAAGACCACACTGTCTGGAGCTGGTGTCTTTATACCCACAGTCCTGTGTGTTAGGAGCTGGTCTCTTCCTCACTTGTCATGTATGTATGCACATGTGTGCATTTAACTCATTTTTTAAAAAATTGTATGTATGTACATCTCGCAGAGTGTGTGGAGGTCAAAGGACAATTTGCATGGGTTACTTCTTTCCTCACCACCATGTGGGACCCCAGAATTGAACTCTGGTCATCAGGTCTGGCAGCCAAGACTTTTGTCTGCTGAGCCATCTCTCCGGTCTGGGAAACAGGTTCTCTTCTCAGTTACCTCTGCATCTGTTGTGGATGCTCTGACTCAGTTACTAAGGGCAACACTGAAAGCACCATCGCAGAACTTGGAGCAGTGCAAGGAATGCCTTCTGTGGCAAGCTCCCAGAGGTGCACATACCCTGTGCACAACCCAAAGGGCAGCTGGTTCTGGAAGGACCACACACACAACTGTCCTCATGTGTTGGGGAGAAGGCTGATGCCAGCTCTGGAGGAGCCCCATGCAGCTCCAAGAACCCACCCCAGGATGCTCAGGATTCTCAGGTATCAAAGGTGGGGTACAGTCTTAGGTTGAAGTATCCCAAGTGGCAGAGCATGTGAGAGACCTGGGATCCACTCTTGACACCTCAAACAAGGGGTAGGGGTGAAGGGTGGGAACCCATTGGATTTGCAAAATGCTAAATCACAGTATCAGGAAATGAAGACAAGAATCTACTTTTTATAGCTGAGGTTCTGAGTCTTCTACAGGAAGATAACATTTTCACCTAGGACTTTAAAACATCCCATATCTGCCAAGCTCTGACCTTCCCCGGGAGGCTGCGTGTGGGTAGTTGCGCCATCTGCTGACCACTTTGGGAACAGCCTCTTAAAAAATCCCTGGAAAAGGCTACTGGGCCTCAGAACCAACCCAACCTCTGGGCCTGGGATACCAGAATACCATACTCCTTAGTCACAGTCATCAAGCCTTGCTCCTTGTCCCCGCTGTGACCTGTGTCCACACGTGGAGTTATCTAAATGTTTCACTGCTTGCACCTGTATGAACACCACCCCCTTACCAGCTGAATTATGTACCTGCAAAAGATACATGCAAGTCCCAACCAGTATCCATGACTGTCGCCATCTTTGGAAAAGAGTCTATGAACATGATCAGGTCAAAAGGAGGTCATTAGGGTGGGCCTGTGCCAATGTCGGGAACCCTTACAAACAAAGTGACGATGACTGTGGAGAGTCAGCCAACGGGGAGAGGCAGCCATAGGCTGAGGGACATCCAGAGTGGCTGGCAACACCAGAGGCTGGTAAGGCAGAGGAAGACATATGCCTTCAGGTGCCAGAAGGACAGACAGACAGACAGACAGACAGACACACACACACACACTGTGGTTCTGGCAGTCTGGTCTCAGCAACCTCACTGCATGCTTCAGATACTTCCAGCAAGCCAGTTCTGTGGTCTGTCCTAGAACCCACAGGGCAGGGTCTTTGGATGTTCCTCGTTCCCTTCCATTTCAAACTGCTTCCTGCATAATTGCTCTGCACCTTGTCCCAAGCAGAGGGGGCCATCTTCCCCGCAAGGCCAACCGTAGCTCTCGCCTCTGGATCAGAATGTCCTGTGTGCCCGAGCTCACTGTTGTCTCCCTGGCAGGGACTTCAGCATTGGTTTGTGGTTGGCTGGGCTGGAGCTCAGGCTCTGATAGACCCTTCCCTGTAGACTTGGCTAGGGCTGCCTACCCCTAATCCCACAACCTTGGTCCCCAACGCTCTAAGTTTTCATCCACCCAAACACTTCCTGTCTCGTTTGTAACCTTGGGAACAAGGCTGTCATTTTCAGGGCCTTGTATAGGACACTTTGGCAGCCGCCCCACAGCACCTCCCGACATTAAAGAGTAGTGTTCGCTGTAGCTGCAAGCATGTGGAGGCAGGGGTAGCTTGGCTGTCTCCTCTCCAACTAACCAGGAGCCCAAGGCCCAGGGCCAGGGTGGGGCTAGAGCACAGGCCAAAGTTCAGAAGGACCAAAGTTCTAGCTAGTCCTGTGTTGATGTGACAGGGTGATGTCATCTGAGATGGGGACCTGCTCACACACCTTGGTAAGAACACCGAGGTCCAACTTGGTGAACTAGTGGATTTGTTGGGGTTAGAGGACTATGGGTGAGGGGTTACTTAGAGCAAGGGTAACTCACAGGCTGATGTGAAACCCCACTAGTGTTGATGTGGACTCCGAAAGCAGGAGCCCTGGAGCTTTCAGAGGGGCTTGTAGGCAGCCAGGCGGGTAAGTCTCCCCTTCAGCAGTTCTTACTGCTTATGTACCCCTGGGAGGGACTGGTCATTGCGGCTGGTCAATTTCAGGGACTTCCTAAGTGTTAACGAGCTTCCCTCCAGATTCCGGAGGGACTGTGTTCATCATCGGTGCTGTGTGGCTGCAGGCACTCACAGGACAACCCTAAACCTGTCTCTTCAACCCTAGCGTGTACAAGAGTGGGAGGAATCCTGCCACGGTTAGAGGGCCCAATATGCCCATCATAATCAAGGGGCTAGAATCACAAACCTTCCTGAATACAGCTTCCACATACACCTGTGCACACAGATACACACGAAGCAGTATGACAGGTGCACACAGGACTGAAACAAAAAAAAGAAGGCAACAAACACAGATCCCTGGTAAACTGCAAGTCTTACCCAGGGAGGTGTTCTGAACCAGGAACCCTTAATTGAACAGTATACTGGAGGCAAAAGGCTTTGGGGTGGCGGTGGGGGTGGGGTAAGAGGGAACCTGGCAGGAACAGGGAAGCCACAGATGACCACTTGGGTGAGGATTTGAAGACAGTGCAGTGGAGCATGGCATGAAGGCAGCTGGGCTCCTAGAAGGTAAGCTGAGTCCAGGACTGTGTCCAGCGTCTGGACACATGGAGTGCCCTGGGTCAAGAGAAGGCCAGGGATGTGACCGATATGAACTCTTTACATACATCATTCAGTTAAAGGGGGCCATTATCCCACTGTGAACCTGCTGGGATGGAGGAAGTGGGCTAGGAAGGGCTTCTCTCCCAGGAAGGAACCGCGGGGCCCAAGAGCACGCAACAGCGGTTCCTTCCAACCCTCCGAACAGCAGCACTCTTCGGTGACGTGGTAGCTTACCTGTATCATGCCCAATATGAACAAATGTCTGACATTCACCTCTGAACTGCACACACTCCTATCTCCAAGGTGTGCACATACCCTATAAATCCACACCCCCAAGGTGCCCACACCCAAGGAATGCTCCTGAGAAGCCCCTCTCTGAGGTGCCCCGACACAGGGTGTCCAGAATCCTCAGACGCGCACACACCCACGCCCACACCTCCCCAGGCACGCACACCTCCGCCTAGCGCCACAGCCCCAAAGCGCACCGTAACCCCGGAGAAGGTGAAGGGCATGGAGCCAATGCGAGGACACACTGTCGGGGCAACGCCCCTCGCGCAAGCCCCACAAGCGCCGCCTTCGGCGCGCGTCCTCGGCGTCCCTTTCCCCGGTTCTCAGCCAGGAAGCCGCGACCTGCATTTCTTCCTCGCCTTTTCTGTCCAGTAAACAGGAAGTGGCTACTCGCGTGGCGGCCGCTTCCGGCCCGGGTGGGGCCGCCATGCTTATGAACGGCAGTACTCTAGAGCCAATCACAGAAGACGGCTAGGAAAAAAGCCAATCGTGAGGCGCGACCGCCCAGAGCCGGAGGCGGGTCCAGAAGGCGGGATCTTAGCGGCGCAGCCAATCACAGGGCGGGCGAGGGAGGGCGGGGCGCGGCCGGGCTGACGGCGGGGCGGAGGCCGTCGGTGGAGCCGGCCGGTGGCGGCGCGATGTTGCAGCTGCGGGACACGGTGGACTCGGCGGGCACGAGCCCCACGGCGCTGCTGGCGGCCGGCGAGGATGCGGGCGCGGGCCGGCCGGGGGCGGGCACGCCGCTGCGCCAGACGCTGTGGCCGCTGAACGTCCACGACCCTACACGCCGGGCCCGCGTCAAGGAGTACTTCGTGTTCCGCCCCGGCACCATCGAGCAGGCGGTGGAGGAGATCCGCGCCGTGGTACGGCCCGTGGAGGACGGCGAGATCCAGGGGGTGTGGCTGCTGACCGAGTAAGCCGGCGCGAGGGGGCCGCGGGGGACACCGGGTGGGGGCGGGCGGGCGGGGCCCTTGGTGATGGGCGGCCCCTCTTCCCTCCAGGGTGGACCACTGGAACAACGAGAAGGAGCGGCTGGTGCTGGTCACCGACCAGTCGCTGCTCATCTGCAAATATGACTTCATCAGCCTTCAGTGCCAGCAGGTGGTCAGGGTGGCGCTCAGCGCGGTAGACACCATCTCCTGTGGAGAATTCCAGTTTCCTCCGAAGTCGCTCAACAAGTAGGTGCACCAGCGCACTACACGTCAGGGCCCCAGCGGATCCTGTAAGTGGTATTGTTCCACTCTCTTGTGAGGTAAAGGTCTCATCTTGACAGACCAATGGAAAGGACCTTAAAGTAGAAGCTGGTGATTTCAGGGTGTCCCAGTACCTTCTTGAAAGAGATGCTGGCACAGTCATCCACTCTGCCAGCACTAAAAAATGACTTATTTACATACCGTTAAGATGTATGGAAGCAGAGCTCACTGTCAAAGGTCATGTAGGGAGTCTGGGAATTTTGCCTCCAGCAGGAGGGAGACACAGGGCATGCGCTCAGTTGTACTAAAAATTGGATACATCGCAGCAAAACACCTAACAGCCCGTCTTCGGGGGCTGGTTGGCTTGCTATAAAAGAATTATTTGAATGTAATGGCTACAAACTTAAGCATCATTAGTAACGTTAATAACAAATACGACCATACTGTTTCATAGGCTGTAAACGAGGCTCAGCATCACCAAGACATTAACTTGTTACACTTTGAAAGTGTGTGAAGCTGTTACTGGAAGCCATTGTTACCATTGTTACAGCTTCACCAGCCATCCCTGATACTGGGTGCAATGTTGTATTCCTGTGGTAAGCAAAGGCCTTCTTCCCCTCCCCCACCAGGCGAGAAGGCTTTGGGGTTCGCATTCAGTGGGACAAGCAGAGTCGCCCTTCTTTCATCAACAGATGGAACCCCTGGTCTACAAACATGCCCTATGCCACCTTCATAGAACACCCGATGGCTGGCATGGACGAGAAGACAGCGTCTCTGTGCCATGTAAGCAGAACAAGGCCTGTGGCCCTGGCAGTGTCAGCTGTAGGCCCTGTCAAGTGTGAACCCCGGAAGTGCAGCTCCTGGCACTGGGAAACTAAATGGTGCTGTTTAAGAACAGAGAGTCCCCATCCCATTGCAGGGTGCTGGGTCTGGATTGGGTGGGCGAGTGAGCGAGCGAGTGAGCGAGCATGGGAAGAGCCCACAGTACTGGAGAGGCTTGGCAGGCGCTGAGGGGGCACTACGCACCCTGGACAGTTACAGGAGGGCTGAGAAAGCCCTCCATCTGTGATGCTGTCAGTCAGCGCACAACACACCAGTGCAGGCAGTGTGTGCTGTTAAGAGTGTCACCTGCTTAGTGAGGTGCCACTTCAGAGCATGTGCGTCTGTAAAAAAGATTTACAGCCTGCTGTGCTGGCAGCACTTTGTCTCAGGCTGCCAAGTCCCTTGACTGCATCTTTATAGAGAGACTGGCGCCCTCTAGAGTGGACTTAAGGCAGGTCCCAAGGTGATGTTTGCTCAGGACGAACCACCTGATGACCCAGCTTGTAGAGCCCTGCCTGTCATCAGTGTGTGGTGTGTGGAAGGATTTGAACTTCTCAGCATCGTTTCCCCACGGAGGACTGTTGTCTTAGCTTGAGGTTAAGACTCCATGTTTATTTTCTCTTTAAAGTTGGAAAGCTTCAAGGCTCTCCTGATCCAAGCTGTCAAGAAAGCCCAGAAGGAAAGCCCACTGCCAGGGCAGGCGAACAGCGTGCTGGTGCTGGAGCGGCCCCTCCTCATCGAGACCTATGTGGGGCTGATGTCCTTCATCAACAACGAGGCCAAGCTGGGCTACTCCATGACCAGGGGCAAGATAGGCTTCTAGACAACTACGCCCAGGAAACCAGGGTGGTGGGGACCCTGTGTGCCACCTCACACACCCACTGTGGCTGGAGGGACACGGGCATGGTGGGGACCCCGTGTGCCACCTCACACACACACACTGTGGCTGGAGGGACAGGGGCACTGTCCTGTTGTGTCCTGTTAGAATAGTCAAGTGGATTATTATGTATATTTAGTTGGATATTGGACACCTTGGCAACACGATCTTACGACTCAGCGGCCCCCATAACCACTGTGTTCCTTCTGTAACGCCAAGTCCTCCCTCCAGCATGCTGAGCACGGTGTCCCCGCCCACTTGTGCTGTGTAGACTGCTGAATACAGCTGAGTGCAGTGAACGGCTCTGCACATGCACATGTATTAACTCTCCCCGTCAAGTGCTGTATTTTAAAATTTAGACCATTTTTTCAAAAAGCTAAATACAACAGCAGCCAGCAGACAGGTCACTAAGAAAGACAGTCTGTCTGGCAGCTCCTAGCTCCTACCTTTTTGTGAATATGTTTGACTTAGAATCACACTTTATAAATTAATCCAGGTTGTGTTAATACAGCAATTTTCCTAGGCCCAAAAGGTTACTCTCACAACAGAAGCTAGCCCTTCCAGAAGTCATGGTAGTGGGTTTCTATCATCCTGTCTCTGTTTAAAAGGGACTCAGTAGTTGGGTTTTAAAAGTGCATGCCTATACACAGCCGAGTGTCCTGGAGCTCACTGAGAGCACTGCTGAGCTTCGCACAGCCACACAGCTTGCCACTGTAGCTCTAGCCTCGCAAGTGCACTGTAGATGCTGGCCTGCCACTTTATACCTGTAGCTTTAAGTTAACCAGCATGGATGTGATCAGACTGTCATGGCCTGTCCAAGAGGAGAGGTGACCTCAGATGCACCTGTCTTCAGCCTGTGCTTTTGTTCTAGTAAAGACATTTAAAACCAAATGGAGTCGCTCCTTTTTGAAGTTACTGTTACAAAGACAGTTGTGCCAAAGACTGTCTTGTGGCCTGAGGCCTGCACCTTCTGGCTGGCTGTGGACCCTTGCTAGCACAGTCCTCTTTCCAGAAACTCAGATGGCCATGTGCCCTGTCCCAGTGGGGATCCGGGTTACCAGTGCAGACATGCTGGTCTGCCTGCTTTCAAGGCACTTGCTAGGGATACAGAGGCCTGTTGGGGGGGCTGAGTTCCTCCACTCTGCCAGACAGGGACCCAGTCCTCCCTGCAGAACTCACTTGTAAGGCCAGAGACCTGACCAGCTGTTGTGGGATTTACAGCTCACATGGGGACAGGCACAGGTGCTGGGTCCTCGCACCCTGCTGCAGGAGGGCTGACCAGACCGCCATGAGTCCACCCTTGTTCCAAGCACACTTGTGAAAATGGCCCAAGGAACAGCAAAGGGTCATAAGGCAGGTTGGTGTCGTTACTTCAGGATTCTTCATCTTCCCAAGACAGACTTCTGAGCTAAGGACTTGAAGAAAATGACCACCACAGTTCCACGGATTAGCAAACACCTATTTTACATACAACTTTATACATATTTACAGAAGATGGGCAGAATAGCCCATCGCATCTGAGAGCCTAGGCAGCCGTTGCTCATGTTGGGATCAGCAGAGTCTGCTGCCTCGGTTTCCACTCAGGTCCTAGACAGGCCGTCCCGCTGTCCATAGGCTGTGCCAACCCTCTCCTTGGTCTCCAGGAAGCAGAGACAGAAGTGATCCTTACTAAGGAGGGCCAAGGAATCCCCACTTAGATGCCAGCACAGTCCAAGCACTGGAAAGTCACCTAGAGAGACAGGTGGCCAGAGGGTTAGAAACCAGGACCTGTGGGAGGGCAGCTGTGGGTGTGAGAGGAGTCTGGTGATGCCAGGGCTGAAGACAAAGCCAGGAAGGCTTAGGGCAGCAGATTCCTGTCAGGCACACTCTAGGCAGGGTCCCACAAGAGCGGAGGGGGCATCTTCCACATGGACATGACACATGTCAGTAGGCTCAAGCAGATCAACCTGTCTGAGGCCAGCATATGCTGAGCCTCCATGTCCCCATGTGCTGGCTTGTGCTTACCTTCCCCAGGTACCTGCACCGACACACAGCCTGCTGGGGACCACAGGTACACCTTGCTTCCTCCTGTGCAGATGGCCAGCCGTGGCTGCCGTGGGTCCCACTGAAACGAGCGCACTGGAGACATATGCTCTAGTACCACAAACAGCTTCAGCTTCTGAATGTCCCAGATCCAGACAGCATTGGGGACATTGTCTGCAAGGAAGCAGAGATAGGACAATTGTCAGTGCTGGCCCTCTGCAAGCAAATTCTGGCTGTTCTCAGGGACCAGCACCCAGAACAAAGAAAAGGCCTTCCAAGGCCATAACCCCTCTTTTTCCTGTGGTTTTTATACCTGTAGATGTAAGAAATGCAAACAAGACAGCCCCCCACTCCACTTGTTAGGGGGCCACATGAAGACCAAGTTGCACATTTGCTATAATGTGTAGGGGGCCTAGGTCCAGCCCCTGCTATTGGATCCCCTTCCCCTACCCTGGACTGTCTAGTTGGGCCTCAGTGGGAGAGGATGCGCCTAGTCCTGCTGGGGCTAGATGCCCCAGAGTGGGGTGGTAGTGGGGAAGGGGGTCCTCCTCTGAGGAGAAGGGAAGGGGGTAAGGGTGAGGGGCTTGTATGGATGGGACAGGAAGGAGAGGAAGGAGGGGGGCTGTGGTCAGGAAATAAAGTAAATAAAAAAGATAAAATCAAAGAGGTAGCCCCCCCAAATGCAAATAAACCAGACCCATAGAGGTCAGTGCTGGACCCTGTTCTTGCACAGTGAGGTGTACAAGAGGGAGCAGGGCATGGGCTGACTAGCAGGGAGCTGCTGTGCAGAACGTCCATTTCCACAGAAAACCAGGGAGACGAGCACACAGCTACCCCGAGCTTTGCCTCTCCATTCAGCTCTACTCTCGGCGTCAAAGGGCCCTGAGTAGCTCACCCCGCCTAGGAGTGTGATACTGACCATTTCTTGATGCCAGGAAGTAGCTGTCAGAGCTGAAAGCCAGCATTCCTACACCCATCCTGGGGTTCGCTCTGTCAGCTACCGGCTTCAGAGTCTGCAAGGAAACTGGCCCCGAGGTGATCTCGTCTGCAACACAGACAGGGAAGACATGCTGAGGGCACCGGTTAATGGGAGAGGGCAGAGAGGGAAGGGAAGCGCTGCTGAGGAGCATGGGAGGGTTTGCTGGCTGGAGGGCTTAAGAGGGCAGCTGTGGTAAGAGGCATAATCACAAGTCCCCGGGGACAACAGTCCCGGTCCCTACAGGACCCCAGGTGGGGATAAGAGAATGCAGTCTGGAGCCCCAGAGAAAGGCTATAAGCCTGCTCAGGTCTGCTTTCTGAGCTAGTCCCAGCAACTTGAACATCTGGCAGTTCTATCCATCTCCAGCGTCTCGGGGCACAGATGGCCGCCCTTTTCCAGCTGGGAATCAAAGAACTATCAGCCAACAGATGGTTAAGTACAAGCCAGTGTGAACAGCCTAAAGCCTGGCTGCCTGCCACCCTCTCAGCGGCACTGAACAGCTGACGTCCCCTCACTCCTTCAGGGACTGCAGAGCAGGGAGGAGAGGCAGGCTTCACAGGAGAACACCTGTGATCTCTATAGTGGAGGACTGACACCCCGTCTCGAAATCTCCCCACCCCAAACAAGCAGCCTCTGAGATTCATGTGGACAGAGGATTCTCGTCTAGGATGGAACAAGCTCTCCCACGGAGGACGACCCTCTGCTGCGATTCATGTGGACAGAGGATTCTCGTCTGGGATGGAACACGCTCTCCCGTGGAGGACGACCCTGTGCTGCTTACACTTGCTCTCTGAGGTGGAGAGGGCGCCAGCCATTGCTCGGGGCGGTGGGAAGGACAGGTGGCCCAACCCCAGCTGTGCGGTCTTCTCAGCTTCCTTATACACAACCTGAAAAACACGGTGTGTCGGGTGTGTCGCTAGCCAGTCTGTGACAAGAGCCAGGGAGCCCAGCAGAAGGTGGCCCAACTTAAGTGCCCTAAATGGAAATTACTGGGAAGAGGCAGCAGCCAGTCTGACCCTTTGAGTGAAGGACAGCTCAGCTGCCACCTCAGTCCTGCTGGCCAGGCTGTCCTTTAGAGATGGGCCCTGACCACACGGCTATGTTTGCACGGTAACCTATGTTACAGCTATGCAGCGGCCTGTGTGTGCACTGTCAACATAATGGAGAAGAGTCGGCCAGGAGAGGACAGTGAGCAGCAGCCAGGAGAGGAGAGGACAGTGAGCAGCGGCCAGGCTGAGGAGTAGCAAATGGCCAGGCCTGACAGATGTGGCGCTAGTGTGGATCTTCGAGGCCCACGTGTTGGGGGAGGGCAAGCCATGCTGGGACCTCTCTGCTTCCTGGTCAGAGCAGCTGAAGGTCCGCATGGCTCTGCCATTTGTCGCCACCACAATGTGCTGCCCAAAGTGAACGTGAAGGGACCGTGGACTGAAACCTTGGAAACTAGGAGCCACAATAAACCCGTGTTCTACTTTAACTTTAGGTTGGTCCTGTCCCAGGTCCTCTGACTCAGTGACACAAAGCTCACTCACACACTTTGGTTAGTGGGATACACCACAGTCCCAGGCAGAGAAACTACCATAGCACACACGGTAGAACCAAAGGTAAACCTTGGCAGCCTGCATGGCCGGCCCTGTACTCTGTCATCTCTAACCTGTACTCTGGCCAGGTTCACCCACTGCTACTGGAGGAGAACCCTGACTAAAGCCTCACCTCCATCCAGCCTCTCCTTCCTACCGGGTTCTGCTGACATAGGCTTGGAAGCAGCTAACCGAGCCCCAGGCTGTGGCCCTGGCCCTTCCTTGTCCAAGGGAAACAGAAATCTGTCCTTGGTCCAGACCACTGACAGAAGACAAGAGGACTCAGCACTACTGAGCTTCAGAACATGCCTTCAACGCTGCACTTCTGGTTCCCGGGCCTGGGCTGCCCCACCTGCGGTCCGCTGAGCAGCTCCCATGGTCCTCTCTGCTTGTCTGTGTGCTCTGCTCTGGCAGGATGGCCCATGCTCAGGATTTCCCAGTTCAGTCTCCCCAGGGATCTGCTGAGCGTCTGGCTAGGACAGGCTCAGTCCACAGAGGAGCCTGGACTACACACACCCTTTGACCAAGTAGAGCATGAGGGGCAGGAGCAGGGAAGATGACATCACAGCAATCAAGGAAGGTCGAGGTGCTCAGGTGGAGGTGTATGCACACTTACTATCTTGGGATTATTAATGGCTGCAGGATGCCCAAACTCGGTGATCATCTTCCAGGTCACATGGTTTAGAAGGCGCACCTAGGGAAGGAACCGTGACAATGACATGCAGGTAGCTCACGGGCTGCTGCTGTCTGCAGCTGGTGGAGTTGGCCGGCGCCCTGAGCCACTTCCTACCTTTCCATCATAGCTCCCAATGGCCAGAAATTGACTGCTGGGACTCCAAGCCACAGACTTGATGCCCAGGGACCACTCATAGGCACAGTATGCTGACAGCAGGCGGCCGTCCAAGGAGTACAGCAGAACCTTGTACTGCAGAGGAGACATTTAGACATGTCACAGGCCCTGCGTGTAGCCCTTCAGTGCCCAGCAGCTCACAGCACTGAGAGCACACAGGTACCTGCAGGTGAACGCTCCTGAAAAAGAATGTGCTGCCGGCCATGTGCTATACCTCCAAGCAGGTGTCCCACGCTGCCAGCACACAGCCATTCGGGGCCCACTCGATCCCTGTGAGATCCTGGGTGTCTGTGTCAAAGTGCTTCCGCACAAGAAAAAAAACATGACAGTCTGAAAGCATATCCTTAGAGCAGTAGTGCATTTGTTTTATACCTAATGCTTTTGGCTCATGTATCATTTATATGCAACAACAAACAGAGGATCTGTGTGCTGTCCTGGTGAGTGTGCACAGCAGGCCAACCATTTTGGGCAAGGCCTCATGCTCTCATCCCCATGGGTACCTGTACTGTTCTCACTGAGCCCTGCCTGGCAAGCCTCACCTGCCCGCCTGCTCCCCCAGTGCACCCCTTCAGCTGTTTCTCTAACACTGACACTGAAATGCGTTCCTGGGTCTGAAGCTTGTGGGCATGGAGGGCAGATGCTCAGTGTACAGCTCCTGAGGCATTTTGCCCAGGCCAACTCAACTGCACTCCTCGCAGTGAGCGATTCCCTTACGCAAAGAAGAGGGTTCAAAGTTCATGTCAACATGCCAGCTTCTAATGTGCACCAAGTGTGCACCACGAGGTCTGGATCACACGTACTGTGCACTGCTTGGAGTCACACACAGGATCCCTGACCCTGGCCATGGAGACCCCATCATTCAGTCTACCCCAGGGGCTGCAACAGCCTCTGGGATCATCAGGAACTCCAGTTCTACCCCTTTTCCCAGCCAGCAGCAGAGGATGGCCCTACCCGAAGGAGCTGCCAGTCACTACACACGAAGATGCTCACGTAGTCTCTGCAGTCTCGCCTCTCCGCCAAGGCCAGGTAGCGGCCATCCCTGGTAAAAGTCAGTCCTGTGGAGAGAGATGGTAAACGGGAACAGAGCGTGGGACAGCATCAGAGCACAGCGGTGACTTTTTAAAAGGGACAAGGGAGAGGACCGATCAAGATTAGGGAGCCCCAAATGTTCTTCTCATGAGCAAGACATTGTCACATGGGAACCTGACAAACAGCCCTGTACCTCTTGCAGGTGAGGTGGGTGATTTATACAGAATCAAACCCAAGTACCTGATTCTTAATGGGTCACAAATGTCACTTTGTGAGACATAGCAGGGGGCCATTTTTCACAAAGGAAACTTCAGGACACACCTGATGGTCAAAACCCAGCTTGCAGTTGCAATTGTGTGTGCATGTATGTGCATGAGCGTGTGTGGTGGTGGTGCATGTGTGTGAATCCAGGCACATGTGCCATGGCATGTGTGTGCATGAGGGTTAAGAAGACAACCTTGGGTGTCTATATTCCCCATCTGCCTTGCTCCGGACAGATCTTTTGTTTGCAGTTGCATACGCCAGGTTAGCTGGCCTGCAAACTTCTGGATTTCTCAGTCTCCACCTCCCATCTTGATGTGGGCATGCTGGGATCACAGACTTCTGCCTCTGTACCTGGCCCTGGCCCTGGCCCTTACTGTAGGTCTGGAGATTTGAACTCACATTCTCATGCTTGCACAACAAGCACTGTATACACTGTGCCAGCTCTGTGACTGCATTTCGTTTTCGCTTTTAAATTTATTTTTATCATTTTTAATTAGTGTGTGTATGCGTATACATCTGTGTATACGTATGCACAGCCTGCAGGAGTGCCTGCTGAGAACGGAAGAGTCCCGTTCTGTTGGAGCTCAAGTTCTAGGCAGTTGTGAACCACCTGACCTGGGTGCTGGGTGCTGAACTAGAGCCCTCTGGAAGAGCAGTACATGCTCTTAAGTGCTCGGCCATCTTTCAAGGTTGTCATTTCAAATAACTGAAAGTAAGATGAATATTCAGGACAATCTTACTTAAAAACATTAAGCAATTTTTTTTCCAGTCCTGCATTAGTGTAAAAGGCCTGAGGTCAAGTCCTCAAGAATAACAGGAACACTTCATATAACAGACTGGAGAGCCAGACTGTTCTTTAGATACAGTTAACACCTGAGACCACAGAAACCATAACAGACCTACAATGCATTTCAGTCCAATGTGATCTGCAAACTCCTTGTGGCAACAAAGCAAAGAGGAGCACACCCACTGTGTGCCTCTCTCAAAGAGGAGCACACCCACTGTGTGCCTCTCTACTGTTGGCAGGTTCTGGGCTCAAGAGCAAGCAGCATGACCACTGGTCACCCCATGCACTCGGCCCAGCCTTCCTCCTTCTCCCAGGGCAGTGAGGCTCAAATGGAAGGGGCTCCTTTCTCCTCTCCCTGTTCTGGGATGCTCAGGGGTGACAGGACGTCATCCCTGACGGAAGAGCTAGTGAGCTGAGCTCGAGATGGTTTACTGGTTAAACACTTGTGCTGCTTTTCTAGAAGACTGATCCCAGAACCCAAAACGGCTCATTATCACCTTGCATTCACATTACACACACACACACACCTATACCCACACACCACACACATGCACGCAGATACACACACACACACACACACACCCTAAAAATAAATCTTAACTAAAAAAGTTAGTAAAGTGAAGTTGACAGCTAGGCACCAAAGGCAAGCACGCATTTCCAAACTCAACTGTGAGCAGCTGAGTGCCCTGTAGGAATGGAGGTAAGAGTCTCCTCCCAGGACATTCCTATCTACTTCCTATAGCGTCCTGTTGTCCAGGCATGGAGGCAATCTCACAGAGACACAGGAAGGAGCACAGAGGCTGGGGAGAGGGGGCACAGTGATGGAGGCTGGGAGGAGGGGGCACAGTGATGGAGGCTGGGGGGAGGTGGCACAGTGATGGAGGCTGGGGGACAGGGGGCACAGTGATGGAGGCTGGGGGACAGGGGGCACAGTGATGGAGGCTGGGGGGAGGGGGCACAGTGATGGAGGCTGGGGGGACAGGGGGCACAGTGATGGAGGCTGGGGGGAGGGGGCACAGTGATGGAGGCTGGGGGGACAGGGGGCACAGTGATGGAGGCTGGGGGGAGGGGGCACAATGATGGAGGCTGGGGGACAGGGGGCACAGTGATGGAGGCTGGGGGGAGGGGGCACAGTGATGGAGGCTGGGGGGAGGGGCACAGTGATGGAGGCTGGGGGGAGGGGGCACAGTGATGGAGGCTGGGGGGAGGGGGATGCTGCTGTGGCTTTTTCTATCTGCTCTGGCCGACAGAAGTCCACACTCCCAGAACAGTTACTCACAGGACTGTACAAGGGCAGACTCACCCTGCTGACAGGCTTTGGGATACTTGATGTAAGACACAGATTTGGTGCACAGGGACCAGACAGTGATTCGCAGCTGCCGGGGAGAGGGAGAGAAGAGTTAGGATGCTCCCATCTTCACAGAGATTCCTAACACTGGAAAACATAAAAATGGACCCACACTGCATGCTCACATGAAGTTTACTTCAGTGTACCTGCACAAAGCAGCACGAGAGCAGACTGTCACCAGTCACCAGGTGACAACTGAGCCCACAGTGAGGGACTGGGAAAATCTCAGGGAAATCCTTACTGCGTCTGGAACCAGAGCACTCCTGCACATGCCGGGGGGAATGGCGGCCTGTCTAAGATCCCAGTGACAGGCAAGCTTGCTGAACTAGCACAACTGGAGAGCTCTGGGTTCAAGTGAGAGATGCTGCCTCAAAATACCCCAAGACTCTCCAAAAAAGAAGAAAATGGCTTTTGTGCAATGCAGCCAAAGGTGCCCTTATGCCAGCAGGCTCTCAAGGCCTGGAGGTGTTCTGGGAAGTGTGGGTGAGCGTCTTCCATGGACCAGGCACCAGCAACACAATTCAACCGTCTTCTTGTCTCATGGGAGGCAGGTGTCCCTCATGTGGACTTCCTTCCTCCAGAAGGCTACACAGTGATCTAACTGTCCTGAGTGGGAACATATGACTCTCAGTTACGTGTCCACTCTAAGAATCCGTCATGCGCAGAGGGTCACCTCCTAGCCACTAAGCATGGTGAATGAAGCCTATGGGACTATCAAAAAGCTAAAACCTAAAAGCTGAGGATAAGCCAGGGCTGGTGGCTACTTTCATCCCAGTAGTCAAGAAGCAGAGGCAGGCAGTTCTCTGAGTTTGAGGCGAGCCTTGTCTACATCGTGCATTCCAGGACAGCCAAGGCTACACAGTGAGATCCCGTCGCAAAACAACAAAAAGGGTGGGGACATTTTTCAGGGTCCTCTTGCCATGACATGTTCCTCCACACCAGATGTTGGCATTCACTTTGATGCCACAGGCACAGTAGCTATGAACTAGCTAGCAGAAGGTTAACAGTGCCCAATGGCAGTCTGTACAGTCTACTCTACAGAGGGTAGAGTTTTCCTTTGGGCCATTGGCCGAGGGACTGAGCCCAGGTCCATGAGATCTAGAAGCTGGACTTTGGTCTGCAGAACCCCATGAGCATGAAGACTGCTGGCCAAACCTGTTAGAAAACACTCAACTAGGCCTCCAAAAGCCCCGGCCACATGTCCCTTTACGATGTTAGCATAAGCACCTGTCCCTTTAAGGTGTTTGCATAAGCACTGCAGAGAGCTGGTCTAGCCTCCTGCCTCTAACACTTCTGTTTACTCTGCCTTTGGAGCAGGGGACATCTGTGTAAAGAAGACAACGTTCACAAATCATTCACAAGTCGTCTCGCCCTCCACCATGTGCATTCACAGGACCAAGTCAGGTGGCTCGGTAGCAAGGGCCTTACCCACTGAGCCATCGTGGGTACACAACCCCTTTTAGTGTCCTATTTTTTCTTTAAATTAGGATTTTAAAATTATACTGTTTATGAACTCTGACCTGAATACAGCCCCAGAACCCAGACTTTCACATTCCCAGGCTATTTCAGGCAGGGAACAGAACCCGCTACATTTGGCCAGCTTACATGGAATTCCGTAGTATTCAGAATGTGGCGGCCGTCCGGACTCCAGCAGGAAGCGACCAGCCCTGCAGAGCCCTCATCGATCTTGCAGTGCCATTCTGGCTGCTCGAGTGACCAGACCTTGATTCATAAAAGAAACACAGGATTGCAAACCAGCTGCACCACCTAGGAAGCCTCTCTGAGGAAGAGGACCATTGTTACCTCAGGTTGTCCAGAGGCTGAAAACTGCACTTCCTGGTGACTTCACTGCACTGCACCTTTGAAGGGTCTGCTCATGGCCCATTCCTATGACCTTATTAGTTAGGCTTAGTGAATAACGAAACACTGCCTTCTAGAACCTTCTAGAACTTTCTAGACCCTTGTTCAAGTTGCTCTACTGCCATTGCAAATACCTCCCACTCCAAAAAAAACCATGATCAAAGACTAAGAACAATTTGCTGTTTCAGTGTTTGTTTTTCCACATCAAAAGTATTTGGATTAACTATCAGAGAGCATTACATTTAAAGGAAAGCAGCTCTGGGGGCTGCAGAGATGCCTCAGCAGCGGAGAGCACAGAGTATTCTTCCAGAGGACCCTGTTCAGTTCCCAGCCCTAATATGGCAGCTCACAACTGTCTGTAACTCTCAAATCTGACACCCTCACACCGATACATGCAGATAAAACACCAATGCATATAAAATAAATTATATATAAAAAACGAAAGCAACTTTGAGTCTCATTGCATTTCCCCCTAAACCTGAAAGAAAGATGCAAAAAATCCGACTCCTTCCTAGTTTCTCTCCTGGAAAGGTTTCCTAATTCTGACTCTGCTATAGTAACAGCGCCCACCAGTTGCACATGCCCCGTGAGTACAGTCACCTTATCCACACGTGAGACACTCCTACATGAGTCTTATGTATATGTAGCATGTGCCTGTCTACACACATCACATATGCAAGCGGCACACACCTGCTCAAGGCCCATAGACACACAACAGCCATCTGTATGCACTCCACTAATACGTGGTACGTACCTGCACAAGCCCCCGCCTGTACATGGCACACAGGATGAAGAGGGAGTCAGCGGACCACTCTATGTGCTGAATCTGGTCCAGGCATGTATACAACTGAAGGATCTGAAGGGTCGTCACATCCCGGACCACTAACCGGTACTGGACACAGGAAGCCTAAAAAGTGACAGAAAGCAAGATAGCATCTCCAGCAGGGAGCCCTGCCTCGGTAGCCATCTCCTTCCCTCCTGTTTGACACATTTCACTTCATGTGGACCAATACTTAAGGAGCTCACTGCAAAATGAGTTAGAAAAAGATAAAAGTTGAAGCATACAAAAATTTAAAAGTTCTACACAGTATACAGTAACCAAATTATCATATTGTAACCCACAGATTTGTACAAGTAAATTTAACAACAACAACAACAACAACAAATTACTGGCCAGGTAAGGGTGGCACACATCTTTGATCCCAGCACTCAGGAGGCAGAGGCTGGCAGATCCCTGAGTTTGAGGCCAGCCTACTCTACAAAGTAAGTTTCAAGACAGCTGGGGCTACACAAAGAAACTCTGTCTCAAAAAGCCAGTGTGTGTGTTTATTTTTTCTTGCTTGGGTGTGATGGTGCACACATGTAATCACCACCCTGGAGAAGAGCTAGGCTACTTTCAGAGGCCAGCTTTACATATTAAACCATAGTCTAAAAGCCAAGAACTAGAACTTGCCTCAGAAGCAAGTCTGGATGCACAGAAGCCACATAAAACTGTGTACGCCTGTTTATAATCCTAGTTACTATGACGAGCCAGAGGGGAGGCAGAGGTAGGTGTATGTGGACCAGCCTGGTCTATGCAGTGAGGAGTAAGAGACCTTGTACCTCAAACAAGGTGCATATGGAACAATGCTGGGGTTGTCCTCTGTCCTCTACATGTGTGTTGTGGCACCCGTACAGTCTTTCTCTCCACCCTCCCCCCCCCACACACACACACACTTTTAAAAAAAACTGAAGCCACATTTGTCTTCTGTGGAGAGAGCAGGAGGCCACGTGCAGATCAGAACCAGGACCTATCAGAGGGCTTGTGTCTTCACACCAGAGTTTGGTGAGTGGTAGTGACCTGTTACAATGGATTACTTAGGAATCACTGAAGACACTGACATTGGAAACATGGACTCGCCTCTCTGCCCAGGATTTAGGACAAGATTTGAACGAAACAATTATTAAGAGGTCCACAATATTTGGAGGAGTGGGCAAGCACAAATATCAGACAACCAAATGCAACTTCTTTGCTGTTCACTAAAACTTTCAGAACAGTAAAGCAACCCTATTCTCTGGAGGCACTTGGAAAAAGGTAAAATGTATCAATGTGTGTGTGCTTGATTCTCTCCTCCAGTGTTTTGGTCCAGAGCTGGAGCTCAAGTCCTCACGCTTGCACGGCAGCACCTTTCCCTGCTAAGCTGTCTCTGTCCTGACACTTTCTACACAGTTAGAATGATACATAAGGAGGGCCTGGACAAACACAGCAGGGGTGTGAACTAAGAATCAAGACAGCCAGGCATGGCGGCATGCTCAGTCAATCCCCAGCACTCAGGAGGCAGAAGGTAGCAGATCTCTGAGTTCAAGGCCAACCTGGTCCACAGAGTTCCAAGGCAGCCAGAGCTACAGAGAAACGGTATCTTGAATGGATGGATGGATGAATGGATGGATGAATGAATGATGCCAGTCAATTAAAAAGAGAACGATAGATTAAAAGGAAGCGTGTTTGAAATTTAGGATTGCATTTGTATGTGAGAAGGGTCAAGCACTAGTCACGGCTTCTGTGGAGGTCAGAGGGCAACATGCAGGACAGTTCTCTCCTACCATTATGTAGGTCCTGGAGATGGGACTCAGGTCGTCAGGCTTGATGGCAAGTACCCTTACTAACCAAGCTACCCGACTGGCACGGAACCACAGTTTTTATTGATTTTTTATATGATTTTTTTTATGATGGCTTCCTAACGTCTGTCTTCTGTGAATTTGCAATGGTCGCATTGGTGAGTATCTTGAAACCTCAAGTACAAGTCATCCTGTCACCCAAAGAGCGGACAGCTAACATCCAACCCTGGCACCCAAAGCTAGTTATTTAAATCATGTATCTGCACGGGATGGAAAAGAGGTCGTGAGTTTCACCAAGAAGGGCCCCATTTAACCAGCTCACAGGAGAGAAAATACACAAAATAATAATGAGCAGCCGTCCCCTGTGCCCTCAAATGTGTGAAAGCGGCGTCATCTTATCCAACTTTGATGAAGGGAAACTGGAGCCGGGAGCCTGGCACCCACCCAGCCCGGGCCACCTGCTCCAGGTCCTCCTTCCTTACCCTGACCACCTGCCAGGATCCCCCTAGCCTGTTCTGGGTGCCTCTCCTGCTTCAGGTTCGTTTTCCCCGATCATCTGGTTCTCTGTCGTCCCGGCCGAAACCCCTCTGCCTGCCTCCTTCCCCCCACCCCCGAGTCCGGCCCGAGTCCCCTCCCACCCAACCCCAGCCGCCCCGCTCGGACCCCCTTCCCGCCCCCCTTCGACCCGCCCCGGCCCCCTGCACATGTCGCGCGCCCACGCTGAGGTTCCGCCCCGCGCGCCGCGGCTCACCAGGTACTTGCCGTCCGGAGAGAACCTGCAGAGCAGGCCCGAGAGCTTAAAAGACTCCGAGAAGTTCATGGCCACGGCCAGCCCGGGCCAGCCAGGCTCCGAAGTACCTCCCGCAACCGCCGTGGGCCGCGGCCGGAAGTACGGGGGCGGAAGCCAGCGGCAGCCAATGGGCGCCTCGAACGGCCGCGCGGCATTCTGGGGCGGGGAGTCCGAGCTCGAGTCTTAAAGGGGCCCAGCGCCTTTGCGCCTTAGAGGATCTCGGAGCAAGCCGCGAAACGAAACGGAAGGCTAAATTCTGACTTCAGATAAATCACAATATAAGTACGTTCCCAAATGTTACCTGGGACATACTTGGGACTAAAAGACTCCCTTATCTGAAATTCAGTTTGTAACTAGAAGTCTGTACTGTAAACATACATCTATTTATATGTAAATACGTATCTATGTGTAAGCAAGTAAATATGTATTTATGTGTAAGTATATAGTCGTATTTCGATACACCTCTTTAGACTATAACAAAGTTTTTGTTACAGGGGCTGGGAGTGCGGCTCAATTGACAGAGTGCTTGCTTAGCATACATGAAATCCAAGTTTTGGTCGCAGCACTGTGTAAACCCCATAAATGGTGCACACTTTAAAAAATCCTAGTCAAAGTTCCAGATCATCTTCTGCTACCTATATAGTCGAAAGCCATGCTGGGCTACGCGAGGCCCTTTCTCAAACAATATAAATAAATAAATAAATAAATAAATGAGCAAAATAAATAATAAAACAAAGTATACTGTTTATTACAATTTATTTTCCACGTGTAAGTATAAATGTAGGTTTGCTTCGAGCTTTTCCTGAGAGCGTCCACCTGCAGCGTGACCTCGTGACCTTCAGGTGCTTTTCAGGTCTATGGCAGAACGAATTCAGAGGCATGTGGATCTTGTGGGTCGCCTCACCTTCCTGGAAGTACTGGGTTAGAGTGTGGACTTGATTCAGGCGTGTGAGCGGTACCCTGGACGGCAGCCCCGCTGGGCATCCGTAGGGTACAGCACCCCCAACTGGGCTTCAGACCCGGCTCGCTCCCCAAAGTGCTCTGCTCCCTCCTTCACGCAGTACCCGAGTTCTGTGCCCCACAGGGCTCTCCATTCCGGTATCATTCGGGGAGGTTGGATGTCTGCACCCAGGATCATTTGATTGATCTGAGGATCATTTGATTGATCTGAGGATCTGAGGATCATTTGATTGCTCAGCCGCTGTCACCGGCGCTGAGTTCTGTAAGACCGGGATCTGGTATCAGCTCATAGCTCCGAGCCTCTTCCGCACCGCGGCAACTAACTTCCACGAATGAGTGAATGAATGAATGAATGAATGACCGTGCTTGCACCGTTCAGAGAGAACCTGCAGAGTGCGCGGACAGCGTGCTGGCCTTTTCTGTTTCCAAACAGTCCCCAAACTCTTGCTTGGTTCATCTTTGGCCCCTAACCTGCAGCTCAGAAATAATCACTCCTGGTAGCAATCGGCCGGGCATCAGGTCAGGCTTTTCAGTGCAAGGGAGATCCGGTCTACACCAGCCCGACCCTCTTGCAATGCCACTAGCGTCACTAAAGCGACTTCCAGGGCGTGTGGGAACACTTTGGGCAAGGACCACCCTGCAGAACCACTAAGGGGTCCCACAAGGACGCAACTCCTTCCGTGTGCCGGACTAAGGGCCTGCGCACCAGATGAGGGCACGGGGACCGCTCACTTGCCCAGCGGGCCGGGCCGGTGGTGCAGTAGGCATCTCGAGCCAGAGACGAGTCCCCTAACTAACCACGAGCCGCTCTGTGTGCGCAGTTTGTGGGCATCCGTTGGGCATCGCCTAGGACACTAACACCACCTCCGTGCACGTTGGCAACCCAAGAAAAGACTCTTGATACCCTGAGCTAGGAAACCCGGACTGCGGGCCGTGGCCCTCGGGGTGTGTGGGTTCAGGAGGCGCAACTTCTGGCTGGAGTTTGAAAAATCCAACCCAGAGGGTCTGCGCTCGACCCTCTTTCCAGGCGGGCTGTGGTCTCGGCCAGGCAAATCCAGGGGGCTTCGAGCCCGGCTCGTGCTGGCGGAACGACAACGGTTCTCCTCCGGGGCCTTCAGTGTTCAGTTTCGTCCTCCAGATTGTCTCAGGACGGGGCGAGCCCTGGAGGAAGCGCAGCCACTCCGCTGAGGACGCTCCTGCCCACCCTGGGTTGCAGACTCAGGGCAGTAGGGGCAGCGAGGGCGATCGGGGTAGATGGGCGTCTGGGGAGAAGGCGGAGGAGATACTCAGAGGGAGTCCAGGGCTTCGGGCGTCCTGTGTCCACCCCCTCGGCGCCTGCGCACGGTTCCTGGCGCCCCGAGCCCCGCCAAAGGTCGCGGCCCCGTCTCGCTTCGCCCAAGCCTCAGGCTACTAGCGTGCGGCCCCACGGAGGAGACCCCGCTGGGGCTCGCAGGGCGACGCGCGCCAAGCGGCGGCGGGAAGGAGGCGGGAGGAGCGGGGCCCGGACCCCGACTCGGGCAGAGCCAGCTGGGGAGGCGGGGCGCGCGTGGGAGCCCGGGGCCCCGGTGGCCGGCCCTCCTCCCGCCACGGCTGAGTGCCCGCGCTGCCTTCCCGCCGGTCTGCCGAGAAAGGCGCTAAGCCTGCGGCAGCCCCCTCGCCACCGCCTTCCTGCCCCGCGCCCATATAACCCGCCGTCCCGCAGCCCTCCCCGTATCCCGGCGAGGCGGCAGCGCTGCAGCCCAGCCTTCGGGCGACACCGACGCCCGGCTCCGAGCAGGTAGGCAGCGCTGGGACCCGAGCTAGGGCCAGCAATCTCTCACTAGGTTCCGAGGCTGGGGTTAGGGTGAGCGGCAGCCTGGGTGCTAGCCATGTGAACGGCCCCAGGGACCCCGCGTCAGTGGCAGGAGGGGCCGGAGTGGGGCTAGGAGTAGATGCAGTCTCGCAACCCATGGACCTGCCTCCTGCCCACACTGTCCATCACAGGTGGCAAGGGATCACCATTCCCGGAGATGCTAGGGCTCGGGTCTGGTTGGGAGGGGAAATTGGGAGGTGCGTGGGTTTCCTACCTTTACAAGAAATGCAAAGTCCGACCTCTGTAAGGCTGAAGGCCTTTCAGGTCTCGCCATAGAAGCAGACTAAGAGAGGAAAGCCAGCTAGAGCTGGATCTCTGTGCTGGTCCCGAGGTGTGGGTTCTTGGTGGGTTACTGCTGTTCCTGTGTTGAGTTCACTGTGGTGCCTCACCTGCCTCCCTAGTCTTCCAGGTAGAGAACCAGGGCTGCCCCTGCTCTCTGCTGCTCCACATCAGGCCCTTCTGGGCTGGGCAGCAGTTACCTTCTCACCCTTGGGAGATGATCACATCTGTAGGCACCTGTCCACATACACACCTGTGTGTGTGTGTCTGTGTGTGTGCGTGTGGGGGGGGGGAGGTGTGCCAGGAAAATAGTGCTGACTTCTGAGCCCCAGGACACTTGGTTCCCAAATGTGCTGAGATCTGTTTTTTAATTAACTGGGCATGTAGGACCTGAGTCGCAACAATATTTGGGGGGAAGTTTGTTTTTTTTTTTTTCTTCATTTAAAATTTAAATTGTGTCTGTGTGCGCCCCAGTGTACTGGTCAGAGGACATCTTTAGGAATCTAGTCTCTTTTTTCCATTTTTATCAGTCTTGGGGATTTAACTCAAGTGGCCAGGATAGGTAGCAAGCACCTCTACCTGCTGCGTTTCACTGCCCTCTCATTGGTTTTCCTGGTTGTTGGTAGTCTGTGTTGCGGTTTAGCTTTAGGGGGGAAAAAAACTCAACAGAGACAAAATGTATCACAAATCTTTGGTGTGTTGCAAACGCTGATTCGCCCCTGCAACCTTTGATTTATTCAATAAAAAATTTAAAAACATTACTTTGTGAACAAAAGGTATTTAAAATTTTGTCATTCATGACTGTATAGATTTTGTGTATGCAATTTTAAAAATCAGGTAAACGTTTTCAAAGGTGTTGCATACCCACTAACTAGTCTTGAGCTACTGGCAGGCCTATGGGGGGGGGGGGGCTATCAAGCACAGGTAACTACAGGATCAGAGTAATGTTGTCCTTCTAGTGATGGCTCTGTGAAGCAGTCAGGGCCCGCCCATTCTGATGGCCACCCCATGTGAAAACATTCTGGATTATAAGTCAGATGCTGAATTCAAATACTCTCCGTGTCCTTGGACCTTGAGCAAAGTACTTAAACCCTCGGAACTTCAGATTACCCATCTTCAAAACGGAGTCCTAACAGTGCTCTTCTCAAAGAGCTTAAAGAAACCTAGTCAATTAGCCTTTGTAAACAAAATGGAAACTGCCTAACCCTGGCTGAAGGAAGGAATGACTGGGATGCTTGTTTCCATAGAGGTAGAGTTATTTGTATAAGAAAGAAACTGGCTTGGGGTGTATAAGGGTGCTTGCTGCCAAGGGTGATTATCTGAGTTCCATCCACGGAATCCATGTGGTGGAAGGAGAGAACATTGTCTTCTGACCATGACACATGCACTGTGGCACACGTGTATGCACATACACAGCTAGAAAAGTAGCCAGAATGGATGAGTGCTGATACCCACTAAGTGGTCCACAAATGTGGTGACATTGGGTCCTAGATTTTGGCTCTAGGATTGGGTGGGCCAAGAACCCAGGGGAGAGGGCCAGTTTCCTAGGTTTTGGAGAGATCATGGCAGTAAGGCAGGGATTTGCCTATGACCTGGGTGGAGTCTGTGGCATCTGTTAGGAGTATGTCCTGTGGTAAAGATGCTTCTGTTTCATGTTTATTTATAGAGCATGCCCAACCCAGGCCCTGAAATGGGCTTCTAGTGCTGACACATGTGAAGGAGCAAAGCTAGAATAGAGATGAAGAAGGGGGACAGGGCTGAGGGCTGAGGATTGAGGGGGGTCACCATCCTGCTGCTATCCAGGGGTGCGCCAACACAAGGCTCCTAGAACTCCAAAGTTCTTGTCATTTTTGCCATCGCATTTTTTAAAAGTCACACCTACATCTCAATGAGAGATTTTCTGTCAGCAAATTCAAGGGTGATTTACCTCTCAGAAGCAAGAACAAAAGACTTGGTGAATGGTGAATGGTGAGTGGTGTTGGGGCATGGGGCAGAGAGAAATCCTCAAGACACTGTTTTTGTGTTCCTTCTAAGAAGGAACTTTGAGGCACCCTTTAGTTTCCTGGTTCATCAAAGACTAAGAGGATACTTTTAAATGTTGCTGACACCGACTCTACTGATGAGTAACAGTGTGTCAGAGACTCCCGGAACCCAGACCACTCAATCTTGTTTCTGTCTGAATGTGCAGCAAGGAGTGTAACAGATACATTTAGTGCAGCTACAGTCATCTTACAAGCAGGCAATGTCCTCTCCATAGGAGCCACATTGCAGAACAATCTGTGATCGGTCCATCTGCCTTTGCAGACACTTTTTCTTTAAAACAATTTGTTTTCCCTGAACTTGTTGCTCCACAGGGGGGGGGGGATCAAAGAGGAGGGAGGGATTGCTTGGCAAAACTATTGCTTATGAAGTATCTGAAGGGATTAGCACTTAGTGCACACTGGCTGTGTGCTGGTATTAGGCTTAATAATTTAGGATTTTACTTTTGCTTGTAATTCTCCAACATTCCCTTGATGTAGGTACTGTAGTTATGCCTATTTACAGATGAGGTAATGGAGGTTTTAGCATGTGATTTCAGGGGCCTGGAGTTTCGTCTTCACAGTGCAGGAGTTGAGATCTCAGATCTGACAAGCAGTCCTGGGTAGGAGCTTCTGGGTGGTTCTCTCCAGTTTAGCTAGTGCTGGATGTAAAAATATAACCTAGTAAATATCAGACAGGGACACAGGACCCTAGAACCCTGCATGGGGCGTTCTGTTGAGAGGTCTCTTTGAGGGTAGGTAACTAGAATTCGGAGTGATGTGAACTCATGTAAGAAGAAAAGAACCACCATCATTTGCATTAATATCAAAGTGAAATTTCTCATCTTCAGTCATGAGTGTATAAACAAACAAGCACATTTTTTTTTTTAACACTCTGTGGTATTTTTCCTCACTCATTACAATTACTGATAGTTTCACTAGATGTCCCAGCTTGGCAGAAAGCTCAAATTTTTGTTCTCGTTGCCAACTTGAAATTCTGAGTTATGACAGCTGCTGCTTGACTTGACCTTGTCCTAACCCAGAGGTATGAACATCATAGATTAATAATGTCATTTGAACACTCTGACCACTGTGACCTTACTATGCCATAGGTCATGAGCATAAACCATATGTCTAATTTGCCACTATATATTCTGATAACCAGGGGCTACCTGCCACTGTGTGCTCAAGATTAGCTCCCCTCAGATAGGAGTCCCCTCTATGTTTCTTCAAGATCTGGCAATCTTGTCAGCTCCTTGTCTTGCAGGTCTGCCTACAGTCTCGGACTCTGTGCAGCATAACCTTCTCCTAGCCTTCTCTGAGTCTATCCTCTTTGATTTCCTTTAAGGGTACCTGTAGTCAGATGTGTGGCTCACCTGAGGTTCTGGGGAGAATTCCTTGTATTTAATTTTATGTATTTACAACACTCCCTCTGCATAGGGTTCTGCACTGTCAGGGCCAAGCATGTTCTGCTTGCTCTGGCTGTCTATTTCAAGGGGCTGCTGGGGAACTTCACAAGGCATCAACATGGCTTTAGGGGTAGGAGAAGCATCCTGAAGAAGTAGAAAGAAGCCTCATCTCCACTAAGGCTGGGGTGGCCGGACGGAAGAAACAACCTTGTTTGTGAAGTAATAAAGGCTTTGAAAGTAGGTCAATGTGATGAAGGAGACATTGGAATGTCAGAGGGACAGTGGATGTAACACTTGATGACCCTTGCAGGTGGAGTCAGGTTCCTAGAGAATGACCTGAGGGGGGAAAACTATTTTCTTCCATCTGCCCAAACTCTTTGTTTGATGAGTGACTTTGATGGGCATTGCCCAGATTAATGGGAGAAAACCAATTTTAGAACCATGAATAGGGCCAAATGCCTGCAATCTCAGCACTGGAGAGGCCAGGATAGAGGTATCAAGAATCCAACCCCCCCCCCCTGTCAGGGTCAGCTCTGTTGTGCTATCCAGGCAAGTTACAGGGCCCACTCTCCTAAATGCTGCAACCAACGAGGGGTAGGGATAGCTCTCCCGAATTCATAACCCTGTGTGCAACTTTCCCAACTACTGGAAGTGTGGAGGAGAGGGGATTCACCTCTGTATCCGTGCCACCCCATGGCAGACAAGTGGCAGGGTTAGCCCTTCCACACTCATGCTCTCAGGGTCTACTCACCCACACCCCACACCCACCAAGGCCAGCTCCACTGTGCTGCCTGGGTGAGGTGCAGGGCTTGCTCTCCCAAATGTGGCTGGTGAATGATGGGCAAACTCTCAAGAGGGCCTCAGCCAATGAGGGGTGGGGCCAGAGGACCAAGCCAGTGAGGGACGGGGCCAGAGGGCCAAGCCAGTGAGGAGCGGGCCAGTTCTGTACAACTCTTGGACATCTGCTCTGACAAGGGACAACCCATGTTCTCTAATGATAATGTGAGCTACGGACACTAACACCCACCTCTGAATAGCCATGGACCCAGACATGACCCTCAGTGGCAGCTCAGGCTGCCATCTTACTATGGCCCCAGGTTGCGGGGGGGGGGGGTCCTCACTCACAACAAGCTACTCCCCTCCACCCTAGCGTCTCCAGTTCCATCTTTCTTCATATTGTTTAAGCTGCTCCACTTCCCTTTCTCTCCCATCTGACCACCACACAGTTGCACGTTGTGGCGGTGGCTCCCGCAGTAGGCTGGTTGTGTTACTGGAGGGCCCCGGCGTGACATTCTTTGGTCCAAGCTTTGTGGCATTTTGGCAAATGAGTGTCTACAGCCTCCATGTCTATGCTCCAGAAGCAGATCTGTGGGTGCTGTGGCAGGTCTCTGTCTTTCTTCCTCCGCCTGCGCTGCTTGGTGGCTTTGTGTGTCTGTGACCTGCCTGTGCAGTGGTGGAGGGCAGGTCTGTGGGTATCTTTTCCCGCCTAAACCATGTGGAGTGGTGGAAGAGATCTCTGTCTTCTTCCTCCTGTACTGTGCTGCCTGGGTTTGATGTGATTTGATTTGACTTGATGAGTCCTAGGCATAAAACAGCTTTGGCCACCAAGCCAGGCACCAAGCTAAAATGAAAATAGGACTGCCATCTGCTCTGCCCCTGACTGATAGAAGAAGGACATTACCAACAAGGTGTCTCTTTGCCCATTGCCAGGGGTCACAATTATTTTATTGGTAAATTTTTACTATGTAGCTCTGGCTAGCCTAGAACTCTCTATGTGGACCAGGCTGGCCTGGAACTCTCAGAGATCTACCATTTTCTGCCTCCCAAGTGCTGGGATCAAAGGTGTACATTGCTTGGAATCTCGAGGGGATGAGGGTGTGGGACTTCTGCAGGAGAAAGGCAGATCTCAGGAACCTGGGGAGGAGTGGATGGTCATTAGCAGTCTCCTTGCTATGCAGACATCTTCTGTCAGCGAGTGGACACCACCTTGGAGTAAGCTGTTCTGGGCATTGACTCTCTCTCTCTCTCTCTCTCTCTCTCTCTCTCTCTCTCTCTCTCGGACATTTTCTCTGTGTTACTGATTTGCTGCACAAGTAGAGGTTTTTCCTTTTGTTCTAGGCAGTTGGGTGGGGTTAGGCTTTGCATGTGTTGCTAGTTCTCTATCGATTTTGGCTTCCAGTAACTGGTATGTCAAAGTGGCAGGTTCTGGTTTCCTAAAGCCTGGGTCTGAGGTGACACCGTGAATCCCAACAGTTGTCCACCTGATGCTTTCCAAAGCAGGTTGACAGTACCAACATTGGTGGGTGTGTTTACTATCACAGTCCACTAAAGAGGGCTTTATACAGACCAAGGGGAAAACAGAAATGAACCATTGAAACAGGCCATAAAGCAGTATGAAGTGCGGGGACTGGAAGGGCAGTGATGGAGAGTTCTGTGGGCCTGACCTTCCAATTCTTGCACAGGTTGAGGCCCCAGGAATGTGTGAGCAGCCACTGTAACCCCTTTTGAATCCTGCCCACACAGAAGCACCTGAGCTGGGGACATTTACAATGTGCAGCCTCAGCCTGAAGGACTTTAGGGAGAAGGGCAGGTTCCAAAGCACTCCAAAAACACTCCAAAGCAGAAGCCTGAGAGGAAGTTAAAACCATGGATTTGGGCAGTGACAGCCATATATGGGCACCGACTAGCTGATTCAGGATCCTGCCCAGTTTGTAGATGTGTGGTAGTCCAGAAAGACAGAAGATGGGAGATGCTAGGGACAAACATACTTTCCTATGAAAATATGATTTTCCCCTATATTAACACTCATTTCTTCTTTAAAAAAATTAGGTGTCTATTTGTTCATGTGTGTAGGTGTGCCAGGGTGCATGTAGAGGTCAGAGGTCATGTCCAGTGTCTCCCTCAGTTCCTGTCCACCTGACTGTGTTGAGACAAAGGCTCTGGGTTCAGTGACTGGGCTGGACTAACCAGCCAGAGAACTCTGGATTCCCTCTACCCTCTGCTTGCAGGCATCTGTTGCTCTGTCTGTTTTTGTTTTAAATCTATATTTATTCATTTTATTTTTATTTGTGTTTTGCCTGCATGTATGTCTGTGCACCACATGCCTGGTGTGCCTGTGGAGGCCAAAAGAGGGTATCGGGTCCCCTGGAACTGGAGTTACAGATGTTTGGTGCTGGGAACTGAACCCAGGTCTTCTGCAATAGCAACGAAGTAGTCTTAACTACTGAGCCATCTCTCCAGCCCCATCGCTGTTGTTGATTTTTATGTGACTTTTTTGTTGGTATTGTTTTCTTTTTAAATGTGGGTTCTGGCATCTGAACACAGGTCTTCACTCTTTCCTGACTGAGCATCTCGCCAGTAAACCCATTTCTACCTAAGGTAATCACAGTAAACTAATTTTTTCCTGAAACATGCCTAGTCTTACTGAACGTGCCCTATGTATTTGCATAGGTTCAATGAAATTACTAAATGGGTGTAGCCTATGCTCAGAAGCCTGTGCTGGCAGCGGAGGCAAGTCAGGGTCCTGCCATCAGAATCCATCTGCAGAACTTCTCCTGTTAGAAATGCCCCCCAAAACCTCCAAGGCTGATGGTCTCTCTGTCAGTTACAGTCCTTGTCGATGTGACCATAGAGCCCATGTAAGCCAGGGATCAAGCCAAGCATTTAATCTACCTACCTGTCTACCTACCTACCTACCTACCTACCTACCTACCTACCTACCTGTCTACCTACCTACCTACCTACCTACATACATACCTACCTACCTACATACCTACCTACCTACCTACCTGTCTCTATCAACCCACCCACCCACCCATGCACGAGTGTGCCATAGTGCATGTGTGATGGTCAGAAGACAATGTTCTCTCCTTCCACCACATGGACTCCATGGATGGAACTCAGACAATCACCCTTGGCAGCAAGCACCCTTATACACCCCAAGCCAGTTTCTTTCTTATACAAATAACTCTACCTCTATGGAAACAAGCATCGCAGTCATTCTCTCTTTCAGCCAGGGTCAGGCAGTTTCCATTCTGTTTACGAAGGATAATTGACCAGGTTTCTGTAAACTATATATAGCTTCTTTAAAATTCTAGACATTTGTGCCCAGCCCAAGGGGTCTGACTTTGACAGATGCTGGGCAGAGTCTTTTCTCAAACCGCTTTGATTGAAGCCACTCCAGAGGCGGCAAGGAGAGCATCGGTAGATGGTGGCTAACTACCGGTGGCTAGAGAAATGACCTCCATTTGTGGGGTTCATCATCTGGTGGGGGTGTGTCTTATGGCAACTCGACATGAAAATCTAGGTATTTCTGTATTAGAGAAAACATAATCTGTCCTAAGACAAATTTAGAAGGCTCAGTGGTTACCGATTGCTCTCACAGAGGACCTGAGTTCAATTCCCTGCACCTATAGGACATCTCACGAACACTGTGACTCCAATTATTCTGACATCCATGGACACGTGGTGCACAAACTACACGCAGACAAAGCATTTATACACATAAAATAAATCTTTTTTTTTTTTTAAAGAAAAACTAGAACTACTATAGAGAAGAGGTTGGATTTCTTGGGGTGTTATATAATTAATTAAATATGCCAATGTGACAAGATTCATTTTGTATTTTATTATAAAGAAACTTTTTTTTTTTTTTTGAGATCTTCCAAGGTTGTTTCTCAGCCTCTGGAGTAAGAACTCATGGAGAATTTTGCGGGGCCTGCAAAAATTCTCTGCAAAAGAGATCGGCAGGAATCAGAAGTTAAGAAAGGTGATGCAGAATTTAGCATTGGAAAATTCTTGAAATATAACTGAAAAGATGCCTCAGTGCTCAAGAGCACTGAAGACTGGAGTTCTGTTCCTAGCACCGGGGCTGGTGGCCCACAACTGCCTGTATGTAACTCCAGCTCCGGGAGATCCGACACCCTCTTCCAGCCTCTGCAGGAACCCCCACACACGTGCAAATCCACATACCCAAAAATAATAAAATTAAGCTTTAAAACTTTTTTTTTAATGAAAGGAAGTTATCAGCCAGGCATCCTGGCACTCAGAAGGCAGAGACAGGGAAATCTTTTGTGAGTTTGAGGCTGATGTGGTAGATACATAGAAAGTTACAGGTCAGTCAGGGATACATAGGGAAACATTGTTTTAAAAAAAATCTCTACAATGAATCCAATTTTAGGAAATTTGAGCTCAGGGATATAGGGCATTCCTATACCTTATCCCAACACGTAGGATGCGAAAGTAAACAGGAGGCTGAGACAGAAGAGAAAGATTCGGAGCTTGAGGCCAGCAAATACACACATGCGAGAGCGCGCGCACACACACACACACATATGCATATCAGTGCTGGATAGTTTATGTCAACTTGACACAAGCTAGAGTCATTTGGAAAGAGGGAACCTTAAGTTAAAAAATGACTTCACTGGATTTGCCTGTGGGACATTATCTTGATTGATGATTGAGTGTGAAAGGGTTCAGCTCATTGGGGGCAGGGCCATGAGTGGACAGGTGGTCCCATGGTGTAAGAAAGCAGACCAAGAAAGCAGACCCACAGGGAGCAAGTCAGTAAGCAGCTTTCTCCATGACCTCTGGCTCAATTTCTGCCCTGACTTCCCCAGATGATGGACCAGAAACTGTAGGATGAAACGAACCCTTTCCTTCCCAAGATGCTTTAGTTAACTTGACCACTGAAGAGTCCTTGTCTCTGTTCTCTCTCTCTCTCTCCTCTCTCTCTCTCTCTCTCTGTGTGTGTGTGTGTGTGTGTGTGTGTGTTTATTTTATGTATGTGAGTACATTGTCACTGTCTTCAAACACACCAGAAGAGGGCATCAGATTCTATTACAGATGGTTGTGAGCCACCATGTGGTTGCTAGGAATCGAACTCAGGACCTCTGGCAGAGCAGTCAGTGTTCTTAACCACTGAGCCATCTCTCCAGCCTCTTATCTCTTCCAACTTTCTATATCAGTTGAGTTTTTGTTTTTCCTCCCTCCTTCCCCACAGTTTGTCTTCCTCCCCTCCATTATAGCTTGCCTTCCTGCCCTTTATCTCTCTCCCCCATTCTAAGCCCCTTTCCTCTCCTCTCCCTTCCCCTCCCCCCTCCTCTCCTTTCCCCTTCTTCCCACCTTCGCCCTCTTTTCTTTTTTTTTCTCTGTAGCTGTTTTTGAATTATCCTTCAAACTAAACACATGCTTTCCCTTGAATCTCAGACTTTCCTTATCACAAAGCATCCCTGCCTCTTCTCATGTAGAGTGGGTTCTCTTATGGCTTCCACTAGTCTAAACACACAGACCAAAGAATTTTAACTCTCTAATTCCAACTCCCAGAAGCAAACAAACAAAAAAGGTAAGCAACACCAAGGCTTCACACGTGTTCTATTCATGGACGGCGAGCATGGGAATGTCCCAGTGCCACAAAGTGTTTTTACTGGCTGTTTTTACTAAGGACTGGGGTCTAATCTTGGCATGCATACAGTGGCTCACCACTACCAACTTCTGTCCCAAGGAATCTGGCATTCTCTTCTGACCTCCTTGAACACCCGGAACACACATGGTACACATACAGATATGCAGGAAAAACAATCAATACACATAAAATTATAAAAAAGCAAATCTAAAAACATTTTAAAGACATGGCTGCTATTCTTAAAGCAGGAATATTATGGTTTCTAATTGTTGTAGAAGACTTTGCTTCTTATACTCTTATTTTCTGAGACTCATTTAATTTTATCGTTTCTAACAACTGTGCTTGAATTATGAAAACTCTAGGAGAAATTTTATGACAGCTTCCTGTTTTTAAAATTTTTTTTTAAGGTTTAGGGTTTTTTTTATTATTATTATTTATGTGCATGTGTGTGTGTGGGATTGTGCACGTGAGCACAGGTACCTCCGAGCCAGAGAGGGTATCACGATCCTCTGGAACGGAAGGTACAGGTGGCTGTGCCTGACGTGGGTACCGGGAAATGTGGGTCCTCTGGAAGGGTAATACACTCTCTTAACCACTGAGTCACCTCTCCATCCCCAGAGTTTCCTGTTTTTAAACAAAGCTAGCTGTTACCTGACATTACCTCCCGTTAAATATTTTTCAGCATGTTCATATCAGGAAGAGTCAGAAAGGCAAAACCCAAGCAAGGTATACTTAATTTTGCTTATTTATTGTTGAGATGACCTGCAGACATTGCGGGGTGCCTCTGAGTCCCTGTGTTACTGCAAGGTTAGCTGTCCCAGGCTTAGAACGGACATGACCAGGAAATGCAGGAAGAGAAGCAGTTGTATGTCTGCCTTATGTTTGCGGTGGATGGCTGGGAAGGTATGTGTATTTTAGCTAAGCCAGCAAACCTAAGCTAACAGCCCAGGAAGGCCTGGTGGTCATGATTCTTCTGCCTTGGCTTCTGGAGTGAGCCATGCCTCGATTTGGAATTTTAATAAGCGTTTCCACGCTTGCTTCATCTCACAGGAGAGAGCTCTGCCAGACTCAGTCTCCGTGAGGCCAACTTCTGATAACAGAGTTGTGGGAAAAAATCCTTTCAAATATTTTATTATCAGATTTTAGCCAGCCAAATAGTTAAGTATTCCCAGAAGTACTGAAGGTACTCCTTCCCTCCCTCCCTCCCTCCCTCCCTCCCTCCCTCCCTCCCTCCCTCCCTCCCTCTCTTACTTGTATTGGAAACTCAACACCAGAACCAGCAAGACTTTTATGACAACCATGAATATAAAATAATCATGTTCAAACAGGGGTGTGCAGCCTGCAGCCCCCATGACCCCCAAGTTCACTTTTAGACAGGTGGGTGAAGACCGCATGGACTCTCCAGTCTCCATTTTCTATTCTATCATGGGTGTAGGAAGCGCCTGCGGGAAGGTACCCTGCCAGCACTGACCAGGCATGCAGGATGAGGGAGGACAGAGAGGTCCCTCACAGACCTGGGCAGAGCTCTCATTTATATAGGATGTTTTGAGAGCTGGGGTCATGGTTGAGCCGTTGAACTCCGCCTGACTCAGGCCAGTGCTGTGCTGTACCCCAGCTGAAAGAGGGGGCAGCAAGTCTACCAATCACAGAGCAGAGTGCTCAGGACTCAGGACAAAGTAAAGGGAAGGTCTCATCTAGTTTGACTCATAACGAAACCAGGACCCAGAGTCGCTAACCTGAGAAGCCATTGTACAACAGCCTTCCAGGCTGAGGTCATTGTCCTGCCCATGCTGTTCTTCCTGCAAATGACATGAAGACAGAGGGGGAGAAGCTATAAATGAGCATGCTCATACCAATAGAGCCCAGGACTCAGTGACAGGAACGTGTCTGGTGTGCCTGGAGACCCAGGGCTCCATCTCCTGCTCCCTAGAAGGCCAGCGAGGTTTCTGAATGAAAACTACTTTCCACTGGATTCCTTCTGCGGAGCAGAATCTGAAAAGGTAAACACCGTTTCTGTTCTTATTCCCACCAGACTCAGGTAGGAATGTCCCTCAGTCAGACCTCGTACCTCTGGCTGGCTTCCTGTTAGGGTTTAAATCCTACAGCTGCTATGATCGTCCCAGAGAAAGCAGGTTCCAGCCACCGAGGTCCCTTCCCAGTCACTCAAGTAAAAGGGAAAAAAGATTTCACCAGATAGGATATAGGAGAAAAGTTGTATCTATCCATATGTGCAGGCAACCAACAGGTAAAGGTGGCTTTTCTTGAGTCCCAGAGAGGAAAGATAGCTCTGGGTGGCACAGAGGCTTGTGTGGGAATGTGGGCGAGGAACATGCAGATATAACATTGTGTGTGCATGTGTGCATGTGTGTGCCTGTGTGTGCATGTGTGTGCATGTGTGTATGTGTGTGCCTGTGTGTGTGCATGTATGTGTGCATGTGTGTGTGCATGTGTGTGTATGTGTGCCTGTGTGTCCCTGTGTGTGCATATGTGTGTGCATATGTGTGTGCATGTATGTGTTCATGTGTGCCTGTGTGTGCCTGTGTGTGTGCATGTGTGTGCATGTGTGTGTGCATGTGTATGTGTGCCTGTGTGTGTCTGTGTGTGCATATGTGTGTGCATATGTGTGTGCATATGTGTGTGCATGTGTGTGTTCATGTGTGCCTATGTGTGCATATGTGTGTGTTCATGTGTGTGTGCATGTGTGCCTGAGTGTGCCTGTGTGTGCATATGTGTATGCATATGTGTGTGCATATATGTGTGCATGTGTGTGTGCATGTGTGTGCACTTGTGAATGAAGAATATGCAGATATATAACATTGTGTGTGCATGTGTGCATGTGTGTGCCTGTGTGTGTGCCTGTGTGTGAATGTGTGTGCATGTGTGTGCGCATGTGTGTGCATGTGAATGAGGAATATGCAGATATAACATTGTGTATGTGTGTGTTCATATGTGTGCATGTGTGTGCATATATGTCAGTGAGTGTGTGTGCATGTGTGTACAAATATGTGCATATGTGTGTACATGTGTGGGCATAGGTGTGCACAGGTATGTGCATGTGGGTGAGGAATATGCAGATACAACATTGTGTGTGTGCATGTGTGTGCATGTATGTGTGTGCATGTATGTGTGTGCATGTGTGTGCATTGTTCCTCAGACGCATTCCACCTTTCTTTTTTTTTTTTTTGAGATCGGGCCTCTCACTGAATCTCTCCATCAGGCCTCCATCTCCCCAAATCCACCTTCGAAACACTGTGATGATGAGAACCTACTATCACACCCGGTTTTGTGCTTAAAGGCACCAAAATTCTCAAATTTTAGACCATCTATTACTTCTCACGTGTGCGGGTACTCACATGCCACAGCATGCCCATGGTGGTCAAAGGACAGTTTTACAGAGTTGGCTCTCTCCTTCTGCCATGTGGGGTCTGGGTTTCAAACTCAGCACCCCAGGCTTGGCTACCAATGCCTGCTGAGCCAATCCCAATGACCCCTCACACCCTACCTTTGAAACATGTTCTGGGGACCATACTCAGGTCCTTGTGCCTACAGCAAGTGTGTCACTGACCCAGCCCCAGATTGACATTGGTTTGATCATTGTCCGGAGCTTCTCCCTCCCAGCTGGGACCCCTTTCCTGATGTATATGTCCTTCTGAGCTGGACCACCTGCTCCTACACAGGGCAGCTTCTCCTTGCTTGGTGCATCTGCAGCCTCAGGGTCACCTGGACTCATTCAGGTGCCCAGTAGTTATGTTCTGGAGTCATGTGTCCCAGTGTCTTGCAGACATGTCTCGGGCTGTGGCTGAAGAAAGGGGATTTGGTGCCAGACTCAGTTTACACAGAGCTAGTGCAGGATGGAGCTGGCTGACACTGGCAGGCTGAAAGGTGTAAGGGGACCGGGGGTGGCGACACCTGGTGTTTTAGACCCTTCTGTGGCTTCTCAGCAAAACCCCCTCTTCTGCATAGGAAGTACTTGTGTTTTCCCAGTGTGCTATGGGTACAAGGATGAGTAACAACCGTGACATTTGCATGGTGCTTTCTTCACCGTAGCAGCTGTTCTCTTAGCAAATGTAGGCATTGTTTCCTCAGTTTACAGACTGGAAGGCAGAGGGCTGGGAGGTCACTACAGTCATGAGAGGAGTCAGCACAAAGTGTGACAAAGTCACCATAATGAAAGACAGACAAATTCAGGCCTGGGCCGTGGTCCCAACCACTGGGGAGGCTGAGGCAGGAGAATTGAAAGCTTAAAGTCACCTTCGTCTATAAAGTGAGTTCAAGTGAGTCCTGGTTGACTTAGTGAGACCCTGTTTGAAAAGAGAAAGTAAAAAGAGTCTGGGGTGTACTTCTGTGTTGTAGCGCCCCGGGTTTGACCTCAGAATTGCAGTGAGAGCAATGAGAAGAACAGATTCTAAGAGAAAAGCTCACAATAGATCCAGCACTAGTTTTTAATTTTTAAAGAAAGATTTTATATTTTATGTTTGCTGTATGACTGTATGCTTACATGTATGTATGTATGTATGTATGTATGTATGTATGTAAGTATGTATGCATTTTCTCTCTCCCTCCCTGTGTGTGTGTGTGTGTGGTATGTGTGTGGTGTGTGTGTGGTGTGTGTGTGGTGTGTGTGTCTGTGTGTGTGGTGTGTGTGTCTCTGTGTATGTGTGTCTGTGTGTGTGGTGTGTGTGTGTCTGTGTGTGTGGTGTGTGTGTGTGGTGTGTGTGTGTCTTTGTGTGGGGTGTGTGGTGTGTGTGTGTTAGAGGGATCCTGCCTAACTGAACTATATTAAAGGTCAATCCCATACTGGGGTGTTTGCATCCCTGTAGGATCCTGTCCCCAAAAACAGGACACAGAAGATCTCATGCTATTCAGGGTCAGGCTGAAAATTTGCTCTTCAAGGTTTCATTGTATATTTTTATTGTATGTAATACTGTGTTACTTAAGGACATTTTCCTACAGGAATCTGTTGTATGGAGAGCGTGCATGCTTCTTTCCCCTCCATCCCTTTTATTCCTTTAGACAAGTCGCTTTTGCTTTCTTACCATGTATACATATGTGATTTTATGTACATATGTAAAAATCTAGGAACCCAGTATGAGAAAAAAAATGTGATGCTTGCCTTGCTGAGTCTGGCTTAATTCACTCAGAACAATCATGTCTGGTTGCCTCCATTTTCATGAAAAGGACGTAACTTTGTCCCTCTTTATAGCTGGATAAATGTGTGACCATGTATAGTTGTTATATTTCCCTTGTCTGTTCCTATGTTCTCGTGACTAATGCTGTACCAAGCGCTAGCCAGTCCAGTGTGTTGTCCAGGAGTGGTACCCTCACATGGTAGATCTGTTCCTAAAGACCCTCCATGCTGACCTCTATAGTGGCGGAAACGGCTTGCCTTGCGTCTAGCAGTCTGTCCACAGACTGTGGACAGAGGGCTTCCTTCTGTCCATATCCCCACCAGCATTGGCTACTTTTTTTGTTCCAACGGTGGCTGAGATGGAATCTCAGTATACTTTTGATTTGCATTTCTCAGATTGCACCTTTTAAATGCATGTATTAGCTTTTTGTACTTCCTCTTTTGAGGATTGTCTGCTCACTTCCATTTTAAACACCAGGTTGCTTGCATGTGTGTGTGTGTGTGTGTGTGTGTGTGTGTGTGTGTTTAGTTTTTTAAATATTTGCTTTAGCTTTATGCATGTGTATATGTCTGTGCCTGAGTGTACATCTATACAACACATGTTTGCAGGAACCCAAACATACCAGAAGGTGTCAAATTCCCTGGAACTGTAGATACAGGCAGTTGTAAGTCACCTGACACAGGTTCTGGGAATTGAATCCGGTCTTATGCAACAGCGCTAAGTCCTTTTGACTGCTGGACCACCTCTGTCGCCCTGTGTTTAGTTTTTTTTGGGGTTCTTTGTATATTCTATTATTTTATGGGAAGGGATGTTTTTGTCTGCATGTATGTCTTCTGTGCACCATGTGTGTGCTTAGTGCCCATGAAGACTGGAACCGGGAAAGAGTGTTAAGTCCCCGGAGCAATTACAAATGGTCGTGAGCCACCATGTGGGTGCTACAGGTTGACTCTAGCTCCCCTGGAAGAGCAGCCAATGTTAACAGCTGAACTGCTGCTCTCCAGCCCCTCTTTGTAAATTCCAGATGTCAATCCTCTGCCAGAGTGACAGCCAGCAGTGACTTCCTCCTGCTCTGGGATGTTCATCACACAAGTAGTTATTTTCCTTCAGGTACAAAGTTTTTTGAATTTTACAAAGTCTGGTTTATCAGTGGTCTTCTGCTGGAGAAAGAGGCGAGGGACAGAAAGCACAGTCTGCCTACTGCTTTTTCGAGTGCCACCGTGCCACGTGCTCAGCTAGAGTGTTCTGAGCCCCATCCTGGAGTCGTGAGTCACCCACCTGCCTCCACACCAGGCTCTCCTGCATCCCTCCTATGATCTTCCCTGAGCCATCATGCACCATACCTGAGACCCCTGGGGGAACCTTGCAAGGGATACTAGGTACCTAGGAAAGTTAGCACAGCCTCCCCACCAACCAGCTCCAGCAGAGATGCCTTGGACATCTCCTTGACAACCAGGGTCAGGGCCTGGAGCAGGCAGGGCTTGCGCAGTAGACCAAAAAGGGAAGGCTTTGTCAGCTTGCTAAGGGTTCCAGAGTCCCTGCCCAGTGGAAGCTTTCAGATCTCTCCCATGGGGACAGCAGGGACTCTAATTGCTCACCTGCTGCTCAGAGTCTCTGCCAGCCTTGGAGGGGTGTCTGGGGAAGCTGTGCTAATTAGGCACACAGTCCATCCTTGGAGAGGCCATATGCATGGTGTACACTTTTCAGTGAGTCCCTCATAGAAAGTAAAGAAGCATCATTCTCCCATTCCAAACTATATCCAGGGCCTTAGGAATGACTTCCTAGCTGTCACTTCCTCTGGATTTAGCTAAACCTGTGGACTTGTGTTTTGAGACCTCCAGGCTCACCCATTGATGTCCACTTTCCAGGTAGAGACTGCCCTGCTCAAGCTCAGCCCTGGACACTCTCAGCTCAACTGAACTATGGGGAGCCTTGGCCCTTGTGGGATTGAGGAGAGCATCCCAGGTGCCAGGGTTGGGAAGAGGACATGTAGGATCTTCAGGGTGTTTTGGCCAGCAGCAGAGGGGGGCCTCACAGTAGAGGGGGGGGTCTCACTTTTGCAGAAATCACACAGTGGCCCTTCTAGATTTCTTAGAGCCACAAAGGAGAGTTCCCCAGTGCCAGTGAGTACTTCCCGGTATCTGTGCTGCCCAGACCATGAGCAATAAGCAGCTTGTCATATCATTCTTTTACCAAGCCTCCATTCTCTGGGGTCCCTGGGACTCCTTACCACACAGTACAGACTAGATTCAGCTCCTGTTTGCTGGAGAAGGGGGCTCTTCTGGTGATGGTCCTGTAAGTTAGAGACAGCAGGTCCCTGGTCTGCAAGACTTGGATTAGACAGTGTGGCCCCCCTCCTTCCTGCCACCATCATCCTTCCGTCTCCCTGTGGTCAACCGCCATCAACAAGCCTAATTACAACGGCCTCCTGGCACTTTTTCTTTTGGAGTAAGGCATGCTCCGGCTTGCTTCTGGGCCCTTAATTTTTGATTGGGGACACCTCCTCGACTAATTATTTGGCAGTAATGAGGGAGGAGAGATGAGGTTGCAAAAGCATCCCTGAGCTTAAGGAGAGAAGCTGCAAATTAAAATAGGAGGCATCGGTAAACAAGGCGCTAATTGGATTAATTCGAAAGCGATAGATTGGGATAAGAACAGAGAGGCAGACCACAGGCAGATTGAGGCTGGAGTAATTCCAGGATCATCACCTGGGCGTCTGGTGATAGATGTGAGCCTCAAAGTCTGAGAGCTACAGATAGGGTCTGCCCTTGAAAATAAAATGTCCTACTGTGTATGCAAAACACAACTGCGTCATTCATGCACAGAAACCACCTGGGATGCATGGCCGTTTGTAAATCCTGTCAGTATCTGACCCTTGAGTCATTTTTGGACAGACCAGAACTTTCATATGCCAACCGTCATTCTTTCCTCAGCTGTAATAAATCCCCCTCTGTTTGTTTGGTTTGTTACCTTTTTAATTACATGTACGTGTGTATGTATGGGTATGCGCGTGTGAGTGGGGGTGCCCATGAAGGCCAGAAGCTTTGGATCCCCTTGGAGCTGCAGTTCCAGGCAGTTGTCAGCTGCCTGGCAGTGTGTGGCCCTATGTGCATGCTCTTGCCCGCTGAGCCATCTCTCCAGGCTAACCCTCATTCTGATTCCTCTTGGTGCTATTTAGTGCTTTTGGCTTCTTTGAATCTTGAGCCAAACTTATGCGTGAGCTATCTAATGTAATTTTATTTTTTTAAAAAAAAAAAACCATTATGTCAGAAGGTGATAAAAATTATGGTGGGAACATCCCATTTCTAAACAGGCAGAGGTGGGCTGAACTTTTCAAGATAAGGAGAAATGTCTCCCTGAGTCCCGGTGAGCAGTGTCTGTCCATGGTTGCTTCTCTTGGTATCTCAGTGAGGCATCAGGTTTCTGTAGGGCATCTGAATGGCCTCACAGATCAGATGTGTTCTGCCCTCTTCCCATGGCCACAGTGATGCTTTATAGTCTGGATTAACTCTGGGCTACAGGCCTCAATCCCAAACTTGGCTGACACCTAGGCTATGGGAGAGTTAATAGTTTCCATAAAAAATTCATTTAGACAGGTAGTGTAGTATTGGGGCCATGTACGTTTTTAAAATCATCAAGTCTTTATTCTTGGGATGAACCTCATCATGTAATCACTACTGCGCACTGTCTCAGTTCTCATGGTTCTTACATGGATCAAAACTCACACTAAACAGTAAGTCCCAGGCTGCAAAAGAGAATTATTTTTGCACCTGTCTCCAAGTCTACCGGTTCAACAAAAACACAGGCCATACTTCAACCATGTCTTATCATTCCACCAAGGGGCTGATAGACACCCCCCCCCGGCTTTACCAGAGTGGGGGCAAGCCTTTGGTTTAGGAGCTTCCTGAATTTCTAAATTCAGAAAGGGAATGTGGAGCTGGGGGAGAATAGTATTTCACTTGACTTTGTTTACCCATCTTGACTATTTACCCATCCCATCTGTCTACCCATCCAACACATTCTCCCATCATCCATCCATCCATCCATCTTCCATCCACTCATTTATCTATCCTTCCACCTATGAATCCATCCATCTCTTCATCCCATATGTCCATAAAGCCCATCTCATCTACCCATCTACTGTCTGTCCATCCATCCACCCACCTGTCCATCCATACATTTGCCCATCCATCCATCTATCCACCCACCTGTCCATCCATCCATCCATCCATCTACTCATCTGTCCATCCATCTATCCATCCATCCATCCATCCATCCATCCACCCATCCATCTGTCTACTCATCTGTCCATCCATCCATCTATCCATCCATCTATCCATCCATCCATCCATCCATCCACCCATCCATCTGTCTACTCATCTGTCCATCCATCCATCTATCCATCCATCCATCCATCCATCCATCCATCCATCCATCCATCTACTCATCTGTCCATCCATCTATCCATCCATCCATCCATCCACCCATCCGTCTACTCATCTGTCCATCCATCTATCCATCCATCCATCCATCCATCCATCCATCCATCCGTCTACTCATCTGTCCATTCACCCATCATCCATCCATCTATCCATCCATCTGTCTACTCATCTGTCCATCCATCCATCTGTCCATCCATCCACTCACTCATCCATCCATCCATCCATCTCTCTACTCATCTGTCCATCCATCCATCCATCTGTCCATCCATCCACTCACTCATCCATCTATCCATCCATCCATCCATCCATCCATCCATCCATCCATCCATTTATCCATCTGTCTACTCACCTGTCCATCCATCCATCCATCCATCCATCCATCCATCCAGCCAGCCAGCCAGCCAGCCAGACAGACAGCCTATCCTTCTACTAGCCTGTATATCCACCCACCCACCCACCCACAAAACCAGTATAAAAACATTCATTTCTGGCTCATTATTGAGCACCTGATGTATACTAGGCCCTGATCCGAGACTAGACAATTCAAACTTTATATGCTCAGCCTTCTCCATTTTGTGATATCACTTTGAAGCTGAGATTTTAATCTGCAGAGCGCAGACCTCTTGGAGGTCCCCAGGACATGCTACAGCGTAAGACATTCCATGCAGAGCCCAAAAGTCAGTGTTCCAAGTCAGAGCTCCCTGTGCTCTCGTTGTTTAGGAGTGGGTGGGGATGTGTCTGGCAGTGGGGCAGGAGGGGCTGTGTTGGATCTGTGCCTCAAGGGACCATCAGCAAGCAAGCAGGGTGGCTTCCAGTGGTGCCCTAGGCACATGTTCTTTGAGGCCACTCTCTTTAACTTCAGGATGATGGGAAAGGACACAGCTGAATGTACTAAAAGGCATAAAAGCAGATTGTGCTTAGGACCCAGGTCAGGTGTCCATGGATCACTGCAAAGATTAAAAAAAAAAAAAAAAAGTAGATGCTTCAGGAAAGCTCTTTGGTTTCCTCATCGGGGAAACAGAGGTGGTAACTCTTCTCACGGTGCCAGTGTAACGGTTGAACTCTGGATAGGTGTGAACGCTGAAATTCATGCCAAGTCAGCAGCATCAGATAGGGCATGAGGTGTCCGCCATGTTTTCTGTGTGACCCCTACGTGTTCTCAGAACTCACTGAACGGAGGGTGAGAAGAGCCCACAGCTCCAGGACCAGATCAGATGAGACAAAGGACGGGTGCTCTGGCAGTGTCAAGCAGGTTGGAAGGGCAGGGAGTCTTAACTGGGCCTTCATCTGCCAATCTCCCTGGCCTTGGCTGTCAGCCAGGGCAGCCTCTGACCTCTGAAGGGCGTGTCCTCTGTTTTTCTGAGCAGGAGTTGGCCCACAAAGGCAGCCCTTCAGTTTCCGAAATGAGTAAATATTGACGCTAGGGCTTGGGGGGCCATGGCCGTTGCCACTTAAGCACAATGCGGATATCACTATTGGAAGCTCAGAGTGGCTGAGGTCTGAGCTAGCTGGGCAAACCTGCTCCCTAAGGCAACCATGTTCTAAACCCCCACCCCACCCCACCCCACCCCCAACCCAGGGAGCTCTTCCTCCTGCTTCAGGGATGGACAACCCCGATCATCCTGTATAATTAATCAGGCAACGCAGTGCCACCACAAGCAGTAATTACACAGGTATTTCTAAGATGGGAGAACCGGGTGCTTGGAATAGCTGATGCTGAGGAGAACAGAAGCCAGTCCTTCCAGCAGCCTCTGTGAAGTGGGGGGAGCCCAAGCTCTCACACCTTGATTTGGACCAATTTAGTTCTGTCCCCCTGTCCTGTGTGAGAAGAGGCACACATGATTTGATGCCACGAAGGGTCACCTCAGCTTTGCACTCACGATCACTTGCGTGTGTTTGTTCACAAGCTCTCTCCACTTTCCATGGAAATACACAGAGGATATATTTAAAGTACGCACACCATCTTGAGCCCGGTGTAGGGTGAGAACAGACCTTCAACCTTGGCCTCATTCGAGACGGATATGCAGAAACACTTGTTGAATTCACCGCTGGATTCCATGCCTGGTGCTGGGGTCAGCTACTATCCCGTCACCTGAACAGTTAAGCTACTGTTGCCCATTGCACAGTTGGACATATCTTAATTTCCAGATGGTTTTTTCTTTGTATTCCCTTTATCTATTTAATCCTCCTCGATCCCTTCCCTCCCTCTTTACCCAAGCCTCTCCGCCCTCAATATTCTCCCTCTTTCGTATGTTCTTAATACTTGTTCTACCGTCTCCCTGCCTCTAAAGGTCAGATGTATGAGGTCACTCTCCCTGAAATGGCTAGGTGTGAACAGGGCAGATTCCTGCGTGAGCATCAGGGGGAAATCCCTTGATATAAAAATGTCTGCAGTGGGTGTGGAGAGACCACTTAGCCATTAAGAGTGCATACTGTTCTCTAAAGGGACCCGAGTTTGGTACCTACATTTGGGCAGCTTAAAAACCACCCACAGCCGGGCGGTGGTGGCTCACGCCTTTAATCCCAGCACTTGGGAGGCAGAGGCAGGTGGATTTCTGAGTTTGAGGCTAGACTGGTCTACAGAGTGAGTTCCAGGACAGCCAGGGCTACACAGAGAAAACCTGTCTCGAAAAAACAAAAACAAACAAACACACAATTCCAGTTCCGAGGGACCTGATACTCCAGCCTCCAAGGGGATTTACACCCATATGCACATATACTCACAACTGTTTGTTTTTCAATCTTAAAAATGGCTGCAGTGGGACAGGAAGCTGGGAAGTTCAGGCCTGGAAATTCATTCATAAAAAGGAGGCTCAGGAATTGCCACCAGCTGGCTCGGCTTCCCTGGCTGGTGTCTGCTGGATGTTTGTAAGCACCAAATTTGATGATTTAACCTTTAACCTTTGCTCTACCACTGGGCTACGCCAAACGTCTCTACTGGATGTTGTGAACTTCCAATTGGATGATCTCTTGAATTGAGCGATAGAGTTGTCTGTTGGAAATGGTTTGCCTTCTAGAGACAGTCTCACTATACAACCTTGGCCGTCCCAGAACTCACTCTGTAGACCAGGTTGGCCTCAAACTCACAGAGATCTGCATGCCTCTGCCTCCCGAGTACTGGGGTTAATGGCGTGCACCACCACACAATAATGTTTTGATGCTCTTAGCTGTGGGCTGTTCTTGTTACATTGACGGGGGCCAGACTGTACCAAGACAAAGGGTTTTGGGGAGACAAGGGAGCCTCCTCACTGCCAAAGTCTGCCAAGCCTAAACGGCATATGATAGTTTACCAATATAATGTGTGTTATGACAGGAATATAGTAGGGTGTCCCCAAAGCCCTTACACCAGTGGTTAAAAATGTGAGGTAGAAATTCTGAATCTAGCACTATGGCTGCTCACAATCCTGGGTCCACAGCAAATAAAGTTTGGTGTGGTATGAACAGGACAAAGTAGATTCCTAACATTTAAAAGACGGGTTCTTAGCTGCCGCCAGCCTATGAAGGCCTATATTGTTGAGATGACGATATACAGGACTTATTCTGAATTGTTCAAGGGAGGACAAAAAACAGGTAGAGAGATGGGACCAAGGTGTAAAGGGGTCCATTGTACCATCCTCTGATGTTGTTTATGTGCTTGGGACCATCAACAGGGGTAGCAAACATTTGTAGGGCTGCCCTCTGAGATTTCTCCTTCCCAGCTCAAGTTCCTGAGGTAGGGGAGCCTGCCCCCCCTCCCACTCCCACGTTGGTCACCAGGAATAGGATCAAGAACAGGAACCAGCACAGTACTGGTAAGGTTGGTAGCTGGTCCCCAGACCCAGGGCTCCCAGCCAGGCTCCACCCACTGGCTTGGAGCTGGTCACACAGGCCTCCCAGCTTCCGTAACTCCAATGTCATCACCTAGGCAACTGGACGCTGCTGCCACTACCCTGCCACTGCAAGCCACCACAGGGCCTCCAGAACCTCTACCCAAGTCTACGGACACATCCAGGGCCCAGGCTCAGCCAAGGTAGGCAGGGGCTCTGTTTGACTCTCAGGTCTGAAATCGGGGCTCTCTTGCTGTCCCCCTCCCCCATAGGGCAAGAGTCTCAAGGTTCCAGCAGGATAGGGAAGCCCCTCCCCACCAACTCACCTGGTAGCCCAGAAGTAAGGCACCATATAAGCAGGCCTGCCACATAGGCAAGCTGGTGGCCAAGCCAGTCTGAAGAGGCACCGTCTGTGGTTCTGGTGGCACAAGGCAATGTGGTATGGCACTTTGGAAAGTCACCTGTACTGAATAGTCTACAGGGTCTCTCTGTGTCCCTGTGCTATGGCAGGTCAGGATGGAGACAAGGGATTTTGACATCTCCCAGAAGTGGTTCTGGCATCTCCACAGCCTTCATTCCTTTGAACCGCCTGAATTTCTCTTTATTCCGTGCCTAGGAGACAGCTTGCTGGGCCCTCCAAGGCCATGGTTAGTCCTCCAGGATGCTACCACTGCCCAGAACTGGCTCTTCCTAGCTCTCCCTCCTCTAGAGTCTCTTCCAGCCTTAGCCTATGCCAGGCTTCCCGGTCCTCACATGGCTGGTGATAAACATGTCTACATGCTGGCCTCAGCAGGCCCTGCCCCTGGAGTTGTCCACTTGGGCTGCTGTCCTGTGAACAGGACTGGATGTCCTAGGACTGGTAAACTATACAGGGTCCTACCAGTATGAGAGAGAGAAAATCCTGTATAGAAATTGTTGCAGTGAGGTCAGAGAACATGTGAATATACATGTGTGTGCATACATGTGAACACCTCGGTCGTGTGGTGCATTGTGAGCCAGTGTGCACATACGGTCACGCTGTTTGTGGTTTACCACCGTGTTCTCAGCAGGACCTAGCAGTGGCCCTGGAGCCCAGAAGGCTGTGTATTTCCTGAAAGAGAGATGTTTGTCCCAGTTTTAAAGTCAAGGTCTCATTTTGTAGCCCAAGCTAGCCTAGAATTCACTGTGTACTCCAGGCTGGTCTTAGATCCTGATCTTCCTGCCTCAGTTTCCCAAGTGTTGAGATTACAGATATGTTTCACTGTGGCTAGTTGTCTTAGACTCTCTAATTTGATTGGTTACTTTGATTGCTGGCCCTGTTAGCATGCACCATATGCATGAGACTCCCATAGCCTGAGACCCCTATAGCCTGAGACACCTATAGCCTAAGACCTTCATAGCCTGAGACACCTATAGCCTGAGACTGTCATAGCCCGAGACACCCATAGCCTGAGACCCTCATAGACTGAGACCCCTATAGCCTGAGACACCCATAGCCTGAGACATCTATAGCCTGAAACACCTATAGCCTGAGACACCTATAGCCTGAGACCCTCATAGCCTGAGACACTCATAACTTGAGACATCCATAGCCTGAGACACCTATAGCTTGAGACCCTCATAGCTTGAGAACCTATGCTATAAGGGTCTTGTGCCTACAGTGGATGCTGACAGGGCCAACAAGAGGACACGAGGCCCCTGGTGTGCCACACAAAGCTAGAGCTATTTCCTTAGGTCCCCAAATCTGAACTCCTAATGGACCAAAGCCGAGACTGAGAAAGATACGGGTGCTTCTTACTTATTTTAATTTCTTTATGTGTTTATTCGCTGTGTATGTATGTGTGAAGGCCTGTGAGTACATCCTGAGACTGAACTCATGTCATCGGCCTTGGCAGCTGGTACCTTTAGCTGCTGATCCATCTCACCCAGCCCTTAAGGTGAAAATGGTGAGTTTTTGACCCCAATAGCTCACTCCTGGGTTTGCCCAACCTTCCCTGACCTTCAAGGCCACGCGATCATACTAAGTGGTCAATTCCGCCTCCAATGTCTGACTCTGTGCTGTGCACTCTCTGAATGACATAGCTAGGTCTGTCTGTCTGTCCTCAGCACAGGTGTTCATCTGAACACACATGGGGTTTTACCCCTGCAGCAGATGCCACGATACTTGGAGAGCCAGGGGCCTCCAGAGACCCCGAGGGGGGAGGCTCTGCAGCTGTTACCCGTCCTGGGGTGACTAGTAGGGTTCTGCTCTCAGGTAGCACCGAGCCTTTCCTCGCAGCTCCAGGGCTGAGGACAAGGGGTTCTGATGTGTTTGGCATCTAATCCTACCAGGTTAAAGGCCACCTGGAACCTTCTTCGGGAGTAGGTCACCCCTTGGAGAGACGAGCGGGACAGATCATGCCTTCAAGAAGCCACTTTCCAAATCTAAAACCAAATGGAAGCTGGTCCATGAGGACCCACAGGTGGTGGGATTACAGAGGACTGTTGGGCCCCCGATTACAACCTTGTCTAGGAATCTCCCGAAAGCCTTGTGTAGACCATCCATGCAAGGACGGTGTGACAGCCTGCTTGAGGGACAAGAGGCTACAGACTCCATACACAGGAACCAATGGTGGCCTCCGAATTGTTGGCTTGTTGAAGGTTCTGATGTTGGTCAGTCCAGAGGTCTGAGGGTCAGGATGCACACTGAGGGTCAGGATGCACACTCTAGGCTGTTTCTGCCTGTGTCCCCAATAAGACCCTCATTTGCTCTACTTGCCCCTGCCCAGGCTTGTCCTCTGTGACCTGCAGCCTCTGCACTCCACAGCTCCGGCAGGGAGCAGGGCTGCATGTGGAAGAGCTGGGCTCTGACAACTCCAGTGAGGAAGGCACCGGTCCTGCCGAGACCAGTTCTGGCCTCCTGTCTCTCCTGTCACTTAGCTAAGCCCCACTCTGCCCTCACTGTCTGTCGGTGGATCTGAGTCTGCTTTCTTCTTGCTGGCCTGAATCAATTTTGCCACTCACTTCTCCCCGTCCCCTCTCCTTTGGAAGCTCTCTCCACACTGGCAGGAGGGGGCCGCTCAGCTGCACTGATGGGTCGAGCTCCCTTGAATCGCCCTTCTCACCCCCTGGCCCCTTAGAGGAACTCACTCCATCAGGTCTGTATACCTCTGATCCCCGACTCCAAATTCACCTGTTCCCGTATTTCCAGCCACAATAACTTAGAGGCATAGTGTTGGAGTCTAGACTCCCTGGTCTTCCTGGTCTTCTCTCCAGCGCCCAGCCTTTGATATCAGCACAGACTGATCATCCATTCTGACTCCGGGTAACGAGGTTATCCCCGACTCCCCTCTTCCATACAATAGAAGCCAATTTGCTTTTTGAGACGCCCCGTGAGTGAGGCAGTGCTCAGTAGGCTTGATACCACCTTCAAAGAGGGGTGAGACCAGAGCGGCTATGATGGAGCAGAGACCAGATCAACATACGTAACGTACGTACGTACGTATGTGCGTACATACGTACATACGTCTGTCTCTGTCCAGTGACGCAGTTTCTCACCCCACCTTTCCCTGGCAAGAGGATCTTACTTGTTCTCTTCCACTCTGAGCCCGATATTAAAGGAACAGTGACTTTGCTGTGGTTCGTCACCTGCTCTGTGCAGGATCGTCACCTGCCGGATGCTGTTGCTTCACGTTCATCCTATTACGTCATTTCACGGGGTGGGCATGACAATCGCAGTTATCCCTTTACAGAGGAGGATGCAGGAGCTCACATGGGCATGTCACTTGCCCGGGTATGCACAGCTGGAGAGTGGCAGAGGGCCGGGGCCCCAGCTTACGTGCCTAGCAGGGTTGAATGTCAGGGTAGGACACGATGGGGCTAGATGCCGTGTGCTCCGCATGGCCCCACCGTGGGTGTGGAGAAATGGAGGCAGAAGGATGCCCTGAGCAGGTCGTCAGAGGGGGGGGGTGTCCTTGGATGTCTGAACGTGGGCAGGGCCTTGGAAATGATTGGGTGTGGCTTCCCAGGAAGGTGAGCGTGTGTACTAGAAGCACTGTCACCTCCAGGCAGGGGAGAGTAGAGTGCAGGGGTCAATAGCTAGGCACTGTGTGCCCTGAGTGAGCAGATAAGATGCAGGACACACGTACTCTCTGTACATCCAGGGGTTCCTGCTGTCTTGGGCGGGAGCATGGAGGTCGGCATGCAACAGGAAACTGTTTGTTTCCTTTGGTCTTGTCTGAGTTCCCACGTGGTGCCAGGTCACTTAGCATGGATGGGAAGTTGGGCCAACTATTGTCTCCTTCAAGAAGTGGAGGGAATGCTGGGTGGCCCGAGGGATGAGGGGCAGCCTTCCTCCAGCCCCATCCTCATTCCCTGGTGGATGGCCTGAGCCCAGGCGAGAGAAGGCAGCTGCTTAATGCTTCACATAGCACACCCTGCCCCACATGGGGCAGCTAAATTTGTTTTCCACCACCAGTGCTTGGCTCCCCCAGCTTGGGGAGAAGGCAACAGCTGCTCTCTGGCCATCCAGGGCCACAGCTGTCATGTTGCTGAAGGTCCTGCCTCTCCTGTGTCTGGGCTATATGTGGACAGTCTTGCTTTAGTTTCCAGAAGGGTATCAGGCTCCTAGAAGGTGAGGGGGTGCATCCCCATGGATGGGGTACCCCTTCCAGAGCAGGCTCAGGATGATTATGGACGTCTGGTATATCGTGAGGCTGGGGCTGAGCAGGGGTGAGAGGGGATGGGGAGTGGGGGTAGCAAGAAAGGAGGCCTCTATCCTGTGGGATTGAGGTGTTCTATGTGGCCAAGAGACATCTGTGTCTTCACCTCCAGTCAGGTGACAGGGATGGGAAGGGAAGGCTCAGGCTCAGAGTTGGCCAAGACAAAGGCTTTCTTGAGGAGCCTCCTCTGGCTTTTAAGGGGCAATAACGGGAGAGAGAGACTTGGAAATCCATACATAGAAGTCACATGTATCCAGGGCCATGGTGACAGGGCACAATGAGGGAAAAGGTCCCGGCTGAGTTGGGAGCATGTGGGGGCCAGGCAGGAGGTTCAAAGGGTGGTAGCTCTTGCCGGGAAGTTGGGACCATGAGCAGGATGAGGTAATGGAAGAGTCAGAGACTTTCTTTAGGGCCAGAGGATAGAGGATGTCCCCAGGCAAGCCTGCTTCAGCTCAAGCCCTAGCTGAAATGCTGAATTACTTGGGCAAGTCCCTTGGGTTTCAAACATAGCTTACTCATCTCTGAACTGGTTGGGAGAGCCCAGCTAGGTTGCTGCGTGGGCCCAGTGGTCCTGCCGGAAGTCTAGTTAGCATCTCTGGGCTCAAGGGGACCTTCCACCACCCAGTCGTTAGGATAGAACGTTACCAGCAGATGGTTCTGTTTACAGCCTTATTCTCCTGTGCATATCCTGGCACCACTGGCCTGGCTGATGTACCCCCGACTCACATGCTTGTTGGGACTCCTTGGGGTGCAGCAGGTGCTGAGGTCTGAGTTTGGCACAGAGCATCTTTGGCAGCTTGCTGTGGTCCTGCAGGCACTGCCAGGCCTGGAAGAGATCCAGCCCAGCAAAGGGAGGCTCTCATCTGAGGCTTTGATGGAGCTAGAGGCAAGGCTAAGGCAGGGCCAGAGGCAGCTCAAATCCCTGCCATGCCCACAGCCTGTGACTTGGCTGCTGTCACAACTTCTGACATGTGGGCCAGGCAGGGCCAGGTCTCCTTGGTTGGTGCCTCTCCTAAAGTCTTTCTCTGCCAATCCTGGACCTTCTGTGCCTCTCCTCACACCACTGGATGTGTGTGCTCTCTAGAAAAACTCAAGTCTTCATTAAAATCTACGATCCCAGGACCAGTGAGATGGCTCAGTGGGTAAAGGTGCTTGCTACCAGTTCTGAAAAACTGGAGTACAATCCCTGGGACTTAAAGAGTAGGAGAAGAAAACTCTCCCGAAAGTTGCCCTCTGACCTCTGAGGTGTGCATCTGCATGCACCCACATATGCACAACGTAATTTTTTTTTTTTACATCTATGCTCCCAACAGTGATTTTTGTATTTTCCAATTTTGTTACAATCTCTGGCAAATAGTTTCTCAGAACTGGCCGCTTTGCCACCATGACTTGATGTTTCTAATGACTTCCCATGTTTACATAATCTGTTCCTGTGGTGTCTAGACCTTGTTCCTCTAGTGGACACACGTGAAGAAAAATAGGATGAAGAGAGCTAGAGGAAGATGCCCTGCCCCAGTGTTGACCTCTGGCCTTCCATGTATGTGTACAGGTTATTGAGGAATGTAGATTTTAATTGAGAGGACCTAACTTAGAGTTTTAAAATTGATTTACTGGAGTGCAGGTTCTGAAGACTCTCTCACCCTGAGGTCACACATACCTGAGGCCAGGGCCTCAGGAAGCCCCTTTGATTGGCTCCTGTAGTGGTCTGCAGCAAATATTCCTAGTGGTGGCAACAGAGGCCAGTACTGAGGCCTGGGTTGGGATGAGGAGAGGAAAAGGCAAACCTGGCTGAGCAGGAAGCACCACCTTAGCAGGCGGGAGCACGGGGGAATGCAGAAGCCGAAGCTGACCAGGGCAGGAAGCAAGCTCTGCCAGATCTGAGGGTCAGTGGGAAGGCACTGTGAACGGGAACTAAGTGGTGTTAGCTTTGAAGCTATCGTTGGTGCCATCTAACAGGCAGTAACCAATGGTAACCAATGGTGTGTCCTGACCAGAGAGTTCTAGAGAGCTCAGTGCAGGAGTCTTTGGTCTCCCTCACCAAACCCCAGCCCTGAGAGTACAGATATCCCAGAGTCTGTTTCTCTCTCTCTCTCTCTCTCTCTCTCTCTCTCTCTCTCTTTCTCTCTCTCTCTCTCTCTCTCTCTCATCTATCAATTAATCTACCATCTATTTATCATCTATGTATCTATCATCTATCTATTTATCTGTCTGTCTATCTATCTATTCATTTATCTTACCCTATCTCTGTCTATCATATGTCTGTCTCTCTATCATCTGTCTGTCTGTCTATCTGTCTATCTATCTATCTATCTAACTATCCTGTTCCTGCCCAACTCTCCTTCTTCATCCTCACCTGTCTCTCTGCCTCTGTCTCCTCTGTCTCTCCCTCCCTCCCTCTCTCTTTCCCTTTCTGTCTCTCTGAAGAGAGAAACTATATGTTTATATAATATAGTCAGGTTGGTTTACAGCTGAGGGAATTTTGTAGAAAACGAGGGGAGGGTGACACGGCTGGGTGGTAGAGGCAGCCTCCCTGCGGCTGTGGTGCTCTCTGAGTTCAGAGTTAGATGCTGGGAAGGACCATTCAAGGACATGGCAAGAAGAGATGTCCCAGTTGAAGGAACAGAAGTACAGAGCTAAATACTAGTAGGTAGCCCATGTGCATACCATTAAGACTGTTAGGACTGAAGCAACCAGAGAGGGGCGAAATAGGAGGGTGGACAGGGGCCTATGTCCATGGCAAGCAGGTCAGGGTTTGATCTTAAGCATGAGAGGTTTGGTTGGTTGTTCCTTTCTAGTGTGGATGCAGGAGGACCCAGTAGGCAGGAGGTATGGAAAGCAGAGGACTTGGCAAGGGGTCTTGGGGCGGAGCTGCAAAATCTGCTGAGCTCCTGGGAATCTGGTGCCTGAAGATAGCCCTGCCCCCACTTCTGGCTTCATTTCGAGGCACTGGGCACCTGCTATTTTTCAGTGTACCCCCCCCCGTCTCTCTCTCTGCTTGAGTTGGCCACATATATGGACACAAGGGATGAAGAGGGACTCAAATCCTCCCTTGCTTCCTCAGTGGGCTGGCCATCTTCAGATATGCCATTTCTGGAATTGGGGAGGCAAGCCAACAGGTGGGGTGAGGTGTGGCAGGCAGAGTTACCAGCAGGGCATTCCTGGAACATCCATACTGTGATACCCAGACCCCATCCAATCCAAGGCTCTGGCTGCCATCTTCCTAGGCTACATCTATGACAGGACTTTAGAGGAACATACCCTTGGAGTCCTCAGCCTAACAGGGAATCTCAAAGTGCTCACTCCTATGCTGAGAACATCAGTGAGTGGCAAGGGAACTTGGGATCTGATCCCAGGCAGTGTGATCACAGCAGGACTGACATCTGTTCCAGGTGCTGCCGCAGAGGTCTCTCCCTTTTTTTAATTCTAGTGAAATGGCTCAGTGGGAAAGGGTGCTTGCTGCCAACCCTGATGACCTGAGTTCAGTCCCTGAAACCCTGTAGTGGAAGGAAAGAATCCACTCCTCAGGACTGTCCTCTGATCTCCACACTCATACCATGGAATACACACACACCACACCACATGATCAATCAGCTGATCAATCGATCAATCGATTGATCAATCAATCAATCAATGTAATTAAGTAAAAATTTAAGGAATGCCTAAAATTCTCCTAACATATAATCTTATTTTAAAAGTATTATTGTTGTTTTCGGAGACCAGGTCTCACATAGCTCAGGCAGAGCTTGACCTGATGCTCCTGCCTCAGCCTTGTCACAGCTGGGATTGCATGTACACACCACTGCTGGCTTCCAAATATTTTGAAGCTTGAAGCTCAGCGGCCTCCATTTATCCTGCAGCACAGCACAGCTTATTGGTCTCAGTTTATTTAATCCCCAGGAGAAACCCGGGCCCCATGACCCCTGCTTGCTGCTGCACCACAGCAGACTGGCACCCCCAACCTGCCTTTGACTCTCTTTGCGGATTTTCTGCTTGGTACCTCTTGCTCGGACACTGGGTGGCTCAGTTTTCACAGTTTGTCTGTCTACATTGTGCTGTTTTGAATCAACAGTTTGTTCCTGGTCACAGTCAAGTGCCACGTAACAGATCTGGGTCATATCGTGTCTGGAAGCTCCTCTTCTGATGTGTTCCCAGCCCCTCCCCCCCCTCTGGTTGAAGTGAATAAAGTCACTGTGAAGAGACCTGGGGTCCGTTCACTGTGAGACAATGAGCCATGTCCTTTCCTTTTCTGAGCTGTGCAAAAGGAAGAAAGAGACTAAGTGGCCCCTGGGGCAGGATTTTTTTTTTTTGGATATTTTATTTACATTTCAGATGTGATCCCCTTTCCCCATCCCCCCCCCCCCCCATGTCTTCTTGGGTCTTAGGATGTCCACCAGCCTGGCCCAGCTGGCCAGCCCACTCTGCCTGCACAGAGATACCTTCCTGACCAATGGTTCCTCACCAATGGTCAGGGTCCTTTCAAGTCCCCCAGAGCTAGTGAAGGCAGTTCTGCCCACCTTCCATGCTGGTTGGCCAACAGCTTGTCAAACCTTCATAATTGTGGTGAATGGGAGGTGGGGAAAATGAATTCTTATTACTGGAGAAGAGCATAAATTATCTGTTAATTCCTGGGCTTATTATAGTTCTGTGACCTTGGGCAAGGCACGTAAGGCCTCTGAGCCTGTCTTCTGAGTAGGGAAGGGCTCTGACATGTACAGGGTACTTGTCCTGTGTCATCCTCCCTTGCTGACTGAGCCTCCACCCTCAGCTTTCTCTGGACCCCTATTACTGGCCCTCTCAGCCTGTGCCACTTCTCTGAGGACCCTTGGCCTGGCGTGTGCCATCTCCAGATGTGTGCCACAAACCGCTATGAGCAGCCGCCTGCCTGGGGGTCAGACAAAAACGACAGATCTGCCCTGCCAGCCCTGGGCAAGTCTGGACCTGTCTGCTTGGCAGTGCCGTGCTGGGCCAAGCTGGTTCCCAGGGCTCAGAAGGCTGCCCCAGGGAGCTGCTCCTCAGCTGGAATAAGGCAGCGGGCAGGTGGGCTGGGGTTTCCCTGCCCCACCCTCCCACAAGGACACAACTTACTCTGCCTGAGCGCCCTTACCCTGCCCCCTCCTTCAGGGTGGCTGTGAGTGGGCGGAGCCTCCGTGTGGGAGGCTGTGCCGAGGAAATCATGGGGAAAGAGGCTGTGGGTACTAGCTGGGGACAGAGTGACCCTGCTCCCCTTTATCTCCTTGGAAAGACCATTCACAGGTGACAACTCCAGAGCAGTCAATCCTAGGACCTTGGCCTTAGACCCTGCAGGGTGAGGATCCTGCCGTCTTGAGACCCACAGTAACCTGCACAGTTGTGCATTACAGGCCTGACTCCAGCAGGGGGCGCCCTACACACTCTTACTAAGAGGCGACAAGGCACAGGCTTCCTCCCACCAACATACACAAACCAAGACCTGGCTTGACCTAACCCTTGCCGGCCCTGTAGGCTCAGGACAGGATGATGGCAGCCATGGCTCATTCTCGCAAAAAAACTGACCCAAGACCACGGCCCCCAGCAGCATCTATGCAACAACGTGAAGGCACATGCCCTTGTAACCTGTTTTCTGGAGGCAGAATCCAGGAATGTCATCTCTAAAATCAAGCTGGCCTCAGTCTCACTTCCTGGACCAGAGGATAAGCTGCTTAGGGGTGGGGGATGGGAGAGAGGAAAAGAAAGGTATCAAGGCAGGGAAGAGGGAGGCACACGGGGCGGGGGGGGGGGTGTAGAGCGCGGGGGGGGGTGGACTTAAGGGTCTCCTTGCACCATCATAGACAGCTTCATCCATTTGGCTCTCCTGCTACTGAGGAAGGCAGGGGGTGGGACTCTTCCCCGATGCTCAAATAGTCTTCCCTCTTTTTCCAGAATGAGCGGCAGTGTTGGGGAGATGGCCCAGTCCTCCTCCTCCTCCAACACCACCTTCGAGCACCTGTGGAGCACTCTGTGAGTATGGAGAACTCCACCTCACTGGGCTTGGGTGGCCTTGGCTGGCTTGGAATAGGTTAGGAGAGGGGTCTGCCGAGGTAGCAGCTGCCTCAGGCAGTGGTCCTGTGTGCATGTGACTTACAGTCGCGGTTTGACCTCTGGCTAGTTCTCCAGAGGGCTGAGGGCACAGAGACCATGTATATGAAACATTTTCTTCCCAGTACTGCCAGGCCTGGGATGGGGGGGGGGGGAGAGGCAAGCCAACAGCTGGTGGGGATTGTGGGGGCTGGATAGGAAAGCTTCAGAAGGCCAAGGACATATGATTTATCTCCTGGGACACGGCTACCAGGAGCCATGGGGTTCTGAGCCTGGGGAGCACAGGGGATTCTAGAGCAGATGCTAACATCCTGTGTCCTCCCCACATACACAGGGAGCCAGACAGCACCTACTTTGACCTTCCCCAGTCCAGCCAAGGGAATAGCGAGGCATCGGGCAGCGAGGAATCCAGCATGGATGTCTTCCAGCTACAAGGCATGACCTCCTCAGTCATGGTGAGTAGGTCTCTGCTAGACTGGACGTTGTTAATAAATGTGGGTTGGCTTTTCTTAGGTAGAACGAGGAAGCAGGGCTTTGTGTCGCCTACCTTGAGTCAGAAGGAAATATATAATGAGCTCATGTTGCTGTCAACTCCTAGGAAGACTGGATTCACACATGATTGGACCCATTGGTAGGAGGAGCTTCAGACATAGCTGGACCCGGGTGTTTCTCCTCTTTCACCTGCTTCTCTTCTGGTTTTTTTCCTGGGGTACCTTGGTTCTTAGGCAGCCTTGGCCCTCAGAGAGTAGCAAGTTGGGGTCAACCAACATCTTGAGGCCCTGTGGAGAGGGAACCCCTCTTTTTCCTTTGCCCAGAAAAACTGCTTCGTGTTTGTTGGTCTGAACATGCTTGTTGCTATGTACCACTGAGCTGTCCCTCTCTTTCTGATTGGGCCATTTCCTTATATCTACCTTAGGATCCAGTCAGGATGGAGGGCACTGAGGCAGGCTCCTTACATTAGAAGAAGATGTGACCAGTGGGGAAGTGGTTCCATTCCCCATCTTGTGGCCTCTTTTCTGGGACCAAGAGGGGTGTCAAGCAGCCAGCCTTTGGAACTTGGCTCCTATTGGGAGGGCCTCTTGGGAAGAAGGAAAGGCACCGTAGCTGTGAGGTTCTGTTCCTGCCTCACTCTCTGGCTGCCAATGCTGGGCCCTGGTGGTGCCAGGAGCTGGTGCATGCAACGAGCATGTGAAGACCTCTGCTCCTGAGGAAGCTCCTCAAGGCCTTGTGCCTTCAGCATCTTCCCCTACTGGACCACCAAGGTGCTGGGATCCCACAGGCAAGAGGGCTGGGGAAGTGTCAGGCGGGGACTTGTCGGAGGAACCCTGCAAGCATATTAAGAAAGAGCAAAGCCCAGACCAAGTTGGCACATGTCAGCTGCAGAGGCACCAGATAGCTGAGCGTGTCTCCTGTGCAGCCTTCCTCCCACTAGTGCCTGATGGGCCGTGTGCTAGAGGGCCAGGGACTCTGGAGACCAGCAAAGTGTGAGGCTAACCCCTCCCTTGTCAGGGGAAGTCTGGCCATCTTGGGCATCAGTGAACAAGAGGCCCATGGGCCTCCAGTTGCAAGTGCGAGTGTATGACAAGGCTGAAGAGGCAGGAGGCACTTTCTTCCTCCCCTCTCTCTGTAGGGGTGGAAGTTGGACAGAGCCCACTGATCCCCCATGGGACTGGGCAAGACTTCTATAGTGGCAATCCCAAGGGGCAGGGAGCTATCAGGTGTCATCCTGGTGATGTCCACTTCTCTGAGCTCTATCCGTCCAGCCCTGATCTCTGCCAGTTCAGGAGCCTGTCTCAGAATAGCAGCTCACTCTCATTCAACCCCTGTGAGTGTCCATTTTACAGGCAAGGAAACAGGCAGATGCTGTGGAAGGAGAGCCTGAGGTTTTGGCAAGAGAATGGCCCTGCAGCATGGTGAGGGTTGTCCCCCATCCTGCCTGCTACTTCTTAGAGTCATGATTCTGACACCTACCATCTAGGATATGTGTGTCCTCCAATCTAGAGGGACAGGAATGGCTACCAGGCTCCAGGGAGGGAGGGCCTTTCACATAGTCTCTAAAGGTGCCTGCCTCAGGATGCTGCCTCCCTCTAGGCTAAGCTACCCAGCCTATGCCTGAGAGGGCAGAGTGCTCAAAGACCCCACTGTGACTAAAGGGAGAAGCAGGGAACAGTCCCAGGCCCCTGAGGCTAGGGATGTGGTACCCACCCTGGCCCCAAAGATGCCCAAGGTAAACATGTTGGCGGGTGCTCCAGAGCGCTCACCTGCTGGGGCATGCTGCTCCCAGGAGGGGTAACAAGGGCGGGGCTCAACACCTCCGCAAACAAGGGGCTGCTTTCTCAGGTAGCAACATGCCTTGCAGTAAAGCCATGGATGAAAATTCCTGGGTGCACAGCTCAGCTCCTAGAAGTGGGAATTCCCTGGACCCAGGACTTCCTGGCCACCCTTCTGCAGGGCTCAGCTGACCCTCATGCCCAGTTCTTTCAAGAGATAGCTGCTGGCCCAACAGCTTCCTTAGTGTTCAGATCTCCCAGCAGCTCTGATAGCAAAAACAAGACTCAGAGATGTGACTGCTCAGGCCATATAGCTGCAATGCTCCAGAGCTCATCGGGACTGCAGGGCCTGCGGGGGCCTGCAGGGGACTGGAGGGGCTGCAGGGGCTGCAGGAAGCTGGGGGTGGGCGGTTAAGGGAATGCAGGGAGCACTAGACATTGCATACCGTGAAGTGAGGTAGTTGAAGTTGGATCTCATAAATGACATGCTTGATTATGGCTTATCAGGATGACCGAGGAAAGGGGCATCCTGGCACTTCAGGGAGCATGCTCCCAGAGCAAGGTGAGGTGGCCAGTGAGGAAGCACCTAGCTATCCTCTTTGGGTCCAGAGGTGGAGGCTGCTATGGAAATGACAATTTGGGGTACAGATGTGTGGGAGTGGTTTGGGGGCCTACAGTGTCCATTGTCATTTTAGGGTACAGTTCTTAGGAAGCAATGGTCCAGGCACAGACTACAGAGTACATACTGGTCTGGGGAAGCTACAGACAGGGTAGCCTGCCGAGGCCCAAGTTCAGCTCCTCTGCTATGTCCAATGTCTGAAGTCTAGGAGCTGAGCCTGGTGCCTCACACTTGGGGGCTCCGAAGTCTGATGGACATCAGAGTGGGGAGCTGTGGAGCACTCTCAGAGGGAGGACTTGGTGAGCACCCTCACAGGGAGCAGGGCATGCCATGGATTCACACGGGGAATCCTGTCTGCAGCGGCTTCTAAAATGCTGGGTGGTTTTAAGAGTGTGCCTGAGCATGTATGGTTTAGAGTTTTAGGGGGTATGAGAGGCACAGAGAGGAAAGGGTTCTAAGAGGGCTGAGGTACCTGGGACCGCTCAACACTGTGACTAGGTAGAAGCTCCCAAATGCTACCCCATCCCGAGAACTCTAGCCCAGTCCCTGACTGGGTCAAGGACAAGAAATACTACCCAGGCATGTTCTCAGCTCAATGAGCAGTTCTGGTGTCTGGGGCTCTCAGGACTCCCAGCAACCCCACTTCCTGTGTCCTCAGGTACCCTCCTTTGCCCCCACAGAACCTTACTCAGTGCTGACTGGTGTCCAGTTGTTCCTATGTGCTGGACAACCCCACCCAAATACCAGGGTAGTCCAGCAAAGGTGGCATGGCTTAAGCCAACACGATCCCTGAACAAGTGGGGCATCTGCTCTCTTCGATGGTTCCTTCTGTGTCTGAGGGACCTCTAGTGGGAGATTGCTTCCTGTCATATGGAAGGTCTTGAGCAGGCCTACCAGCTGTAGTGAACCCTCAGCACTCCATGATGCCCCCCCCCACCTTAATGGCTGGCAGAAACTGGTGCAATCAGTGAGGTCAAGTTCCCACATGCTCCTGAGTTTCCATGTCGTCGCTTGTGAAGTTCAGGTAAAGGAAGGGGCTAGAATGGAGAGGACCCTGGGAGGGGTGCAGCCTCCTGAGTACCCAGCTCCTCTGCCTGGCCTCGTGCCGAGGGGTGGGCCAGGCCTTGACATCTGACCACTCCTGTGTCTCATTGGAGAAGAGTGTGTTGTACAATTAAAGCAAACGGGGTGGGCAGGGGCAGCTGAGCCCCTAGTGGGTCTGGGGAGATCCCTAGGTGTGGTGAGGGAAGCCCTTGTGGCCTTAGCTTCCTGTGACCATGGAGGCGATGTAGCATAGTCTAGAAGGTTGTGATAGGAAAGGACAAAACTGAAAGTCTCTAAAGCCAGATGTCCTGGGTTTGTAGCCCATCCTGGCCTTCTAAGCTGGGAAGATCTCAGAATCCTTTAGTCTTCTGGATCTGAGTGGCCCCATCTGTAAGATGGGGAGCCATGCAGGCTAGAAGTCTGTAGGTGCTGTTTCCCCCACAGGGAGTGATGGTTAGTGCAAGGGGGAGCGTCTATGTTTCCCACACTGTTGGAGACCCTGGACAGTCTGCCATGCAGGGACACTGGACTCTAGAACTGGTTTTGCCCCTCGGCCATTTTGGCTTCTGCCATTTTTGCTCCGGGAAACATCCTTCCGTTCTGGCTGTCCTGGAAGATTCCTGGTGCTTTACAGAAATGGAGACTAGGTGCGGTGGCACATGCCTAATCACAGCCCCTGGGTGGCAGACGGAGGGGGATCTAAAATTCGAAGCCAGCCTGATCTACACAGAGAAAGCCTGTCTCAAAAGTGAAATGATTCCCCCTGCCCAGCAAGAAGAGAACTCAGAGACGCCTCTCCCAGGAGCTGTGTAGGGTGAGCTGAGGGGCCTGTGCCAAAGGCTAGGGATCCTCACAGGGTGCTCAGCAAGGTTGAGAATTTCTGGATGCTGTCACATGTCAGGGGACAGGGCCCGGATCAATGAGGCCCTACCACACCGTCTTGGACGATCATTGCAAACACCAACTGTGTGCTCAATCCCAGTTCTCACCCTCAGTCCTTTCGCTCTGCTTCCCTGGTTTTCCATGGACCACCTGAAGGTGGACACCAAGGGCCAGAGGCCGGTCCAGCTCTTAGCAGAAATAAAAAAGAGCTGCTGTTCGACAGAGGAAAGGGGAGAGAGAGGCAGGTGCCCTGGGAGGGGCTGGCAGGGTCACTGCCCTTTCCCGCCTCTATACATCCTCCTCCAGGCCTGCACCTCCCCTGTAGGTGCCCCCTTCCCGCTGTTTCTGGCGCCTTTCTCTGGCAACAGCTGTTAGGAGCAGATGGGCCACAGGGGGTTGGGGTGGGGCAGCAGCTGGCTGGGCAGAGGTGCTGCTCTCCCTGTGGCCTGCAGGGGGCGGAGCTGGGGACTCAAGGAAGCCTTGCTGGCTTTGAGGAAAGGGGAGTCTCCTGCCCGAGAGAAGGACACATGAGCCCTATGTGTGCGTCGTTGTGGGAAGGTAGGCCAGGAAGGTTAGAGCTCGGCAGTGAGAATTTACACCTAGGGAAAGGCAGGGCAAATGGGGACAGAGACTGGGTTCTGTGTGACCCACTTGGGGATCCCCAGCTCACCCACCACTTCCACCCTTACCTTGGCAGGCTTTGGCAGTAAGAGGGTTGTAGGTTTATAGTACTGAGCTCAGCCAACCCCCGGCTCCAGAGCCTCGCCGAGAACCCATTCCTCTCCCCAACTCCGGGGTCCAGGGGAAGAGGCACGAAGTCACCAGCAGAGACAGTACGTGGTGTGTTTGCTCCTGAGCCAACACGCCTACTCTTGTGTTGTAGAGAGAACAGCAGGGGGGCCTGCAGACCTGTGCTCCCACCTCAGATGTGAGCCATCTACAGGAGCCGTCAGCAAGGCGGGGCCTCCAGTGTGACACCCAGAGAAGCAGGTGCTGAGGACCCTGGCACTACCTGGGGGCACCGACACTGGTGGCAGACATGCAGACCATCTAAGAGAAAGCAGGAGCCAGGCCGGGGCTGCGGCAGAGAGGAGAACTCAGTGCTGGACACCCCTTTCCCTAGTCAGACTGTCTCTCAGGGCTGACAGGCTCTCAGGCCAGGTGCCTTCTCTGGTAGTGAGGCCTGAGTTCTTGCTGCGTTCAGTCCTGTTCTCATTTCCAGCCCCAGTTCTTCCCTTTACTTTCTTTTTGGGGTATTTGTAAGACCAACGTGGCAGTTTATTGATGAGGACCCAGAGCAGCTGAAAGGAATAGTTACTCAAACCCCATCTGGAAACTGAAGGCCATCTCTTCAGATCTCTCTGGAGCAGCCTGGCCACACCTATCAGAGCAGGAGTCTGTGAATTTGTCCCTCAGTCCCATAGAGGAAGGCCGCAGCTGACCCCTGGTCTATCTATTGTAGATAAACCCCTGAGTGGTGTTTCCCCAAAGATTGCTCCCCCCAAAATTAGACTAGAAACTGGCTTTATTGTTCATAGCTAACTAATGAGCAGCAGACACCTGTGCAGCCCCAGCCGTGACCATGCCTCTCAGACCAGCGTAGGGTTCAGTACAGAGTAGTCCATCTTTGCTGCCTCGGTGGATCCCAGAGCTTTAAGCAGGAGCTACAGCCACTGCCACGGGCCTCAGACCAAGCCCAGCTACTGCCAGCTCTCTGGAGAGGTAGAAGAAAGCTGGCTTGGAACTTGGCAAGAAAGGGTTAAGCAGAGGACTCTGTCTTCACGCCATCTCTGCATCTTCTTGGACATCTTTAGACTCTAGATGTGTGTGTGTATGTGGGGGGGGGGGGTTCAAGCTGTTCTTCTAGGAGGCCTGGAAATTCGGTGCCAATGCCTCTTTTCATGGGACACACATCTGTCCTGGACCACTATGATGACTTCATGGGTGAACCAGACCTGAAACCCAGATGCCCCCAGACAAAGTACAATGGTACCAGCTCTACAGCCCCCACTAGGCAGATGCTGATATAGAGCCCCTGGCTGTGCAAAGTCCACCATGGCTGTGGTGCCTTCTCAGGTCGTCCTTCAGGAACTCTCTGTGGTGGAGTGGCCCTGTTTTTCTCTGCTTCCTGGGCTTAGCTAGAGCCAGGACAGAATGCTGTCTGTAAGACAGTGTTATGGGTTCTATGGCTTCAACCAGCACTTTGGGCCTTGACAGTACTTGGCCATGTTCTCGGCTCTCCACAGGTCCCCCGGCACAAGCATGCTGGTGTGTCTTTCCTCTATTTAGACCTTGGGGTGGTCCCTATAGGTCCACGATTCCCTGGGAGGAGGCAGGTTCTCTCGCCTGGGTCACCAAGGCTGACGGCACCATCTCTTCCTTCAGGGCGACCAAACCCTGACTGCAAAGGTCTCCAGGACCAGGGTTGACTGCTCATGCTTTAGAGTGGAGGCTGTTTGTAGGTGACTGCCACAGCCCCCAGAGCCTTCACTGGGTGGCGGCTTAGAAGGGTCCGGGTGGGAGTGTATGAGCTCCAAGCCAACCACTGACCCTGCATCCCCACCTGCTCCCCCTGCTCAGCCTCCTTGGTGCGGTCCAACACGTCTCCGGGCAAGCTGAGGCCTGCCCTGCAGTGATGAATAGTCATGAGGAATAAAGGGGTGGGCCTCGGTTTGTTGTTGGATGCAGCCAGTTGACAGAAATAAGGGAGATGGGCAGGGTGGGAATGCCAACTCTCAGCCCGCACGCTCCTGAGCATCCTTGGCTCCTGCACTCCTAGCCACGGAGCCTCAACCCCAGAGTCCACCCTACCGGGAAGCCACCAGTCTACCCCTAACCCACCTAGCCACCCAGACCCATGCCTCGTCCCGCGGCACACAAGCTCCTCAGAGTGTGCAGACCCCCACGAGCCTACCATGCTTTACGTCGGTGACCCCACGAGACACCTTGCCACGGTAGGTGTAACGTGCCTGGTATAGGATCTGCTTAGAGCCCTGATGCCATCCATCTGGGGGCTTGGCAGGATCTGCCACGGTTGGGGTTCAGAGAGACGTTCTCTTGACTGCCAGATGGGTGACCAGAGGCACTGGATAGGCTGGAGAGTGGGCAGGTTCTGGTGCTGTTCATCCTTGGGGTAGCTCTTGAGGACCAGCAGCTACAGGCTGGGCAGGAAGTGGGATGTGAGACGGATGGGAGGCTTGGCTGGCATCTGGTCAGGGTGGGAGAGCTGCTGACCCCTGTCCCTGGGCTGGGTACTTCTGAAATGACGGTTGGGGCTGGTAGCTCTGGCCGTATTCAGGATCCCTGAGCTTCTGCCCTAGGAGCTCTGCAAAGGGATCACGTTCGCTCTGGGCTTTGATGTGAAGCTGCCCCACCCTGCCAAGAGCATCCTCACCTGGGAATTTGTTCACTTGACAGCACAGACGGGGTGTTTCTCGTAGCCACGGGCTCTCCTCGGTGTGGGTGTGAACTCCAAGGCAGAGACAGGCAGCCGGCTGGACCCAAGGCTCTCTGTTCCTCCTCTCTAGCAGGTACAGGCAACCTGGCAGAGAGCAGAAGGACAGAGGATGGAAGGAGCCACAGCCTGTGCTTGCCCTGAGCCCAAGGGACTTGGGCTCATTTCTAGACTTGCCAGGTCCCTGGGGTCAGGTAGATACCAGGCTGCTAGCTGAGCAGCCTTCATTGACCAGTTAAAATGGGGAAAAGGATCACATGAGGTCACCTGAGTAGATAGACTTTGTGATCCGGGCCGCTCCGGACAGCCCCTCTTGAGGAAGCTGAATTAACATCAGAATCAGAATACAAACAGCATCAGGGCGACCTGCAGCTCCTGGGTACAGCTGCTGCATACAAGGCTATTTCCCTTTTAGGAGAGTAGCAGTCATCAGCACTTGTACTGCATAGAAACCATTTGATGGCAGAGGGCTGTGTGTGTGTGTGTGTGTGTGTGTGTGTGTGTGCATGTGGGATATGTATGTGCATGTGGTATGTGTGTGCACATGTGGTGTGTGTGCTTGTACATGTGGTCTGTGTGTGCATGTGGTGCATGTGGTGTGTGTGTATGTGGTATGTGTGTGTATGTGTGTGCATGTGTGTGTGCATGTGGTGTGTGTGATATGTGTATGTGTATGTGATATGGTGTGTGTGTGTGTGCACATGGTATATGTGTGTATGCTTGTGGTATAGAGTGGTGTAGTGCGTGTGTGCATGTGGTGTGTATTTGTGTGTGTGTTTGTGGATGTGTGTGGTGTGTGTGTGTGTGTTTCTGTGTGTGTAAATGTAGGCTAGAGGTAAACTTTGGGTATCACTCCGCGGGCGCTGTCCTTGTATTTTGCGTCTCTCACCTGCACCTGGGGTATGCTGTGTGTTGGGTACACTAGACTGGGCTGTCTGTCTGTCCATATCTGCCTCCCAACACTAGAATTACAAGCACACATAGCCATGTCTGGCCTGTTGCAGGGGTCCTTTTGATCAAATGCAGGTCCTTATTCTTTTGTGGCATGCATGTTACTGACCGAGCCATCTCCCCAGCCCTGTTGTTTCTTCTTAGAGCTCGGGCTCTGTGACTTTCTCCTTGACTGTTTCAGCACAGCACCATGTGCTTCCTATGCATTCGGCCCAGTGTATCAGGGCAGCTCGGGATTTGTGGGGGCTCCAGGCTTCTTCCTCTGGGGGCTGGGCTGAACCATCATCCTAACTGGGTGGGTGACTCGGACTCCTCATTTCTTTGTGAGAGGATCATGTAGGAGAGAGTAACCCTTCACTCAATGTTAAATCCAATGTGGACCAAGCCCTCACCCGTGTGTCCCTCCCCACCATCTGCCTCTGTTGTTGCCCTGCAACTTGCAGCAGCCACTTGGGAGCCCACGGGCAAGAGCTGTCCTTGGAGACTGGACTGATTTTCAGGATACCACCTTATCCCTGGATGGATTTTCTCATAAGTATATCGCATCTTGGTTGGGGGCCTCAGTGCATAGTTTTAGGCTTTATCTCTGGTGCCCACTAGCTATGGCTTTGGGGGAGTGAGGCCATGGGCGAGACAGTTTCCTTCTCTGTAATCAGGGTAGTAGTAACTAACTCTCGTGCCTGCTCAGGCCACAGAGATGGGCTGTGAGGTCGCATGGCCTCCGGCCATGACTATGCTAGCCCTTTACATGTCAGTGGAGGTACAGAAGAGCTGTCCAAGAGAAGTGGGTGTGTATTCTTCCTCCTGTGACCCCACCTCCCACCTTCCCTTCTCTGAGGACTAAAGAGTCTTTGGCCAAGTGATGACCTACAGCTAGAATCCAGCCCTGAATGCAATGTGGGATTGGCTCGGTCCTCCTGCACACAGTGAGCCCATTTACAGAGCTGGAAGGAGTTGAGGCCACAGGAGCTGGGCCTGCTATGATAGGATGAGATGTATGGGGAGGTTGCTGCTGGCACTGTCTCCTGACCCCAGAATCTTAGCTTCTTCATCAGCTTCCAGTTCCCCTGCATGTATACAACACACACACACACACACAAAGAAAGAGGGGGGAAGGAGAGAGAGAGAGAGAGAGAGAGAGAGAGAGAGAGAGAGAAAGAACGAGAGCCTCCCAGGATATAGTAAGGCAAGTGTGGGTGCCCTGGTTCTTCAGTGTCTTCTGTGTGGACTGGGGCCCAGCTCTCTCTATCTGTAGAACCAGCATCATGGTTGCAAGACTGGTAAACCTGGTTGTCCTCTATCCCTTGACCCACAGCTCAACATTACACACACATACACACACTTACACACAGTCACACACGTGCACACACATACACACACTTACACACACTCTCTCTCACACACACACATGCACACACAAGCACATAGCACGGCACATATCAGTGTACAGCGGTGCATGAATGCCTCATACCCTTGTGTGAGGCAGCATAGAAGTGCTTGTACAACCCAGATCTGGAGTCCACTTTGTCTGGAGCAGGCTTCCCAGTGCTCCTGCCGGAAGGAAGCATGGTTTCTGGATGGGAGGAGCCCAAGGGGGTAGCCCAAGGTAGGAAAAGATAGCCAGTGTAACTGTAGGGCAGAGGGGTGGAGCTGGCCTAGGTTCTAGAAAAAGCCTGGTGCAGTGCTGGGAACTGACCACATGGGGGCAGGGCCGAGACTGGGAGAAGGGATGTGGTCCAGGTGAGGGCCACTAGAACCCAGGGAAGGTGGGGGTGGGGGTGGGGGAAGGAGCTGCTGGTGATTCTGCACTGCACTTGCTGACTGGCTGGAGGTCAGGAAAGGAGTGTGTACCGGTGACCTCAAAGGCTTTCTGCTGTGATGGGGAATTACCGCGGGGGGCCGAGAAGTGAGATTGGGCACTGCAGCTGTGCAGTGTTTGGGGCCCTCAGCGGTGAGCATCCGCTGGAGACAGAGTGTGGAGCTCATGAAGCAATCAATAAAAGAAGGAGAGATCTAACCGTCTGATGGTTAGGACAGCGCATCTGTGGAGATGGTCAGATGTGAGACAGGATTTGGAGGGACCTTGAGGACCAAGACAGGGTTAGAGGACAAGGCCACAGTTGCCTTAGAAGGCCTGTGGTCGTGATCAGAAAGGCTGTAGGGTTCTTCTGTGTGGGAGGTAGGCAAAGAGCCTGAGCATGTGGGTGGGCGTGGCCAGACGGGCATGCAGGGGTGGGAGGCAGGTGGGCAGGGTGGTGTGGTGGACAGGGACACAGGTGGGAGTGGCCAGACGGGCATGCAGGGGTGGGAGGCAGGTGGGCAGGGTGGTGTGGTGGACAGGGACACGGGTGGGAGTGGCCAGACGTGCATGCAGGGGTGGGAGGCAGGTGGGCAGGGTGGTGTGGTGAACAGGGACACGGGTGGGAGTGGCCAGACATGCATGCAGGGGTGGGAGGCAGGTGGGCATGGTGGTGTGATGGACAGGTGCATGAGTGGCAGTGGCCAGAGCCAAGCGCCTCAAAGCTGCCTACTCAGTGCTCAGTTGTGCACAGATCCACTGTCAACTGTCCTCCACCACCAAACGAGGGGACCGTACACAGCCTATAACCCTCTTTGGTGAACCCAGAAGTTATATTCTCTCACTTCTTCTGCTGTGTCCACCCATGCACTTGCTCTGGCCAGGGTCCTTCCTCTGTCACCCAACCTAGGACCACACCAAATCCCACAAGAGCTACAGATTAGAAACCATAACATCCTTTACCTTTCCCAGAGCCCCGTCCTTCCTTGCTTCTGCCTCTTTAATGGGCAGTGTTCTCTTCCTTACTTCCTGAAGACCCCGAGCTGGAATGCTGGTTAGCTGGATAGTTCATGACTATAGTCGGAGGGGAAAGCTCAGAAGAAGCCTCTGCCAAGAGGTGCCAGGAGCCAAACTGAGCCAGCTAATACCTGGATATGTGGCAGCCTCTGTCCTCACCTTTCACGGCCCATCCCCCAGCTTATATTGGGGTGCCTTCTCCATGGGGTCCCAAGATAACGTCACAGCCTCGCTATGAGTCGCCGCGGGTGACAGGGTGACACGCGTGGGCCCACGTCACTCTGACTGAACATCTTATTCGTCACGATATAATTTCTCGGTTTAGCTGTTTGTTCTTTGTTTCACGCTGACCTAATATCTAGGAAAAGCCTGGGAGGTCCCCACTGACTGTCCCATGAATGGGACAGATGGACAGAAAGGCAGTAGGGGAATGCATGGGCACCAATGCTGGGCTTCAGACTACAAGAATGTGCCAGGGAGAGGTGCTGGCATAGCCATAACCCCCTTCCATCCTCTCAGACAGACACCTCGCCTCTGCTGTCGGGGTACACTCTGCGATTTAAAAATTCCTGTGAATCACTGCAGCTTGTAGATGGTGCCAAAGAGATGGGGGAGCGGCCTAGAGACCCCCCCTGGAAGGCTATGCTCTGTGATGCCCCATTTCAGGCTATGCTGGTGAGGGGTGGCCTGGGCTATACAGTGGGTCTTGCAGACACATGCCTGGCAGCCCAGTGGAGCTTCTGGGGGCATGTTTCCCGGGGTTTGATGTGTGGAAAGTTCCACATGGCCCTGGCATGGGACCGGGCAAGGCCCTGCCTCAGCGGGCAGAAGGAGGGTGCTGTGCGCATACCTCTAGGGAGTCAGCCGTCCCCCCCATGCACAAGTTGTGTCTTGTTGACATTTCCACCCGTTTAATCATAGGCTCGGGGAGACTGTGGGAAACACCATCAGGATGGAGGTCTCCAGCTAGCACACAGGCAGGAGAGATGGCTGTCTCCACAGGGCCAGGGGGCTGTCAGTCACTAACCCCAGGGAAGCTGAACTCAGGCTCAGACATGCCTACGGGTGAAGACGGGGTTCCAGAAGCTTTCTTACCCTTAGAAGAATCCACACAGCTTCGTCTGTGTGTTTTGGAAGCAAGAGGACCCTGACTCCCCATCCCTCAGTGCTGGCCTCAGAGCTAAATGAGTGACATTTGTCACAGGGTGGAGGAAGGAGGCTCTGGATGAGCCATTCCTGCAGAGCACGGAGACTCCCTGGAAACAGATGTGGTCACAAGGCCATGTCACCCATACCTGTGCTGGACTGGTGAATGCCTCTTGACCCCTACCCAGAATTACTGCCCTAGTAAAGGAGTGATAAAAGCCATGGGGCAGCAAAGCACGTGCCCAGGGGCTGGGCCTTGAATCGAGGAAGTGACGTTGGGGCATAAAGGACTAGATGCTGCCCAGTGGAGCCTGAGAGGCCACAGCATATGATGACGCTCTGCCAGCTAGCTCTTTGCTCCGTTCCAACCCCAGCTGCTTCTGCAAGAAAGCCAGGGTGAGCCATGATTGCCCTGTCATCCACAGGAAGGGGACTTGCCGAGGCCAGGAAGATTTTCAGAAAGAGGGGAGGAAAGGAAAGGGAGGAGAGAGGAAAGGAGGAAGAAGAGGGAGGGAGGGGGAGGAGAGGAAGAAAGGAGAAAGGGAGGGAGGAAAGAAGAGATGACAGGAAGGAAGATGAGGGAGGAAGTGATGGAAAGAAAGCAGGAAGAGAGGGAGGAAGAGTGTAAGGGAAGGGAGGAAGCAGCAGCCTAGGCAAGGCCCTCTCCCACTGAGGTCACTGGACTTGGGTGTGGTTGTGCTACAGACTCCCCAGTTGTCCTGTGAGGTCTATGAAACCATGTTCCCTCTGTGCACATCAGGAAGGTGGGAACTCTGACCTTAAGGCTGCTGGAGTGGCCCCCTGCTATGTACTTGGGACCCTAGCATCATCCCTGTGAGCCTGGCTGAGGAGAATTGGCTGGACCAGGAAGGCTGTCAGAGCAGCTGTGGGCTCAGCATGGCGCCAGCACACAGAAGTTCTCCTTCTGACAGGGCATGCTGAATCCAGGGTATGGAGATGCTGGGTGGCCTCTGCCTGCCAGGCGGAGGAGCCCCTGACTGATGGCTGTGAATCAGGGACTGATCGGTCACTGTGGAGAGTGGACTTCAGTTCTGATTGGCTGGGGAGATCTGGAGGCTTCCGTGTGGCTTCTTGGAAGCACAACAGTGGTGGAGCCAAGGGTCTGTGTCTCTCTGAGAGGGCAGTGCCCGGTTAGTATCCAACATGCTTGAGGCCCTGTGTGCTACCATGAACTGTTCTCATTTCTCTGTGTGCACTGAATTCTGAGTCCTCATCAGCATCACCCTGCATCACCTCAATGTAAACTGAGGCAGGGGAGTCACGGGAAGGGTTCTGTGTGAAGCAGGTGGGGGAGACAGGCGGTAACACGAATAAGTTGGAAGTGAAGCCCAGAGCACTGGGGCGGCTTCAGAAGGTAGGGTGCTTCAGCAGGCTGATCTCCTACTGTGGAAATGCAGTGTGGTCAGCCTGCACCCCTGGGCCTTCCCGTTTAAGTGTGACAGCTGACACGTTTGACAGGCAGGCTTTTCCATCACTGTTTTTATTAGAGGAATAACCACCTCTCTAGAGAATTGGATATAACATGCCCTTTGTTGCTAAGCACCGGATGTGGCCGGCCAGTCCACCTCTATGGTCCATGTTGGTGTTCTGGGCTACGGCAAAGGCCGCCTCGGTTGCTGAAGTCAGAAAGGAGTCAGAGAGGGAGAAGCCCGCTCCCCACCTTTAAAGGGATGTTCATTTTCCGTCTGCGTATAAGAACAGATCGATGAGATTGTTTATGGGTTGGAAACAGTTAAAATGTGAGATGAGAATTGTTGGGGTAAAAATCACAGCATCCAACTTGTACATGTGAGGGCAGGAAGGCAAGAGCTTCCTTGTCTGGTCAGGAAGGGTGGTGGAGAGGAGAGGATGGAGGGGAGAAGCCCTGACCTCACTCCGGCATTGGAGAGCCTGTCTGACTATGATTAGGTCTGTGTGGGTATTTCAGGGTCTGTTTCACTCCGACATGAGTTTCTGGGCATCCACTTCTACACCATGTGTTAGTACAACAGGTACACATACAAGAGTGAGACCCCGACTGCTGTCCCTCCTGTCCCCGGCTTTGTGGCCCTGCTCAGCTGCCTCAGAAGTTCAGCCTTTGGAGACAGCATTGCTCCTTGTGGGCAGACGGCCTCTGTCCCTTCCTCACTGAGCCTTGAGTTAGTGGGCTGGTGCTGATGCGTCAGTACAAGGTGACAGAACTCCTGGATTCTGGCGTCCTGGTGATTGAAGCAGGGTTGTTCCTTCTGAAGAACAGCCATGGGGTTTCTCGCTTCCAGACCCTCACCCCCCACAACCATGCTACAAGCTATGTATGGGTTTCATTCCCACTATGCAGAAGAGAAAACAGAGGCCCAGGGATGTGGAACCATATGCCATTCCTCTCCTGCTCCCACTACCTGCCTCCCTGCCAGGACACAGGGCTCACCCTGGATTCATCTATCAACCTAGCTTAGCAGAGAGAGAATGCTGGAGGGTTGGACCAGCATCGTCCATGTCTCTCGACGCTCAGGGTGGACGAGAAACTCAGCTGCCTTCCAGCAGGAGCTTGGGGCGCTAAAGGGCCCGTTATGGGTGTTCTATGCTCCATGAGCCTCTGATACAGGGCGAGGTCACCAGCCTGCTGTCACCCCAGGCCATGAAGAGACCAAGGGAGACAAGGTGTGAGTACTGAAGTCTGAGTCTAAGGAAAGAGTAGAGGCATCAGTGGCTGTTTCCAGCAGAGGTGCCTGGTAGGCTCCCAGCCGAGCTATCTGTAGAGATCAAGAAGTGGCCCCAGAGACTAAGGGAATAAGAGAGCCTGGCCTTCTCTGTAGAAGGTGGGACCCCATCTGCCTGAGCCCAGGACAGGTCTTACCCTCAAGTGCCTTGGGGTTTGCCGGATGATCCCAGGTCCTCTGGACAAAGTCTCGTGAGCAATACAGAGATCTGGTGATGGGGTTGTGTTCTCAAACCCTTGTCCTCATCAGAACTATTGTCCCACGCCCTGATGTTGGCATTTCCCAGGAAGGCTGGTCCAGCGGTAGCCTGGACACTGGAGGAAAGGCCACCCTCTGGCTCCATGACTCCCTCATTCCTCAGGGCCTCTTCAGGCCACGCCCAGACACTTCACTTGCAAGTGTGTGCCGCCGTAGGCCGGGCATGCCCTAATTAGCCCACTATCTTGGAGTTCTCATTGAAAGCAAAACAAACCAAAAAAAGTTTGGGTTTGCCCAGGTTCCTCCCTGAGGCCAAGTGGGTCTTGTCTGGATTTCCTGGGGGCCTCCGGGTCTGGGGGGACCCCTGGGCTTCTGTGTAGACCTGCTTAGGTCTCTCTGACACGGCTCCTCATTTCAACAGCATGACCAGAAGTAGAAGTGGGGAGCCGGGCTGAGCCCTGCCAACTAGCAATGAGGAAATGGTTTTCTTCCTGTGAACCTCAGAAAACCCTGTGAAGAAGGAACGTCTTCTATACGCTCCAGTCAGTGGGGTCTTTGCTATCTTTGGGAGGCATGGTAGACACCAAGACCAGACCGTGAGCAAGTGCTTGGAGATGTCTCTGGGAATGTAAGAAAAAAGCAAGCACAGGAGAGCCAGCATTCACTACACAAGGGGACAAACTGCTCTACTGGGCAGCTCAGTGCCCCCCCCTTGGAGGTCTTTAGATGCCTGCTTTTCTGAGGGCCTCAGGTTCGCCATGCCAGCCAGGTTCTGCACCCCGGTGTTGAGGTTGGCCTGCCTTCTTGAAGCGCCTGGTCCCTCCTGCATAAGCTCCTACAGATGCTATCGCTGTTCCTTTTGGTTCAATGACTAAGTCCTTGGCACCCACCTCCAATCATTGAAGAATGCAGACAAGTTAAAATATGAACCTTGCTGCCGTGGGCCTGCACCGTGCTTCTGAGCAAGCGAGGCAGGGCTCCATGCCTATCAGGGATGATGGGGATTGGGCATGGAGGGACTGCTGCTGCCTCCTGCAGATGTCATGACTTCTTTCAAAGCCCTTTGCTGGGAAGACAATGAACCCAGGGTTGCAGGAAGGAGGTGGCCCTGCAGCTCCATCCTGAATCTGAAACAATGTAACCTGGTTCGGGGATCCCTGGAAGACAAGAAACATGAGATAGAGCCATGGCGCTTCTATCCTCATTCCTAGACAGCTGCACCAGAGAGAGCCTCGGCCTTCCTGACCATCGCTTAGATGTGAAGCCATCCATCATCAGACTTACCACATTGTTGTACATTCACTCATTCATTCATTTTTCATTCATTCATTGATTTGTTCACTTATTCATTCATTCATTCACTCCCTCATTCGTGTGTTCACTCTTCCATTCATTCATTCATTTGCTCATTCACTCACTCATTCATTCGTTTGTTCACTCCTTCATTCACTCACTCATTCACTCCCTCTTCATTCATTTGTTCACTCTTCCATTCATTCATTCACTCCCTCATTCACTCCTTTGTTCACTCCTTCATTCACTTCCTCATTCATTCCTTTGTTCACTTTGTTCTGAAAGAAAACGCGTTGAGTAACCACTCTGAACCGGGATCATGTAGTCCAGGTCAGCACCACTCAGGGAACGCAGTGGGTGGGATCCTGTGTCTACAGAGTTATCTGTCTGTCTGTGGGATTGCCTGAGTCTGCTAAATCCTTTGTATCTTCAGGATCCCTGTGTCTGTGGGGACCCGTCTCTGTAGGTTCTGCGTCTTCAAATTCTAATGAGTAGGAATCCAAAAACATTTGGGAAAAAAATGCATTTATACTAAACATGTACAGACACGATTCCCTTCATCCCTTAAGCAGTGTGTTCTAATGGCTGCATGGCATCTGCAGTGGGTTAGGTTTTCTGCGCCGGCTCAGGGATGTGTTGCGGGCTCGGAATAAATGCTATGCCATTGTCTATAAAGGGCTTTATTTAAGGTGTCTGTGAGGTTCCTGGGCCTGGTCTCTTGTGAACGCCGAGGGGCACGTGTAGAAGGGGAACAATGGATGGAATTCTGAACGTCAGTAGCTGCTTTCACACGGTGAAAAGAGGGTCAGAGCTGTGGGTCAGTAGAGGAGTGTTTGCCTGGTGTGTGTGTGAATTCTGGGTTCAATCCCCAGGTCTGGAAAACAAAACAAGAAAGAAACCGGTGAGCGCAATCAATAGTTTACTCCTGCATCGTAGGGTCGTCGCAGTGTGCGTAGATCCTTGTGATTGGGATTCTCTTCTCTACACGCTCATACCCTTTGTAGCCAAACCCTGTAGTCCAACCTTCAGGACTGTGTGTTTCCTCACAGACTCACAGCTCAGTCGGGGCGTAGGAGCGATGCCTTCCAGAGGAGATCATCATGACAGGTCAAAGCCAACAGCGTGCAGGTGCTCCAGCTGCGGTAGCAGGGGCTAGCCCTTGAGCTCAGCAGTGACTGTGGCAAGACCAAGGTGGAGGCTTCCACTAGGAGGTTGGGCTGTGGGAGGATTCTGAGAATGGAGGTGCTTGAGTGGGGGGCTGTGCTGGGCCAACTGAAGTTCTGCCTCTATGTCACTCAAATGCTCACATCAGCAGGAATCCAAGTGCTCAAGAGGCATCAGCAGGAGGATGAAGAGGGAGTTCAGGATCAGCTTCCTGTATGACGAGCTCCAGGCTAGCCTGGGCTACATGAGACCACGTCTTGAAAATTAAAATAATAAAACAAGCAAGTAAATAATGAAATGTACTGCCCAGCAGTTTTTGTCTGAACAACTGTATGTAAGCATTGCTTCTAGAACGTTCAACCTCACCAGAGAGGAATCCTGAGTCGCTCCATTCTTGATGTAAAGCTTAGCAACCTTGTGCCTCCTCCCTGGCTGGCTTCTGCCTCTCTGTCTTCACCAGTTCTGAGTGTTTGCCTATGACTATATGAAGTCACACTGTGTGTCTGCTCAGAACAAGGTTCTGAATTTCACCCACACTGTTGCTGTTATCACAACCCCGTGGCCAGTGGTCTTTCTAACTTGTTTGCTTACTTCTCTGGGGTAGGAGTAGGCAGATGAGGCAGATATCCTGTGGCACAGGAAGTTGGGAAGGTGTGGGAAGGACTAGGGGGAGGACTCAGGGGTCGGACTCTGTCCTGCAGACCCAGCCCCTCTGTGGGGGGATATTTTATACTAGAGAAACTTTGGTCCCCTTGACAAGGCTATCCACCCAAGTAAAGTAGAGCCTTGCATATTGGAGAGAAGGTGAGTCTGAGCTGCCCCAGAGCTGGAGCCTCCAAGGAAATCTCTGCCTAATTTTCAGAGACCCAGAGTGCAAAGGTCACAGTAGTGGCAGGAGCCAGAACTTGGGGTTAGAGAGATGGCTCAGTGGTTAAGTGCACTTACTGCCCTTACAGAGAACACAGGTTTGGTTCTTGGCACCCACACAGCAGCTCAGAACCACCTATAACTCCAGGTAATCTGATACCCTCTCTGTAACTGAACTTGGAGGTCACACCCTGTGTCCTGCACCAGGTTTGACCACCCATACTTAGTAAGCTAAATGCTGCATTAGGAAGTGGGACAGAGAGCCACTCAGGCTTGGCTTCAGGGTCCAAAGGGACAAAGGAACTTAAGTAGACGACCAAGAAGTTGTTCATCTAACACCGAGTCAAGGTGTGGGGCAGGCAGCCCACTGGTGACACGTCTCAGTGGGGACAAGTCGTCAGAACTATGTGACGTCTCTTTCTGAGAGACGAACTTCCCTCTAGGGACCTTGTCCTTCTCCAAGTATGAGATTCTTGGAGGGAAACTCCCATTTCTTTAGGGCCCGTTGTTTTAAATTCGGATAGTCAGACTCAAGTTTAGATTATCTTCATTTCTGCCAATCCTCTTGCATCTTTCTGTGCGGCTTCTGCACAGGTTTAAAAAAGAAACTAGGGCTGGAGAGATGGCTCAGAGATTAAGAGCACTGGCTGCTCTTCCAGAGGTCCTGAGTTCAATTCCCAGCAACCACATTGGGGTTCATAACCATCTGTAATGGGATCTGGCGCCCTCTTCTGGCCTGTTGGCGTACATGCAGGAAGAACGTTGCTTTTAAAACAAACAAATCAACAAACCAACAAACTAGACTGTACTTGTCCTTTTCCTGTTCAGCTTCCACTGTCTCCTGAACTGCTCTTCCTCCTGCCGGGCGGTCCTTAGTAGGACCCTTCCTTCTGTATCAGCTTCCTTGACTCTGACCTGACCCCAAAATTCCTGTCAAGGATTCACAGTGGGCCACTGGGGCTTGTCTTCTCTGGCTACTTCCTGCAACCATCCTGGGCTGAGGCACAGGAAGGGCCAAGCACAAGATCCCCATGAGAAGAGAGACCCGTGGTGTGGAGCAGTGTCCAGCCCAGGCCTTGGGTCTTGGCCTCCCTTGTTGTCTGTGAACACTTCTTGTTCTGGGACCTAGAGGAGGCAGGCTGGTGGGCAGAGAGATATGTGCTGAGGTTCTGAGGCTTCTCTGAAGAGGGGGAAAGGGTTGTGATCACACTCCCTCCCCATCTATCTATCTAGTCTCTGATTGCTGGTCAATTAGAGCTGCTCATTCCCGCCTCACACCCGTGGGCCCCTCCACTGTGATGTGGGAACAAAGACAATGCCCACCTCAGTCCTGCAGGGGTCCATCTGAGCTTTTGGGAAGGTGCGACGTTGGCACAGAGAGGATTGATTGAGCATTAACAGTTAGGGACCTTTTCTGGCCAGTGCCAGCCATTGGGTATGTGGACTGGGTAGTCCTCTCATTGATAATTTGTTGAAATACCCAAGTCAGGAAGGTGAGACCTCCTTAAAGCTCCTAGGGCAGACTGACCTGTCTTTGGATCCCAAGGATGGAGAAAGAGGGTTCACAAAGCTCAGGTTCATTGAATATACAATTTGGGGGGGAGGGCCGGGCTGCCTGGGCTAGCCTGAGAACCAGCAGGGATACTTGGAGGAGCTGCCAGCCCTGGAGAACTGAGGAAGTCTTTACAATGGAGATAAAGCCAACAGCTTAAACAAATTCCATTGGAGGTGGTCACTGGGGTCTCTGGGGACTGAGTAGCCTCAGTGGGGTCCATCACTTAGAGGGCTGTATCTAGGAATCACATCTGGCCTTCCAGGGCTCCCATGCTCCAAAACCTGGTGTACCCCCACCTCACCCTTGCAGCCAGGATTCAGGCTCTCAGGTCACTATAAGCACTCCAGCCTCTGGGCTGACCTGGGAACACAGTGGAGCCCACAGGGGTCTTGGTCTGGGAACTTTCCCATCCAAACAGCCCCCTTCCAGGTAGGTGTGCAAAGCCCCAATTCACCTTGCTGGCAGCTGGGTGGATCCCCAGAAGCCCTGGCACCCGGGAGGCGGACGGAGAGGGGCAGGCAGGAGAGGTGAATATGCGTTTATCCCAACACAAGTAGTGGCCTGTTGGGGTGGGGTGGGGGCCCCAGGAAATATTTGGGATGACTTGGAGCCGGCTGGCCCTTTAAGGCTCCTGTAACAAGACACCTCCCCAATGGGACAGAAGCTGTAGCTGGGGCTTCCACCTTAGCCCTTGTTTCTCCCCTCCCTCCTCCCCCTTCCTTGCCAGGCCCAGTTCAATTTGCTCAGCAGCGCCATGGACCAGATGGGCAGCCGCGCGGCCCCGGCCAGCCCCTACACCCCGGAGCACGCCGCCAGCGCACCAACCCACTCGCCCTACGCGCAACCCAGTTCCACCTTTGACACCATGTCTCCAGCGCCTGTCATCCCTTCCAACACCGACTACCCTGGCCCCCACCACTTCGAGGTCACCTTCCAGCAGTCGAGCACAGCCAAATCGGCCACCTGGACAGTGAGTAGCCGTGTTGCCAGTGAAGGGAGGGCAGCAGGGCAGAGCACCACGGTCCCAGCACTGAGGTCTGACTGAGCACACAGGCTGTCCACACGGGGTTTCCACCTGGCCAGAGCCAGGAGGAGCATCGAGCAGGAGGCGGGTCCTGGGGCTGGGCAGTGTGGGTGTGGCCACCCCTCGGACTTGTGGCCAGAGTCAACCAGGCTCCCACTGGGTCCGGAGAGGTCGGGAGTGTTGGCGCCAGTGAGATCCACAGGGCAGGGAGTGTGGCCGGTTTTCTGTGCTCAGTGCCTTGAAATTGGTCTGGTCCTGCACCTCTGCTGGAAGCATTAGGAGCCCACAGGGTCCCTCATAGTGTGGCCGTTTGCTGGTTGTGGATTTAGGCTCTACCTTCATATCTCTCTGTGCATTGGCTTGGGACCTGATCTCCAGGTGCTGAGGGCTCTGGTCCTTTCCCTGGTGCCTCTAGGAACAGCTTGGCCTGTGGTTGGGATTCGCTGATGTTGACAAAGCCCCACCTTTACATTTGCTGAGAGTTGGGCAGGCAGGTAATGCCTTGACTTGCCCAAGATGGAGTCTGTGCCCATTGCACAGTCAGGGAAGCTGAGGTATGAGAAGGGAAAGCAGCTTGCTCAAGTGAGTAGATGCTGGGCTGGGGACACATGGCCATGGGCGTTCTTACCCATTGAGTATCCTAGCTCTCTGTGGAGGATGGGGCTGCAGGAGGAGCAGACTGAGACTTCAGGACACTGGTCTGGACACACAGGGCAATGGGTAGGAAGGGAAGTCCCAGGGCTTTCCGGGTTGCCAGCTAAGGCTAGGGACAGGGGACCCTGAACCTGGGATAGTAGGAGGTGCACTGAGGGATACTGAGTCATCCATCCATTCTCTCCCGGGAGCAGCTTGGAGATGCAGCAGTCCATTGCAGCGGAAGCTCTGTCTCACTCCCCTTCTGAACAGGAGTCCCCCCCCCCCGCCCCCCCGTCCTCCCGAGGCACTTCTGTAAAAACTAAGCCCCACAGTTGTGGCCCTCACATTCTCTTTGGAGATGAAGAGCTGGACAGAGCCAGACCCTGTAGGTGGACACTGATGATTGGTCGAGCAGGACTGGCTCTGGTCTCAGGCCTTGACCTCCTAGAGTTTCTTTTGACAGGAATGGTATATATAGTGCACAGCTTAGTCCTGTCCTGGGCAGTGGAGGAAGCCATCCGTCACGGCCTCCTGAGGCTGGCCTGTGTGTAGAACTACCTGCTGAAGGCCTCCTCTTTTTACTACCTGTAGTTTTGGGGATTGAAGGGCACCTCGACTCTTCCTCCACCCAAACTGAGTGACCTGGGGTCAGGCTAGGAAGCCCGGGAGACACATGGGTATCTCAGTTGCAGGGGGCTCTCTATGCTGCTCTTCTATTTCCCTAACCCTGTCTTAGAGTGAAGCGGGGCCCCGTCTATCATAAATGTCTAGTGGTGTCTGGATGAAGTCCCACAGATTCTGGAAATGATTCTGTGTGTGGAGTCGCCCCCTCCCCTTGCCTGAGGATGTTGATGGGGCCGGTCTTTGCCATGCCTGTGGGTTCAGGCGCCTCAGATGGTCAGGGCTGGTCTTTGACAGGGGCAGACAGTCTACTGGATTCTTCCTCCCATTTGGGTCCTCTGCAACCCCCTCTGAAGTGTTCGGTATCAAGTATCCTATGAGGGTCTGTCTTCTGCTGCCCTGCTCTAACTGTCCCCAGGGGATACTCTGCTCAGGCTGGCCAGACATACCAGAGATCAGGGAAGACTTAGCCTTCCAACCCAACCTTCACCCGGTGCCAGGACAGCAGAGCTGAGCTGTCAGGCAGGAAGATGCTATTGCCTGCTCCCTCCCGGCCCTGTCACACAGGGGCAGAGGTGGGACCAACATTGATAATGAGATTTTTGGCACCTTGGCGATCTGGGAGCAGACACCCAAGGGTTTTTCTCGATGCCGAGAGAAGGGACTGGCAGCAGCTGCTCTCAGCTCTGGGGGGTCCAACTGTGTGGGTGCTGCCCAGACTTGCCACAGAGGCCCCTGCCACGCCACTGGCTGGTAACTGATAGATAATTCATATTTTTCTCAAGTACAATTCCATATTGACTGCTGCCCCCATTCCTCTCAGATTGGCAAAAAACACCCTCACCGGCCTCCAAGTGACCACAGCTGTTAATGGGGCCTTTGGGCTCGCCGTTGCTGAACCACGGTGGGACTCTCTGACCCCGGAGAGCGTCCCATCTGCTTGTCCTGACCAGCTTCTCTTAGCCTAAAATCTGCTGGTGCAATGAGAGGCCTGGGCCCTTAGAGTGTGACCCTGCATGTATGAACTTATACATGTATACACATGCACAAAGCCTCGTATACCTGGACACTTAGGTACACAGGTGTGTGTAGTGCATGCATGTATATACTTATGAGCACAGAAGGGTGTAAACACGAACATGCTTGGGGACCTATATTCATGGATACATAGATGCACCCACATACCGGTAAACATGCCGGCATGTGTGCACATGCCAACAGATATGGATGAGCATGCGAGCATACATGCCAGTCTCCCTGGTCGCTGCCAAGGGTTCTGACAGTTCCTTTCCTCAGAAAGGCTAAGAGGCCAGTGGACTGGCCAGAAGAGGGCTTTATGTCTGGGCATGAAACTGCGGAGAGCTGGTCTCAGGAGTCCCTCAGCAGAGGAGGAGATGGGACAAGGTTCTTTACATATTCAAACAGCAAGATGAGACGGGTTATTCTGCTGTCTAGTGGCAGCTCAGCCCCTTCACGTTGGTTTTACCTTGCTGAGAGAGATGGCCGTTTTCAATACTGGAGACACCGAGAGACAGAATTCTGTGATTTGTCTGTAGAACCCCCAGGGCAGGATGTGACATAGACAATCTGCTACAGAGAAGCCCAAGAGCGAGGGCATGCTCCTGGATGGCTTAACTGCCTGGGAACATCACAGGTAGACAGATGGCCTGGACATGGCCCCAAGTGAACTTCAGGTGAAGTTGCCTTCAGTGTGTGTGTGTGTGTGTGTGTGTGTGTGTGTGTGTGTGTCGGTCTGTCTGTGTGTGTCTGTCTACCTGCCTGCCTGCTTGTCTGTCCTGAGAGACAGCCCCTACATACCCACCCAGCAGTCCCTGGAGGGAAGCACAAAGCCTCTGAGGGATTCCTGGGGAGGACAGGGCTGAGTCAACAGTAATGGATTTGGAGCAAACTTTCCAGCCCCTCGGAGGCTTGCAAAGCCCAAGAATAGAGGAGGTGTCCCAACATGATTGTGGTATCAATTGCGTTATCCTAAAAGTTTATGGAATGCATAAATGGAATTAATACCTTTTACTGGCACGGAGAGCAATTATGTATATTTAAAGCCCGGAGAAGAGTTCTAACAATGTTTATTGTGGAGATGAAACGTGAATTATTAGGGGAAACAAGAGCACTTATGGAGAAATCGCAGCAATTGCTCATATTGTGTCTAGCTTTGCAGGAGAGGACGGGCTGCCAGTAGGCTGGCCCTGGCTCCGTCTGTGCTGGGTACCTGCAGTGGAGATGAGTCTCTGCTCTATCCATCCACTGGTGGCCTGAGGACTTCGGTCCCCAGTAGGTACAGAATCTAGCCCGGAGACTCTGAACCCCTGGAAGCAATTGCAGCTAGACACTGGCAGGCTGGTCCCTGCGTCTAAGGATGCACCCCGGCTGAGTGGTCACATCACATATGTCCAGGGTTCTAGCACGGGACAGAAGACAGGGAACCTTGGAGGACAGAACTCTATCCTGTGGTTTGGGGGTCAACGGAGGATAAGGTTCTGATTCATGTGTTACAAAGGACCATTTATTTCTCAGGGTTGGCTGTGTGTACTGGGGGTGTGATTCCGGTTTACTCCCCTGTTCTCCCCTCAGGAGAACTGATGTGACCCTAGAAGGCCTAGAGCTGACCCTTCCTCAGACTGTCTCACATTGGCTCATGCCACATTGAGGAGAACTTTACAGGAGAGTGAATAGAGACCCAATCCCAGTGGGGTTGTAAAAGTCACCCCGATTCCTGTACTCACAACTGATACGATGTGACATCTCAGGACCCTAGGTACCACCCCTCAGCCTGCAGTAGACACATGTGTGCCTCCTTTCCCGCTTTACAGATGAGGAAATCAGAGGGCAGGTCAAGGACAGGTTGCCCATCAGCAAAGGGCAGAAACAAGATGGTGACCCCAACAACATATCCCAAGAGTCTGTGAAACTCTTGTTCTCACTACTCCGCCCACTGCTCCAAGTTCCCTAGGGGTGGTTCTGGCTCCCTAGAACCTTTGTGAGCAATAGTAAGTAGACTCTGACACCCGGAGGCTCACCTGCTTGCCTCAAAGAAGAGGAGCCTGGCTTGCTTCTTAGCACCCAGAGAGCTTCTATCCACCCAGACTGGCAGAGAGACACACTATCTGCCCACCATCCTCCCTGGGTAGATTCATAAGTGCTTTCTGATTAGAATGTTCTAGAGGTGACCAACCTCCAAGATGAGGAGGCCAGCCAGGCCTGTGGAACACCCCTCCTTCAGTTCCTATTGTTGACCCATAGGACATTTGCCTTGCTGGACCGAGCCCTGCCTTGCATCTCAGCTCTACCAACACTTTACAGCCGGGAGAGAGGCCAGTTTGGGGGTGTCCCATTATAAGCTAAAGCTAGACAGGGTTTGGGTAACACTGCAAGGTGAGATCCGGGTCCAAGTGATGAGTGAGTTTTGCATACCAGGTGGTGGGCTATCGGGAAAGCACTTGAAATTTATCAGACTCTGACCTTGGAAGCTAAGTTAATTGTAGGTGCATAGAAGCCACTCCAGAATAGTTGACCTCCTGGGAAAAGGACACAGCCACATCCAGGTTCTGACAAGAGTTGGGATATGCTAGGCTTTGAGAACTGTAAGGAGGGGCCCTTCCACCACCACTGGTCAGTGCAAGAAGCCAAGGTGGGCTAAGCCTGGTGCTCCAAGACCAGATAGTGGGCTTCAAAGTGGGGCTGTGTGGTACACTTGAGGGCAGAGAAGCTCTTTGGAAAAATTGTTGGTGTGGTAGATAAGGCAGAAACCATTTAGTGACTCAAATCCCACGCCTGTGTACCTGTCTCTCCACCAGCTGTCTGTGATGCATCAGCTCTCGTGGTGCCCCTGTGTTCTGAACACCCTGGGAGCCTTGGGAGAGTGAAACAAGGCCTTGCCTTGCTCTGCACTGGGACCTGGTTCCAGAGAGGCTCTTACTCTGCTCAGCTTTGCTCAGTGCAGGATCAGAGATTTTGACCCCAGAATGTCCCTGTCCTATAGCTCCAATGAAGGAGTCTCAAGTTCAGTGCCCACTTATATTCTAAAGAGCTATTGCCTGAAGCACTGGGGAGTGGATCTTTCAAACACACACACACACATACACACACATACACACACATACACATATACACACACATACACATATACACACATACACACACATACACACACATACACATATATACACATACACACACATACACACACATACACACAAATACACACATACATACACACATACACATACACACACATACACACATACATATACACACACATAACACACACACACACACACACACACACACACACACACACCTTGCCTCCCTGGCTCCTGGTTATCACTAGCCCCTGAGACTGTATGGAAAGTCACAGGTCCTTAAAGAAGGAGCTGGCTAAGGTCAGTGTTTAGAGGGGTCGCCACTGGAATGGAGTGTGTGATGCCCTTGCCCTCATGCTGATGAGATTAATCCCGACTGGGGTAGGGACTTCGCCACCAATGACCAGCAGGGGATCCATGCTGTGCACAGAGCAGGCTGACTACCAGCCTTGCTGTGAGTTCCTGTACTGGACAGTCATGTGACCTGCACCCCAACCCTAATCACCAATGGGAGTGCTTTTCCCAGGGGCTGATGGCTGGTGGCCAGAGGAGAGGCTAAACAGGGTTGGCAGTAGCAGGCTGCCTGGCTGGGTCAGGGAGAAGGGCGGCAAGTGTCCCCTTTGAACTCACAGGGAGCGGTGAGGCTATGGTTCTTTGGACTGGGTCACAGATGGTTCTCAGATTACACTCTTCTCTTCCTGAAGTCCCCAGATGGGTCCTGGGTCTTGGAAAAAGATTAGATGTCTAAGTTAGGACTGGAGTGAGTGAGGTGACGGGGCCTCCTAGGGATGTCTCCGAACCCCCTGACAGTGGCCCTCTGGAGCTAGAGCATCATACAGCAAAGGGGGTCCGCTGCACTCAGCCAACCAGCTGCCTAGAGCCTCCATCCACCCTGATGACTTGACTTGATGTCAGGGGAGAAACTCCCCAGTAAGACCAGGGCAGGCCAGGCCCCTGTCTGGCAGCTTCCTCATCCTCCAGAAGCACAACCCCAGAGCAGAGCTGCCTGTCTTTCCTGGCTTTGTGTTCTCCTTGGTCACCTGACTGTTCTCTTATCCTAACCCAGTCTATCTGGACCCTGATCTCAGGTCTCTGACCTGAGGGAAACAAAAGATCAAAGATGGAGGTGTTGGGTCTTGAGGGGACAGAACCAAACTGGAACTCACTTCTAAGACTTCTGTGAGGCCTCCAAAAGGTGTGGAAACCCCTCCCTGCAGCAAGGCAACAGAGTCATAGTATCAGATACAAGCTAGCACCATCTAACTCCAAAGCAGTGGTTCCTAACTCCAGGACCCTTTAACACAGTTCTTCCTGCTGTGGTGGCCCTCGTTGCTACTTTGTAACTGCAATTTTGCTACTGTTATGAATCGTAATGTACATGCGGATTTGCAGGGTATCTGATATGTGGCCCCTGTGAAAAGCATCATGACACACAGGTTGAGAACTGCTGCCCTAGATAGTTGGGAGACTGGGATGCCTGGAAGTCTAATCTGATACCTTTCCCATGGAGAGGTTTCTATCCCCAAGGTTGTGCCCGGTGGGTACCACCGCCCAACTTAATGTTTCTGGCCACTATCCTTTAGGGCTGTCAGCCTATTTTAGTGGCTCACCTGACTCTGCAACCACTTGTCTAGACACCCGGGCAAGGTGGGATTGGGTAAGAAGTGAGAGACAAGCTGGAGAAAGGATGGAACTTTCCCAGTCCTCTCTGGCTCTGCTCTCCCTGGGCACCATCTCCAGCCACCTCCACACTCCCAGTTGTCCAGGAGACAGTCAAGTCCCATCCTTTGGGATTTGTACAGACAGTTCATTGTGTAGCCATGATTAGTCTCCTGACATTGGGGACCTAATTGACCTTCATCCTCTGTACTCCATCCCAAAGGCTGGGGCTGAGGTGTTGCACATACTGCCTGGATCTTTCCAGGGGCTACTCAGGGAAGCAGCCCTCAGCCCTCAGCCCATCGTTAGCATGTAAAGAGGAGATGTTGCTTTGACAGTTCTCTGGATTTTATGAGCTCTTTACCAGAAACCTGAGGTGTACAGCAAATATAATGTAACCTCTGGTTACTGCTCTACCCAGCTCAGCTGGCCGCTTTTAGAAACAAAGTTCTAGTTCCTAAAATGTCCAGGTGAAGGATCAGAATAGGAACCTTACAGAGAAAGTGGCATAGGCCAGGCTGGTGTTCTTCCTCTGGTCTCTAGGTAGAGCCATCAGCTGTGCATTCCCAAGTTGCCAACCACTGCCCTCCCCTTCTCTGAGATGAGACTACCAGGCCTTCACACATAGGTTACAATCTGCTACTCAGCTCCCTAGGCTGGGGCAGAAACTACTGGAAGGTTTTCTGCTCCTGCGGAAGCCAAATGGGCTCCAAACCCCATGATCTGGGGCCCCCTGACTTCCCAATCTTAATGCAAAAACGTGTACTCTATCTTCCAGGCCCCAAAGGTACCCGTATGGCTCTTGCTTGCCTGTTTGAGATCTTGCTCAAGGGAGGGTGGGGCAGGCTACCCAGCTCCTGAGGGGTGCCCCAGCTAGCTCCTGGCCTGCCTCTCCATAGGGAAACAGCCTATGGCCTTCCACTCACAGAGCGGTCAGTCAGTCTTCACATCTGTCTCCTGAGTGTCCTTTATCACCTTTCTCCAGACCACTGGTCTTTAGGAGAGACATCAGCCTCTTCCCTGCACACTTGGTGGGGCAGGTACTGGAGCATGGGCCCTCCAATGATGTATTTACAGAACATGGACACCTCCTTGCCCTAAACCTGCATCCTGGCATGATGGTGGCAGTCTGGTGACTGTTACCTGAGCATCATTCCCTCCCCAAGGCTAAGATTTAGATCCCTGTTTTCTATCAGGGCTCCCTAAGCTGTGTAAGAGCTGCTCTCAGATGCTCCCTGAATGAACGAGGAAATGAACGATGTAAATTGTGCCAACCGAGGCCAAGATGTGCCCATAAAGCAGCTGCCCCAGAGCCTTCTCTTGGATGATGGGGTCTGTACGTTGTGCTCGTCTTGCAGCTGCATTTCTTGAAGGGAAAGGAGAACATGGCGGGGAGTCACACTCAGGGGGCTGTGGACCTGGGTTCCTCCAGATTTGAGAGATCAGAGTCTCCCAGACCTGTGCCCTGCTCTGTGGATCTCTCCTAGGAAAAGTAAACGCCTGTGACCCTGGAGCTGGTTCTCAAAGGGGTCCACAGCCCCAGAGACCAGAAACTCTTGTACTCACACATGTACACACACACACACACACACACACACACACACACACACACCTATATAAAAGCAGGCTATGGAAAAAAGTATTTTTTTTTTAAAAGCCCCCACCACAGCCTTTCGTTCTGAATCTGTCCTAACAGATTCACCCAAGCTGGTTAACGGTATTTGCGGTTTGCAAGATACTACATGTCCCGGGAAAATGACAGACAAGTTATTATCACCTTCCCACTGTCCTCCTGCCCAAACCTGCCTGTGCCGGGCACCCAGCTGCCGGGAGCGGGTGCGAGGAAATTAACAGCCCTGTGCCGCGCCCGCCCCCGCCCGCCCTCTCACCCACCACCCTGCACCCGTCCTGCTAGGCTAGGGGCTTCCAGCCAGGCCCTGCCCATCTTGGACTGTGGCGGGGGAGGGGGGGAGGAGGAAGGAGGGAAGGAGGGAAGGAGGGAAGGAGGAGGGGTCAGGAGAGCAGCCGTGGCAGGAGGGACGTCTGCTCCGCTCCGATGTTGGGCAAAGTATTTCCTGCAAGCCCCGCGGAACACACGCATCCGCGCAGGCAAGTCTGGACGGCGCTGTGTCAACAGCCGAAGATAAATAAGATTTTATCAGTTCGGAATCTGTTGAAACACATCCATCTAGCGGTTCTAGGGAAGGAGAGGCAGGAGGAGGGCAGCAGGGAGGAAGCATCCTCACATGACATTCTGGAAACCGAGTCTGACCCTGAGGATTGACCCTGTAAGCTCTGCGGAGAAAGGGGAGCGCTGGCAACTTCCTAGTCTCCCAGAGACTTGGTATCCTGGAGTCTTCTAGCCCGGTCCCCACGCCCCCGCCCACGCCCGGCTGCTGGTTTTACTACCTGATCTTCCGAGGTGTGGGGAAGCTTTGGCATATCTCGCTGAAACTCCCCACGTCTGGCTAAAATAGACTACCACAAATTTACCCTGTGGCCGGAGTAGGGGCTGGCAAATGTGTGAGCCCCAAAGCCCCATGATCACTGGATTAGAGACGCCATTCAAGGGTGCAGAAGTGAAGGAGTCCTGTATCTTATGGGCTTGGGTTTTCCAAAGACTTGTCCCACCAGAGATGACTCTCCCAGCTCTGATTCTTCTTCTGAGAGGAGACTGCCTTGCTGCAGCTGCCGCGTTGGTACCAGGGACAGCTCCAGGCGCTTTAAGCTCCTCCCCAGGGTGGGGCATTCAATGGTTCATCCTTACCAGCCCGGCTACTCTGCAACTATCCTTAGCTTTCACTAGACCTCCTAGGGTCCCACTCCAGGCCATATATAGTGGAGAGCAGTACCACCTCATGGCTATCCTAGGACATCCGGAGGCACAGGAGCCAGGCCTCAGCTACCTCTGGCCACACCTTGGCAGTGGCAGTGCGTGGCTCGGGGTGTAGCTAATTATCTTAGGTCCTCAGAGAACAGTAGCCTGGAGGGCTGCAACAACAGGGCTCCAGGGATAGGTACTGTGTCCAGGCAGTGTTTGAAATATCATTGCTCAGGAGTGGGTGGATGAGGGGTGCTCTGATGCCCCTCCCTGTGGCTGGGCTGTGCCCTGAGCCTGCCTCCATCCCGATACAAACACAGAGAGGTGAATCGGATGCACCCTTCTCTCTCCATGCGTGTTTGGGCTTCCCAGGAATGTGGCCTCAGGCACTGTCACACCTGACCTGCCCCCAGCCCATCTCGACTCCTGCCCTGGTGAGTCTATGACCCCTTCTTAGGTCATGAGCTAGAGCATCGGAGAGTAAGGAAATCTGAAAAGGCTACTGTAGGAGACTCCAGGTCTGCGGGCCCCTCAGCTGTGCCAACCCACAAATTACCTTACCTGCTAATGAGCAACCATGTTAGAATAAGAGGCCTCTGACCCTGTTGGTGCTCTACCTCAGAGCTGGCATCTGGGGGTCTGGCGATAAGTCAGTGGTAACTTGACAGGTGGTCTAGTTTAGAGCAATCCACCCTACATTCCTGAGCCAGAACAGGGAGCCAAGCGCCAGACTTCAAAGGTTAATCTCCTTTTGTTGCCCCTGGTGACTTTGACCTCAGTGTCACCCTACCCCCAGCAGGCAAGGCCTGTTTCATGGGGTGTCCGCCACCCCCACTCCTGAGTCTAGTAGCTAGGCCTCATAAACAATGGACACTCAGGAGATGCTTGGTAATGCTTGGCACTTTCACGTTCGCCAGGAAGCTGTCTTGATCGGCCTGGTGTTGAGTCTCTCTGAGCTCAGGACTACCTAGGTTCCCCTTGTAATTGAGCCTGGAGCTTGCTGGGAAACCTTAATTTGTGAATAAACAAGAGGCCTGGGCATGTCACTGTCGCTGTGTATGAATTTACTTAATGCTTGGAGATCCTCACACTGTGAACTTCATGTCACCCCAAGTGTCCTTCCTAGGGAGGCCACAGTAAGTACAGAGTTAGCGTGTTTTTTACAAAGTACGGGCTGTAGACCTCCAGCAGGTGCATGTTGTTGATGGACAGGGGTGCAGGGAGTATGTGTAGCTGTTTACTGGCCTTTCCTCGGATGCCTGCATTCTGAGGTGTGTACTGTACACCGGAGGCACTACAGAAGTGCTCAAGGCACCTCACTCTGCAAACTTCCCTAGGCCACAGAGAAACGCAGTAACCTGCCAGGCCCACGACCTTTATCTGCCCAGGGTTCTAGTACACTTCTGCAACTCCAGTCCTATATCTTGCTACTCTGTCCCCAGCCTGCACGGATAGAGACCAGTCCGCAGTGTACTAACTTGAGGAGAGGCCTTTTGCAGGAAACCAATGCCCAGATATGGATCTGCAGTGGTCAGGTGTGCCCTGTCCAAGTCTCAGAGTCCTCCATGTATCCTGGGGATGAGGCCGTGGCTCTTCCTCCAGGATGTTCAGAGGAGGATCCCACACACCAGAGACAGTGATCGTTTCCTAGAAAGTCAAACCGACCTGCCTAGGCAGCTCCTTCAGCTGCTCACTCTGTTAGGGCTCTCTCTGCTTTTCAAAACAGTCCCTCAAGCCTGCTGTTGTGTCCCTGTAGTGAGTGACTCTTGCTCTTTAAATGGGAGGGAAGGGACTATGTCACCATGCCTCTCCCTGCCTGCCTTCCATTGCATTTGCCTATGGTATATGCTATTTCTGCACGACCCTTGTGGAGAACCTTAAACATATAGGGTTGGGGTGGTCAGGATCCCCCACTGGCCCTTGCAAAGGAAAGACTTGATGTGTGAGCACCATCTGCTCTTTCCAGTTTTAATAGCCGGCCACTTCTGGAGGGTTTCCTCAATTGTCACAGTGGAGTATGGTGTATAATTCATGACTTTGACTGGTGGAGACTTTAGAGGGAAGTGGAACTCCATAAAAATCCCTCAGGAAGGGCTGGAGAGATGGCTCAGAGGTTAAAAGGACCCGAGTTCAAATCCCAGCAACCATATGATGGCTCATAACCATTTATAATAAGGTCTGGTGCCCTCTTCTGGCCTGCATGTGTATGTACAGACAGAACACTGTATACATAATAAATAAATCCCTTGGGAAGGAAGACATGAGGAGTCATTAGGGGTTTCAGGAGCCCTGGTGAAGGGTCAGCTAGCAGGCTAATAAATGAACATCTTGCTTTCCCAGCCTGGATCAGGCTGCTGACTGCAGAGGTAGAATTTATAGCATTGAGCTGGTGTGACAAGCTCAGAATTGCATCTTTCTGCCTTGCATAGAAGAATCACTTTGATTCTGAGACTGAGTCAGTCTCATCAGGGTCAGTTCAATCCTTAGAACAGTGACCTGGGACACTGCAGGGGGTGGGGGAAATGGTAACATCCCATTGTCCCTGAGAGATGCCCTGCCATGACCTCGGGTTCAGTTGGTTTCCAGGATGAGGAAACCAGGTCTTGCCTCACACAACAGCAGAGCTTGGCTGCCTGAATTTGGTGGCTTTACTTGGTGGCCCAGTGCTGGTGACTGGCCAACACCACATAAGGTCTTGCTGGTCCAGAGAGTTCTTTATTGAAGGATAAAGGTAGAAGGGGTAAGCCATATACCTACAGAGTGATTCTTCTATGCAAGGCAGAAGGATGCAATTCTGAGCTTGTCAAACCAGCTTCAGTGCTGCAAATTCTACCTCTGCAGCCAGCGGCCTGATCCAGGCTGGGAAAGCAAGGCTGGGACTGATTCCCACTGACCTCTGACCGCCCCCGCCCCAACACTGTCTTACCCTTTGTCACCCTTATGCAATGGTCCCCCACTTGCAGCCTTTGAGATACAGGTGAGCTACATAGCCAGGCAGGTGCTGAGTGGGCATCAGGCACGCCCATCTCTACATACTGAAGCAATGCTTGAAGCATACGGGGGGCAGGCCTCATCAGAGTGCTTGGGAAAGGGGTCTTGTGGAAGCATCCGGAACTGAGCTGCCATCTCAACTCGACCCCCTTCTCTCCTCCAGTACTCCCCACTTTTGAAGAAATTGTACTGTCAGATTGCCAAGACATGCCCCATCCAGATCAAAGTGTCCACACCACCACCCCCAGGCACGGCCATCCGGGCCATGCCCGTCTACAAGAAGGCAGAGCATGTGACTGACATTGTTAAGCGCTGTCCCAATCACGAGCTTGGGAGGGACTTCAATGAAGGTGAGCACCCCTCCCCACTCCCCACTGTGGGACCCTGACCTCTGCAGCACCACAGGCAGTGAGCACAACAGAGACACAGGCCCGTGAGCATGAGCTGCTCTCAGCTCTTCCCTCACTGGAACCTATACCCCATCCCTCCCTCCATTTCTCCATCCCAAGAGGATGGTCCAGCAAGAGTGTGGCTCAGGAGAAGTCTGGGGGACAAGCTGACCCTGGGGAGCCTTGTGAAGCAATCCTGCTGTGTCCCTGGTGAAGCCTGTGACACCTCCAGGGTCAGAAGATCTGGGGACAGCTTCTGTCAAGATCAAGGCTATCTGAATGAGGGCTGCACAGCTCTGAGCCTTGCCTGGGACTCTCATGGGGACAAGTCCTATGGTCTCAGTTCTGCCTTATGCCTGGTACAGGGGTATGGGATGGAGGATGGACCCCTCTCTAAAGCTGTGTCCCCTCCTGGCAGGACAGTCTGCCCCGGCTAGCCACCTCATCCGTGTAGAAGGCAACAACCTATCCCAGTATGTGGATGACCCTGTCACCGGCAGGCAGAGCGTGGTTGTGCCGTACGAACCCCCACAGGTAGGCTGGGGACCAGACTGGGGTACAAAGCCAACCTTACAGGGTGGGGTTCCCTGGACCTCTGCTCTGACTTCAGCCTACCTCTCAGGCCTTTCCTGGCAGTTCATTTCACTGTGGGTAATGAACTCAGGCCTGAGCTCCAGCCAACTTCAGTTCTCTCTGTCTCTCTGTCTCTCAGTCTCTCTGTCTCTCTGTCTCTCTGTCTGCCTCTTCCTCTCTGCCTGCCTCTCTCTCTCTCTCTCTCTCTCTCTCTCTCTCTCTCTCTCTCTCTCCTCAGCTATATAGCCAGGTGTGGTCATAAGACCTCTAATCTTTCAACCCTGCCCCCCCCACCCCCAAGGGTTCAATCTTCAATCTTCTTGCTTTTTCTCCCAAGTACAGCCTCCTAGACATAGGAGTGAGAGAGAGCCCCTGGACATCTCAGCTCCTTTTTCAGGGACAAAACCAAGCTGGCAAGCATGGGTGGTAGGTAGAGGGTGGGCAATTCCATGTTAGGGGCTAGGGATCATGAAAAGCCTCCTAGACCAGGCTGGGGTATCACAGAGGATGCCCCCAGGGGACTGAAGCTGTGGAACACAGGCTTGGGAGAGTAGAGAAGACAGAGGTGATGGGTCAGCCTTAAGCGGGCCTGTGTGCAGAGCACTCTTAAGAGCCCTTGGAAGTGTAGTTCTAGCTGGAGAAAAAGGGCTCTAAGGGAGGGAACCAGGCTGGAGGTGGTGGTTGCCAAAAGTAGTCAAGTGGAGGAAAACTGGAGGAGGCAGGCGTCCACTTTTGACATCAGAAGGGTGTGTGGTCACCATTATAGATCTGATATGAGGCCCAGTTGGGGCCAAGGGCAAGGTGGAGGGACTTCAGGACTGAAGTGGGTAGTATCAGGGCAGAGACTCAGCATTTAGGGTCCCTGTACCCATCCTCTACCAACCTCTGTGGTCAAGTGAGGCAGCTCTTTATGTCAGTAGGACAGGGCCAGGTGATGCTCATACACACACAAACACACACACAGAGACACACAGAGACACATAAACACACACAGACACACACACAGACACACACAGAGAGACACACAGACATATAACCCCACACACACACACATAGACACACAGAGACACACAGAGACACATAAACACACACACACACACACACACAGATACACAATACAGACACACACAGACACACAGACATATAAACACACATACACAGACACACACACATACAGACACACAGAGACACAGACAGACACACAGAGACACACACAGAGACACACACAGAGAAGCATACAGAGATATACACAGATACACACAGACACAAACACACAGACACACACAGAGACACACAGATACACAAACAGACACACACAGAGACATACACAGAGACACACAGATACACACATACAGACGTGCACACACAGACACACAGAGACACACAGACATATAAAACCACACACAGACACACATAGACACACACAGACATACACACAGACACACAGATACACACATACAGACACACACACAGACACACAGACATATAAACACACATACACAGACACACAGAGACACAGACACACACAGAGACACACACACACAGATGCACATAGAGACATACACACCGACACACAAACACACAGACACACAAACACACAGACACACAAACACACAGACACACAGATACACACACACACACACACACACACACACACACACACACACACACACACACACAGAGGAGCATTCTCCCCTCTCCTCACCAGCTCATGCTTGCAGACCAAGTAGGATTCTCTTGCCCTCTAGTGGCTGGCAGGTGGAAGTTCTTGGAAGGGCTGGGGTTGGTACCCTGATCTAGCAAGACCTTTCAAACTCCATTCTGGGGTTGGAGTCCCTTTTGTTCCTCTGCCCAGATGAGTCCACAGTACTCAGCAATGCATGCCACAAAGGCCCACGCACACACCCGCTCACATACAGCCCTGACGTTTGACCTCTGCCTGTTTTATGGAAGATGACAGTGGCAAGCACACCACAGACTCTGGACCTCCCCTAAGAGCTGAAACCAAGACTGGGCTCTCTGACCCCAGAGCCAGCTCAGTGCTATGAAGGCACAGATGGATCGGTGGGTGGGCAGGCAATCTTAAGTGGGTGCAGATGGTCGAATGGGTGGGTAGTCAGGCACCAGTGGTGGTGGGCAGGAGTGTAAGTGGATATATGGATAGGCAAGTGAATAGGTGTGTAGATGAGTGTGTAAATGGGCTGACAGGCAAGTGAGTGGGGTAGGTGGATACATGGATGTGTAGACAAGCGTGTAAGCAGATGGATGGATGGGGAGATGGCTTGGTGGATGGGGATGGTAGGTGGATACGTAGAAGATGGATGGATAAGTGCAAAGACAGGGTGGTTGGGTGGATAGATGGGTAGATGACCGTACACAGGGATACTGCAGGGTCCCTGTGCCTACTCAGAATCAGGGCCAGAGGCGACAGCTACAGGTCCTTCTGTAGAAGGCGGGCCCTGTATGCGGATGCTAAGTAAGCCCTTTCCCTGTGGACAGGTGGGGACAGAATTCACCACCATCCTGTACAACTTCATGTGTAACAGCAGCTGCGTGGGGGGCATGAATCGGAGGCCCATCCTTGTCATCATCACCCTGGAGACCCGGGAGTGAGTCTGCCGTGGAAGGATGGTGGAGGTGGGGCCGGGCGGGACTTGGGCCAGCACTGTGGGGGAGGGGCATGTCACAGACCTAGAGAGGGTTTGCTCTCCTAGGCGGGCATTCAGCTTCAAGGCCAGTCCCAAGAGGTCTTCGGGAGGTGGGCAGGGTCAAGAGCGGTCCCTTGAGCTCACAGTCACCCTGTGCCCACCCCACAGTGGACAGGTACTGGGCCGGCGGTCTTTTGAGGGTCGCATCTGCGCCTGTCCCGGCCGTGACCGCAAAGCTGACGAAGACCATTACCGGGAGCAACAGGCTCTGAATGAAAGTACCACCAAGAACGGGGCTGCCAGCAAACGTGGTGAGTGTGTGTGTGTGTGTGTGGGGGTCTGGGCCAGGGCGTGGGCAGAAGGTGGAGTTGGATGCAACTGGGTGTAAGGATTACCTGCTCCGAGGGAGCCAAGCATACCCTCATCCAAGGGATGGATCCGGGGGTCTGAATGGCCAAGGCTAGGAAGCCTCTTTGGCTGGACAGGGCAAATGTGACCCAAGACACCTCACTTGTCTATGCTCTGAGACTGGGAGCATGTGGGAGCCTTGTCCAGCTCCTTCTGGCCTAGGTTTGCACTGTGCTCACACCACACCCATGGCAGGTGTTCACCTGGGCATCTCAGCCCTTACTCTCTGGCTCATGTGTCTTTCCTGACCTTCCCTCCAGCATTCAAGCAGAGCCCCCCTGCCATCCCTGCCCTGGGTACCAACGTGAAAAAGAGACGTCATGGAGACGAGGACACATTCTACATTCATGTAAGTGGGCACATAATGTTCTACATGCATGTGAGTGGGCTCATGATTCTCTACATGCATGTGAGTGGGCTGGGAGGACAGGCCTGTGTGTTCCCATCACCCAAGATCCCAGGCTGTGGAAGTCCAGATGTCACAAGAGATGGGCAAGGGTAGCATACTGACACCCGAGGATTGAGACTGTGGCCCTGAAGAAGGTGGGGTTCAAAGGAGGCTCTGTTCAGAGTTAGACCCTGACCTCACTGAGTGTGGACATGCCGGCCAGGTTAGCTGAGTCTCAAGGCGTCCTTTATAATGGAGACTGTCCCCCGGGTGAAGTTTCGGTAGGAATCCATGGTCCTATAAGGTATAACCTATGTTTAAATCCATGGTCCTATAGGGCATAGCCTATGTTTAAATCCATAGTTCACTAGGGTATATGTGGCTTCCATGACTCCTCGTGTGTGTGGTACCAATCCCAGTGGTAAGATCACGATGCACTCTGAAGGAATCCTTTCTGTTTCCTTGAGTGTGGGCCCTCCTTTAAGACCCAGTACTGGGGAACTCCAAGAGCCAATTAACACTTTGCCACAGCCTGGGGTCCTCCTGAGGCTTCGGCCATCCCTGTCCCACCAGGGGATTGGAGCCAGTGGAGTCTCCCGGGCACCCTGGCAGAGATCCTGTCTCTCTGTGCCCAGGTGCGAGGCCGTGAGAACTTTGAGATCTTGATGAAAGTCAAGGAGAGCCTCGAGCTGATGGAACTTGTACCTCAGCCTTTGGTTGACTCCTACAGACAGCAGCAGCAGCAGCAGCTCCTGCAGAGGCCGTGAGTGAATCCCACATCTGTATGGGGAAGTGGGGCTATGCTGACCCAGCAGGAGAAGGCCAGGAACACAAGACATATAATGCTCCAGATTGGACTGTAGAACCAACACAGTTCAGCTGGCACCTTCTCCTCCAGGAAGCCTTCTGGGACTTAGCCTGCCCTGGGATCCTGGGTCCCCATGTTCAGCACACCTCTGTATCTCACTTACCGGCCTTGGAAATGTTGATGGGGAAGGAGCTGGAGGGGCTGGTGATGTGTTAGCTTTCTTCGTGATTCTCTGAGAGGCAGCCCACATCCTGGTGCTGCGGTGCCATGTCGGGAGGAGCTGCTTTCACCTCTTGTGAAAATGCACTGTTGCTTTACAAGCAGGAGTCACCTGCAGCCGCCATCCTATGGGCCCGTGCTCTCCCCAATGAACAAGGTACACGGTGGTGTCAACAAACTGCCCTCCGTCAACCAGCTGGTAGGACAGCCTCCCCCGCACAGCTCAGCAGCTGGGCCCAACCTGGGGCCCATGGGTGAGTCTCTGGGGCAGTGGAAGCCTCATGTGGGCCATAGAGACCCAAGGGAGGGCCTGGGTGGATTTATGGAAATCACAAAGAGGACTGAAGGGGGACCTTTGATGGCCTCCCCTCCCTGCAGCTCCAGCCTGCAGGAGGGCAATGGCTATGGGGACATTCGTTTCAATCCCAGGGGTTCTGTACCTGGGGGTTGCAAAGGTGGTAGAGTTAAGAACTCATGCCTGCCCTGTCTTGATGCCATGGGATCTTGAGGAAGATCTCTAACTGCAGTTAGCCTGCTTCTCCATCAGCAAAATGGCGGTATCAAATCACCTCATCTCAAGGGTTACAGGACATGAGACCTCACTGAGGTGGCAGCTGTAGGGAGCTGGGCAGAGTGGAGCGTGGGTCTCATCTGAAAGGTCTTTATATGGGTACAGATGGACACACTCTTGATGCTGAGCAACACCCCCAGGTGTGTCTTGCTTAAGGGCCTTGGAGCCTGGTAACATCGATGTGCCAGCTGCTAACCCCTGGATCACCTAAACTCCGTGACCCACACACAGCCACACAGCCACCGTCTGCCGGGGGGGGGGGGGGGGGGAGGGGGGTTGTTCCTAGGGGCTCAGACAGCCCCTCAGACAGCCCTTACAATGCTGTACCATACTGCTAGGCTCGACCACAGCCTGGGGCACACCCCTGCTGTGTGTGTGGGCGGGGCTTGCTCTCAGGTTCCTGGACCTCTCTTTTGCCCAGGCTCCGGGATGCTCAACAGCCACGCCCACAGCATGCCAGCCAATGGCGAGATGAATGGAGGCCACAGCTCCCAGACCATGGTTTCAGGATCCCACTGTACCCCGCCGCCCCCCTATCATGCAGACCCCAGCCTCGTCAGGTGCGTGGGATGAGGCTGGACCTGGGTTTGTGCTTCACCCCGCGCCCCACGCCTCCCATTAACTGTGCGGTTCCTGCTGGAGGGAACAGCCTTGCGTGTGGTTCTGTCTGACCCTGTGTTTTAATTGCTTGGCTGGCCTGAGGGAGGACAGGCTAAGATGGTCGTGTTCTATCAGGGGTCATCAGCAGGTACTGAGAAAGAACCTTGGAAAGAAAGGCACTTGAGAGTTATACTTCAGGGGTAGGGGGTAGGGGGTAGGGGATAGGGGGTAGGGGGTAGGGGGTTGGGGGTAGGGGGCATCCTCTTGGAGACAAGAGGGAGAGGAATGGGATGAGGAACTGTGGAAGGGTGTACCAGGAGAGGGACAATGACTGGACTGTAAAAAAATAAAGGTAAATATAACACACACACACACACACACACACACACACACACACACACACGTAGGAACCAATTAAAGAAAGAAAGAAAGAAAGAAAGAAAGAAAGAAAGAAAGAAAGAAAGAAAGAAAGAAAGTCAGGAAGGCACTTGAGGTAGGACTGTGCCAGAAACCCTGCTGACCGGTCACACCTGCCCCGAGGGAGGGGCCAGCAGGATTCCCCACTGTAACAGGCAGTTCCCTCCCCACAGGGCCACTCCTGTGAGGCCCAAGTGCACAGCCAGTTGATGTTACTTTCTCAAACTCTCTCTGCAGCTTTTTGACAGGATTGGGGTGTCCAAACTGCATCGAGTGCTTCACTTCCCAAGGGCTGCAAAGTATCTATCACCTGCAGAACCTCACCATCGAGGTAAATGCCCCAGGTCTCCCCCAAAGGGACGACGGGCCTGTCCCAAGGCACAGTGCACCATCTAGGGTGACTAGTGGGGGAACTCCCAGAGACTTTCCCACAAGCAGTCAGATTCTATTCTGAAGTCAGTAGCACCAAACAACATGAAGAAGGCTGGATGGACACATGTCTGGTCCCCAGCAGTGACCTGGAGGACTTTCTCCCTTGATAGAGCCTCCTGGTGGCCCAGCCAGGCTACCTTTGATTTTTTTTTTTTTCTTAGACTGAGCTGTTTTCAGGACCCAATGAATGAAGTGTAGAAGCCAGATGGGGGAACAGGTCTAGAAAGAATAAATGGGGCCCCATGCCCGACCTACACATGTGGCACAGAAGATTCTGGATTGAATGTGGGATAGAAAGTTTCTGGAAAGCCGTGGTATCCTGTTACAGCCTAGTCACACAGTCAGCCTTGATTTATGCATGAGACACAGCCCCTTGGTTCATCAACTCAGCCCCTCCTACCCTAGGGCCCAGGGTGCATCAGCTCAGCCCCTCCTGCCATGTCTCCCATAACTGTTTTTCTAGACTTATCAGAGGCCATGGAGCTGGTGCCTAACACCTGCATTTGTGTGACTGCTGACCACTGACTACCTTCCCTGACCTTGAGTCACACATTAACCCTTGACTCACCAGAGCTTGAAGCTAAGGGATAAGCCTGGAGCGACTACCAACTAACGGCTGCCAAGGGATAGCTTGAGGCCAAGAAATGGATGGGTGGTCTCTTAGGTCTCCACTGCTGCTCTAGTTGTGTCCAGGCCCCAGGCTGGTGTCCCACACATGCCATCTAGCTGTCCTAGAAAAATATGTGGCTAGACACTCTGCAGGTGACCCTGATGCTGTCCCTACCCTGTCACTACAGAGTCAAGGTCTGATAAGTCAGTGGCCCCTAAAGCAGAGGCTTCCTTGCAGGTAGGACGCCCTTGGTGTGAGGGACACACAACTTCCCTTTTGTAACTTGAAGGTGGCCATCGCTCTTGCAGGACCTTGGGGCCCTGAAGATCCCTGACCAGTACCGTATGACCATCTGGAGGGGCCTACAGGACCTGAAGCAGAGCCATGACTGCGGTCAGCAACTGCTCCGCTCCAGCAGCAATGCGGCCACCATCTCCATCGGCGGCTCTGGCGAGCTGCAGCGACAGCGGGTCATGGAAGCCGTGCATTTCCGTGTGCGCCACACCATCACGATCCCCAACCGCGGAGGAGCAGGTGGGGTGACAGGCCCGGACGAGTGGGCGGACTTTGGCTTTGACCTCCCTGACTGCAAGTCCCGTAAGCAGCCCATCAAAGAGGAGTTCACAGAGACAGAGAGCCACTGAGGAGCGTAACCTCTCCTGCCTTCCTCTCTGAGAGACTGCCCCTGGAAGTGGGACCTCCTCGGCTGTGCCCACAGAAACAGCAAGGGTCTTCTGCCAGACGCCATTCCTGAAGGGAAGTCGCTCATGAACTAATTCCCCCTAGGAAACTTCTGGAACTGCCCTAAGCTACACGTACACGTGGGCAGGTTGTGGGTCAAGTGCGGAGACAGGGGGCTGTCCCTTTGTGGGTGGGTATGCGGTACCCATTTGCTCCTCCCCTTCTCTGTTGAAGACTCTGCCACCTCCGGACAGAGTTGCATCTACCACTTGCTCACCCTCTGCCACAAAGTATTCCGGCATCTTCTGTCCCCGATAGCCACGTGCAGTCGGGCCTCTGTGTCTTCTGCATTTGATTCCACTGTGTCTTGAAGGTGAATTCAGAGCCAGAGACATCCTCTGCGGGATGTGCGGACACATCTGTTCCTAATGTAGGCTATTCAGCTGTTCCCCCCATGTCTCCCGAGTCTTGGTTGAGGAAGCTGCTGGCCTCAGCCTCCAGCCAGCACCCCAAAAACGCTGGCTGCAGCAGCCTCTTAAGGACCTCTCTGGGCAGACAGAGGGACAGAATGAGTCTCAGACTACTGAAAGTTGAATTGTCAATATTTGATAAAACGTTACTCTTTCTACTTGGCGGGTCAGCTTGCTTTCTCCCTCCCACACCCCCTGACTCTCTCAGCATTCCCTTCTGAGATCAACCTAGCTTGAACACACTTCTCAACAAGTGTAAAAAACTGAGCGTTAAGCCAGGAAGGGTCTTCACCTGTTGCCAGAATGGTTGGATGGGAAAGAGACTCAAAGAGAGAGTAGCTGTGCCAGTGCAGGTCAGAGGAACATCTATTCTGCCTACGCTACGTGCTCAGAGTCTTGGCACTGTGACTGAGTTCTAGCCCATCCTCATGGGCTGGAACTGGGGCAGCTGCTGGGGGCCCTGGTCTTCATGATGCACCCCCAAGGAGTCAGTAGGCTTGAGAGACAGCTCCTGCATGCACCCAGCCAATGGGGTCCTGTATCAGCCAGAAACTTTGTGAACTTCTGCAATGAGAGCACCCAGCAGTCCCTGCCAGGAGTGGGGGACCAGAGAAGAGCCCCTGATGCAGCAAAGCCCGACAGTCTGCAGATGCTCTGTGGAGCCATTCCCTGTAAGCCTGGCGTTCATTAGCGTGGCCTAACAGAGGCAGAGAAGCCCATGGAATGGCCACAGTCAGCACTACCAGGACTGGCTTCATATCAGGGCCGCCTCCTAAAAGCACAGGGGTAGATGTTGCCAATCTTAGCAAGTGCTGCAAACTTAGGTGGCTACCACCCACACGCTTCATGAATCTCTGAGGGGCAGGATTTGGGTGCACCTAGGGTAGTAGGTGCAGGCATCCATTGCCAGAGACCAGGGCTGACCATGCGGGCTCTTCCAACTTGACAGGTGTTGACAGCTTCGGCTCTGGGGCTCCTGCACCCAGACAAGCCATAACAGCAGCAACACCAGGCGTAGAGCTTCCTGGATGCAGGGTGTGGCCATCCCAGCGAGTGGTAACACACCTCACAAAGCCTGAGGTTGAGCACACACTTCTTGTTGTTGCACAGGTGAGGGAGCTGAGGGTAGACAGACTGAGTTCCCTGGGTCAGGCATCAGCTCACGGCAGAGGGTGCTCTCTCCTGAGGTACATGCTGCCCCATGCTCCCTCAGGAATTAGGCAGCACATTCTCACTCCTAGGCCTGTGAGCCCCACTGAGATGTGCTTCAGTTCTGGGATCTCACATAAATATGTCTCAGGCATTGTCCAAGAGGGGCCATCCTAAGCACTCCACACGCTCCCGGGGAGGGTTAGGAGTGGCTGCCACCAGGCATCTGAGGAGGGAAGAGCCCGTCTCCGGTGAGGATCCAGGGCTGTGTGTCTCCCTAGACTCGGCCTCAGGTGCCAAAGCTGTCTCATGAGCCTCCAGGATCCTGACAGGCCTGGAGGGAACTGCAAGGGACCATCTGCCAGGAAATAAATACCAGAGGCAAGGCTTGGCGTGGCTGAGTAACTCTCCAGGAACCGGCCTTTGGGTCTGAACCAAACTTTGTTCTGCAAAACACAGAAAGCAAGAGAAAGAAAATCTTCCAGTCACCGGGTTCCCCAGAAGCACTGAAGGACTATTCTGGAAACGAGTTTGGGGGACCCTGGAAGACATCTTTGAGCAAGGGCAGGTACCTCAAGGCTGTACAAACAGGCCACTCCAGCCTCAGCCCATACAGTCCCAGGGAGCTTTGTGCATCCAGTTAACAGCAGCGCTCATGTCCCTTCCTGGCCCTGCTTACCGTGCCTGACAGCTCTGCCTTGACCTGCTTTGAGCTTTGAGTTTGTAATACCAGCACCCGATTCCTGTGCACGAACCCTGCAAGGGTCAAAAGTTGCTACTTAGAACAGCATTTCAGACGGGAGACAAAAACCAAAAAACTGTCTATGTTTCAATGTGATGAAATGCTTCTCCAAGCAGTATTGACGGATACAGTCCAATGACTTTATTAACTGTTTTGGGTGTCATCTTAGAAAAATGTGTTATTTTTTTAGCTGTGTTTCAGTGGGAATTTTTGTTTTTGTAATATAATAAAATCACATGCTCCCACGACTGACTTTTGTAGTTAACCCATCCCCCAGGCCTGAGAGGAGCATCATGGTGATACTTGGAACAAGCACAGACAGGCAGGAAGTGTGTGGCCCCACAGTGGCCCAGCGGCACCCACTGGAATCCTACATCAGCCCTGCAATAATGCATGTGTCCTGGGGGCAGGAGAGGTGACATTTGGGGACATCACAGACACCATAAGTGATGTGTGGTTAGCATGCTAACATTCTCAGCGGGACGTAGGGAGGAACATTCCGTCTCCTGTCTGCTCCACTCACGATCCACTGCCACTCTGGTCTCCATGTGGGTCTCAGATTTCTTGTTTCTCGGCCTGTGGACATGTCTTAGCAAAAAGTAAGACTCTGAAAATCCATTCAGCTTTGGGGGAGGGCTGAGGCTGCTAAAAGTTGGACGAAGTTTAGAACAAGATAAGAAAGGCTGAGGTAAGATCTGGAGGGGGACCAGCATTCCTCCCATAGCTGCCAGTGCAGGAGCATCAGTCCTGGAGTCTCCATGCTGCCCGCCTTGCTAGGTGAGGCAAGATGAGGCCAGGTGAGACCAAGTGCTGGCAACAATGTTTCACACTGGCTGGCTCCCACTCTACGCAATGCTCATCCTCCTCAGGAGCCTCATCTGTCCCCAGGGTCCACTATGGAGGGCTGCAGGAGATACACTGTGTTTCTCAATCCTCCCTGTGAGTGTGAAGCCATGTGCTAATGTCTTTGAAGCTGGCAAGAAATCCGGCTCCCATACCATCCGGATTCGCGACTTACTGTGGACAAACTACTAGAGTGTGAGGGCCCCAGAATTTGGGTTAAAACTCCTAGTGCTGTGTGCTCCATCAGTCATAAGCCTAGTGGAAAGGGTTTAATATGATCGGGAAATCCAATGCCTGGGTGAATTTTAGCAGGTCTGAGGCTGTGTCATCTCTCTATCTGAGAGCTCCTCTCTGGCAGATCTGAGGTTATGTCATCTCAGGGGTCTATCTGAGAGCTCCTCTCTGGCAGGTCTGAGGCTATGTCATCTCAGGGGTCTATCTGAGAGCTCCTCTCTGGCAGGTCTGAGGCTATGTCATCTCAGGGGTCTATCTGAGAGCTCCTCTCTGGCAGGTCTGAGGCTATGTCATCTCAGGGGTCTATCTGAGAGCTCCTCTCTGGCTTTTTTGTTCCCTGAAGGCCTCATAGAAGGCTTTAGCTACTGGGCTGGGCTAGACAGTCCAAATTCACCTACTGTGCCCACAAGGGCCTCAGCTTACTGTCTTCTGGCTGAGGTCCCCAGAGTTAAAATGAGACCCTTGCTGTGTGACTCGTGGTCTCAAGACCTGGACCTTTTGCAAAGAGATTTGAGCCTCTGAAAGAGAGAAATCTTTTATCTATAGAAGGCCTGCTTCTGTAGAGTTAGGATGAAGTCTAAGTGGTGGAAGTATTGAAGGAGGTTATTCCCAAGGTGAAATTTAGGTGGATGACAGTTCTCTTGCTAGGATCTGTCTATAAAGCAGGGGCTAGCCTAAAAACCCTGAGGTATGACAGTACCCAGGAGCTGCTGAGCAACCTGGGGAGAGGGGTCCCACATTGCAAGGAAACTAGAAACCTCGAGTTGGGCCTGGCAGGAATACAAAAGAAAGCTTCTCTTTAGACCAGACACCGTACCTCAGGAGGTGTTGGCAGGCCTCTAGCCCAACAGGGTATAAGAGTCTGGACATAAAGGACAAATGAAAAGCCTCATTTATGGTCCTCGGGCCCTGCACCATTCTGTAGGGTCCATCTGACTTCCTTACTGTCGAGGTACAGGTGCGTCATGAAGTGTTAGAGGATATAGAAGCCCACAAACCAGGAATCTGTAAAGAGAGACAAGGACATTGGGGACTTTCAGGAAATTTGTTCTTAAGAGCCGTGGCATCTCTTGGTGAGCCTCCGGGAATGGAGGTATCCCAGATGTCAAAGGGAAATTTTCTGGTGACATAGAGATCTGTAGGGAGGGTCCTTGAGTCCTTGATGGCTCCAGGCCATTACAGGACAGGGGACTCCTGTCCTGTCATAAAAGCCTCCAGACTATCAAAAAGCCTTAACTGGATTCGACATTTGGATAAGACACCCTGCCTAGGAAGGGAACGGGGAAGTTAGGTTGGACTAGAAAGAAATGAGCAGAAAGACGTTGGTCTGTCCTACCAGTTACATTGGTCTTTCCTACCAGTTAGGATGGGGGTAAGTAAGGTTGGTTACGGCTTGCCATCGGTATCAGCGAGGAGAGCTGGGAACCAGATAAACCAGGAATGGTCACTCTGTGTCAATAAGAATTGTAACTTCAGTCTCCCTCCGACACATCTAGGTTTAGTCAAGGTTCATAAACGGAGATGATAAACACTGGAGTCTGTGTAGCCTTGGGTTTCCACTGGTCCTCACAGAGAGGGTGACCCCTTCCTCACTGGGCTGTTCACACTCCAGGAACAAAGTCTGTGTGTTTTCAGTGTTGACGACCTTAGGTGAGGACTAAGTGGCTATTGTTGAGGACCATCCTCTGAGGCAAACTGCCACCATCTTCAGGAGGCCAGCTGAGCCTCTTGACTGTTTGTAGGGCATGTGGACATGTGGACATGTGGACATGCCCTACAAACCACCAGATAGGCATAAGAACCTGTGAAGTGGGGTTTGCTCAAAACCCCAAACTCTCAGAGATCTGAGATGACAGGAGTGGGGCTGTTCCCTCACTGCCTCTAACGCCTGCTTTGGAACCATGACACCCCCCCCCCCCCCAACTTAGGTGACCACAGGCACTCACTCCATGCTAATGAGGCATATCCATAGCCTCAGCCTTCAGCCAATGACCTTCCCTTCCTGGGTATCCTCGCATCTTTCCCCAAAATGTATAATTCCTGGTTCACCCCAAACAAAAGGTAGACATCCAAATCCTCCCCAAAGAACAAGCAAACATGGCCTCAGAGAGCAACCTCATCAAAGACCGCCACGGGGAAGGCCTTCACTCCTCTGCACTGGCTCCCAATGGGGATCCTTGGCTCTGTTTACCGCTTCCAGCCTGGAGTGCAGAGGTGTTCTGATGCCCTAAAGGGAACGGCGGACTGCTGACCCTGTCCCACTTCGCTTTGTCCTCCCTGAGCCAGTGTATTGGCAGCGACATCCAGACACCACCAGAGGAGAGGCAGAACTGGAGACCACACCATTGACCATCCTTGGAAGGAGGGGTAGGGAGTATCATGAAGCCCTCACCTCAAGATCCAGCTACCTGCCCCAACCAGTTCTGTGCAATTCTGCTCTGATTGCACATCGTCTTGGGGGGCCCTGGAAAAAATTAGACTGTACAGTAGGGCTCCATCTGCACAGCCACAGGGAAGCCGTCACCCCTGCAGTCACCTTCCAGTGTGGTGGCTGCTTTCAGGTCTCCTGTGTCCCTGTCCACAGCCCCACAGCCATCGCTCTGTAAGAAAGCCCAGTGAATCATTGGTTCCTCAGTGAACTTTGCTAGGAGGAGGGTAGATGTGGTTCGTGTCTCCCTCCCGGAAGAAATTTTAGCCACACAGGATTTCCTCAAGAGAAGAGGAGGACGTTTTCACTTCCAGTTTGTCCTGACTTTGCAGTCTGGATGTGGATCTAGGAGATGCTTGTCCCCTGGCTGCTTTGGGCTACGACAGATGAAGCATTCTGGCTGACGGCCTTAGCTGGAAAAGATTCATCTCGTGGCTCCCGTTTGTTCTCTGAGTCTGGACCAGGCGGCCACCAGATGGAGTGGTAGGATTTCCTGATGGGCAGGAACGAGGCAGGAGCTGCAGCTGCAGGTTGAACTTGCTACATTCTATCTTTTCTTCCTCAGTTTGACCTTTCTGACTCTCCAGATCGCTTCCTCATTATTAAAGCCTTTGGAAGCTGTGCCTAATGAAGGGCTAGGCTCCGGCTAGTTTTGAAGCTTTTCTTCCATTCCTGTGAGTAGGTGCTGATGGGGCCCTTGGGATAGGTTCCAGCCCAGGGGCCAGGACCTGACAAGAAGCCCCCTCCTGTGGGCTAGGGGGAGGGGTCACCAAGGCCTAGGTCCTAGGCCTCCTGGGTAGGTGGTGGTTTGAGGCTTGATTAGGGCTATGTGGCCTCCAGCTGTCCCCAGCCTATCTCAGCTCACAAGACTCAAATCAGGTGACCCAGATCCAGAAGTAGGGAAAGTTGGGGGGTGGGGAGAACCACATTTGAGGGATGGGTTCTTAGTCAGGACCAAGGATGTTGTGCAGAGCTCTTCCTCTTCCCTAGGGGGTGGGACTCCTGTCCCTCAGAGGCAAGTTTTGGCCTGTTCAGGTGCACCTGTCCCCAGGTGCATGCCATCTTCACCTTGGAGTCCCTTCTCTGGACCTATAATCTCTCTGCTGGTAATGTGTCTCCTCCCAGGGGGATTGCCTTGATCCAAAGACAGCTCTTCTTACCAATTTATACCTTTGAAAAACTAGCTTCGCAGCAAAGACAACAAAAATAGACGGTTTAGTGATCTGACGTTCCGACCAAGTTTTATTAATGAGATTCCTGAAACACCCAGGCTGCTGTTCTGTGGTGAGGGACTGCACAAGGCACAGGGTGCTGCGCTCACGTGGTGCCTGGGTCTGGCAGCTGGTGTGCCAGTAAGGCTCACACACCCTGGCTATTCTTACCTCAGAGTGCCTGGGGAGAATTTGGCAAGCAGTAGTAAAGACCCAAGACAACAAGCAGTGCCGGCCACCAGAGACTCTCGCTTCATTAAATGAAGCTTCCGGTGCCACCTGGCTGCATTTAAGCCAGTTCCACACAGAGCCCGTTAATTGTGCCTTGAAATAACAAGACCAGAGCTCTGATTTACTTATTAAGTTTAGATGTCTGTCCCAAGATAAAGCCTTCTATTAACAGCAATCAATTGAGCTTCTGTATCAACTGTCACTTCGTATTTCTGCAGCCCAAATGGAAGACTGAGTGTTGTGACCACAAGTTTGCAGTTAGGTCAAGTTTAAAAGACCAGAGTAAACACCGGAGGTCAGACAATACATGAGTTTGTACGTTATGTCATGTGACTGTTTTGACTTCATGTATGTACATCCAACATATATGCATATCTGGAGCCTGTAGAGGTCAGAAGGCAGCTTTGAATCTCATATAAATGGTATGAGTTGTGGTAAGGTCTGTATGACCTCCAGACCTACAGCATGGCTTCCAGACATACCATGTACCACGTGGGTACCGGGAACCAAAACTTAAGTCCTCTGCTCTTAGCCAGCCTGCATCATCTCTTCAGCCCTGCTATGTAACTCTAAAAATATGTATTTTAAAGCCAGGCATGGAGGCACATGCCTTTAATTCCAGCACTTGGTTTGCAGAAGCAGGTGAGTTGGAGGCCAGCCTGGTCTACATAGTAGTTCCAGGACAGCCAGAGCTACGTAGTAAGACTGGGTGTCAAAAATTTTTATTTTATTTTTAATTTTGTGTGTCTGTGTGTGTGGTGTGTGTGTGTGTGCGCGCGCATGTGCACACACGCAGATTCCCATGGACGGTAGAAGAGGACTTGGGACCTCTGCAATATGTGCTCTTTAGGACTGAGCCATCTCTCCAGTCCTTTCAAATGGGCAGAGTTTGTTCCTGAGACTGATAACACAGCACAGAGCTGTCCTCAGACATCCTTAGAAGCTGTGTTGGAAGATTACAGAGTAACCACCCAGAGAAGAGCCAGCAGGGTGAGACTTCCCGTGGTTTCCAGGGAAACGACTCCCCATTTCATTTTCCATTTCTTTGAAATAATTGCTCACATCACATGGAATGTGGGCACATGCCCTGGGCCTCCCAGCTCTTCTTTCTCCCCCTTCCCCTTCCCTCAGTCCCCTTTGCTGTCCCCCGCCCCGCGGACAGTTTCACATCTATTTCAATGTCATAAAGACATACATGATTTGTCGTATCTATGTAAATGAGAAAAGATGGTGTTTGTCCTTCTGAGACTAGTTTCAGTCACTAAATACAATTATCTCCACCTTTATTCATTTTCCTGAAAACACTAATTATTGTTTATGGCTGAAAAAAACTCCATGAATGTCTATCACATTTCATTCTTCATACATTCATTGTTGGAAGCCTTCAGTGCTTCCGTATCTCAGCCACTGTAAATTGCAATTAGCTTCATTTCTTATTAAAATCTACCCCAAAAAGCAAATACAAAAAAAAAATCTATTCTGTAATTTTACATTTGTCTGTAATGTTTGTAAAGCATTTTGGGTTCTTAAAATTGTCATGGGGGGTATTCTAATTTTATTTCTGGTGCTGTGGTAAAAACCACAACCAAAAGCAACCTGGGAAGGATAGGGTTTATTTTAGTTTGCAGGTCATATTCATCCTGAGTTATCAAGTTAGAACGTGAACTCAAGCAGGAGCCTGCTGCAGAAACCCTGGAGCTTGGCTTGCTGGCTCACAGGCTTGTGCTTGTAGCTTCGTATGGTGACGCAGCCCCCAGTAGACTAGGCCATCCTACATCAAGACAACAACTCTCACAGGCCAGTCTTAATCAGAGTTTCCTTTCAGATGGCTCCAGGCCACTGAAAATTGACAATTAGAGACAACAAGGACAGAAGGAACAAAACCATGAATTTCCTTCAGCTGGCAAGAAGCCCTTCTCCCCAAACAGCAGACAGACTACCTGCTATCCTGGTATTATACAAAGTATCTAGAGACAGATCCTTCTGTCTCACTATGTTACCCAGCCATGCTCAGAACTCAAGACTCTCCTCCCTCAGCCTCCTGAGTACTGCAATCAGAGGGTGTGTGCCACTAGACCCAGCCTCTGAGACAGACAGACAGACAAACAGGAAGTGCTCATCAGGGACCCAGGCTTCTTTTTCTCATTCCTCTCAGCAAGAGGGTTTCATCATTGGGGTCACCTTGTGATCTGCAATTCTGAATATTGCTTTTATTTTTTTCGACAGGGTCACCTTATGTAGCCCAGGCTAGCCTCAAACCAGGCTTCAGCTTCCTGGGTGCTAAGATGATTGGCATGGACCATCACATTCAGCTTGGGCATTGCTTTGAATATCGGGGAAATGAATGGCAGGAAAGATCTTAGCCTAACTTGAGCAAGCTTGTTGGACATAAGGAGACCCCCAGAAACCCAAAGATTTCCTTTTAACTGCTGGGCAATGCCGTCTGAAGAAATGATGGCCAAAATTGTCTTCGCCTAATGGAAGACATGCAATTATAGATCCAAGAAGTTAAAAGGTCAAACAGAGTTTTTCAGCGCTGCCCAGGGACTCCATCATAACTTAAAGGGAAACACAGTGTCGGAGCCTTTGATGTCCTACAGATGAAGGAGGGGGTGTCTTCAAATTCTGTGCTGCGGGAATCCACTTAGTGGCACCAGCTTTGACTTTCAGGAGGATTACGTCTACAAAAGGAAAAGTGAGAGTATCTGCATCATAAATCTGAAGAGGATGGGAGGAGCTGTTGCTTGCAGCTCAGGGTACCATTGCCATGGGAACTCTGCTGATGTCAGAGTCATCTCCTCCAGGAACAACGGCCAGAGAGCCTCAAGCCATGCCACACCCATCGCTGGACAATTCATGCCTGAGACCTTTGCTAACCAGATCCAGGCAGCCTTCAGGGAGCCAAGGCTTCTAGTGGCAACTGATCCCAGGGCTAACCACCAGTCCCTCACAGAGGCCTTTTATGTCAGCCTGCCCACCATTGCTCTGTATGACAGTCTCTATGCTATGAGACTTTGCCACCCCAGGCAACAAGAAGGGAGCTCACTCAGTTGTTCTGCTGTGGTGGATGCTGGCCTAGGAAGTATTCTCTGTATGTGTGACACTAGCTATCGTGAGCACCCATGGGGGGAGGGGTGTTACACCTGATCTCTGCTTCTACAGAGACCCAGAGACCCAGAGATTGAGGAGAAGGAACAGGCTGCTGCTGAGACAGCTGTGTGTGACCAAAGAGGAATCTCAGGGCAGATGGATTGCACCAGCTCCTGAGTTTTTTCTGCTCAGCCAGAAGGGGCAGACTGAGATCTGAGGGTGTCCAGATACCCATCCAAAAGTTCCTTACTTGTTGGGGTTACAGAGGTCCTTGTACTCATGACACATACTGGGAGAACCAGGAATGTTAATCACATAAGGGTGTCTCCTCAATGGAGGAGATAAAAATCAAACACCTACAGTCCATCTAGGAAGCTGAGGGTGTGGATTTTGTTAACCTGGTGACCTTTCTGCTGTCTTTGGAGGCAGACCTCCCCCACCTTTGTCTGTAGAGGTAGACTTCACCCAGATCCCCAAGAATGATTATTTCAGACCCTTTCCTTCCTAGACCTTTATCTTAAGCTTCCAGTTAAACCCATCCTTAGAAGAGATGTCATAGGCACTTTACGGCCTGCTGGCCTCTCTGCTATTGCTCAAAGACCACACTAGATTCTAGGCCTTTTAAGCTACAGAACCCACTCTCAGGGTCACAAAGGGGTCTCTATTTGGTCACACCTTAAGCTTTATTTTTCACCTGGAATTAGAATGATGGTTGTCTGGAAATCTTTTCCCACATTGTACTGTGTTTTAAATATGCTGACAATGAACCTCCTGGCATTAGACTCCCCAAAATCAGATCCAGGTTGAGGAAGTCAATTTACACTGGGTTTTCTCACCTGCCTCTGCCTCCCAAGTGCTGGGATTAAAGGCATGCGCCACCACTGCCCGGCTTTTTTTTTTTTTTTTTTTCCCATGAGACTCAGGCAGAGTCACATGGGGAAAGCCGGATTCGAACCGGGAGAGAGCGAAGGGCGCGGGGTTGCCCTCTGGAGGCCGGTGCCTAAGCCTCTGTGCCACCACTCGTTCGCTTGTTTATTTTTAAAAGATGTTTATTTATTTTTTTATTTTTATGAGTACACTGCAGGTGTCTTCAGACACACACCACAAGAGTTCATCAAATCCTGTTTCAGATGGTTGTGAGCCACCATGTGGTTGCTGGGAATCGAACTCAGGACCTCTGGAAGAGCAGTCAATGCTCTTAACGGCTGAGCCATCTCTCCAGCCCCTGCACTAGGTTTTCACTCTCAGTTTACCCTGTGCTGTTCCCCATCTGAATCGGCAGGGACCTCCTCACCTCCTGAAGATGGTACTGCCCAGACAAACACTGCGGGCAGACTGGTCAGCAGCTCCCACAGCAGGCCACTGAGTGGTGTTCTGAGCTGCTCTGGAGACTTCTGAGCAAAGAGGGATGGGTGGAAGGGAAAGAATGCTCCTAAACGTTTGGTGCGGGGAGGGGTGCAGGGGAAGCCAAACAGAACAGACATTAAGGAACTTGAGCCTGATGCCTTAGAGCGAAATTGCCGGAAGCTGCTTTGCCCAGGGCCTGCAAGACGTGCTAAGTAAGCTATCGAGATGGCTTCATGGTTAACACCAGCTACACAGGTCTGATGATCTAAGTTCAGAACCCACAGTGGAAGAAGCTCCCAAAGCTGTCCTCTGATCTCCACACATGAGCTGTGGCACACATGTGTGCACACACATATACAATGACGATAAACACAAATTCTACAGAGGCGTGGTGGCACACACCTTTAATCCCGTCGCTCAGGAGGCAGAGGCAGGTGGATCTCTGTGAGTCTGAAGCCAGCCTGGTCTAGACAAGGAGTTCCAGGACAGACATGTAGAAAGACCATTTCTCAAAACGAAATAAAATTTATAGATAAAAACTTAATTTAAAAAGATGTACTAATGATTTTTTTCAGGCTGAGAAGATGTATGTGCATGCTGTAAACACAGCCTTTATTTAGCCTGATGTAACTTGTCTCGGAGACTACCGCTGAATAAGTTCACCCTTTCTAGCTCTTTCTGAACTCTGGCTGGCTGGTTCATCTGTGATGTTCTGGCTCAAACTCCTCTCCAGTCTGACTTATTCAGTCTGGCTTTTAACTTGGCCTCTGAATTGCTCTGCTTGGCCTCTAAGAAGCTCTAGCAATCTTTTTTAACCTTCTGGTTCTTTCTTGTTCTCTGGCTTCAACTGTCTCTGCTGACCTGCAGGAACACACAAACTCAACTCCACTGTACTTACTCCAAACTGAGGGCTCCCTCCAGTCACTGCACTCAACTGATGGGACAGAGATGACTGACTAGAGCTCGGAGATCTGCATGCCTCTGTCTCCTGAGTACTGGTTTAAAGGCATTTACCACCATGCCTAGACCTAAGCTTTCTTTACCTGAAGCTTCTATACCAGGCTGACCTTGAACTCAGAGATCTGCATGCCTCTGTCTCCTGGGATTAAAGGCATGTCTGTATTCAAGCCGGATCACACGGACCTAGAAGGTCTTTGGATATGATCCTTTTCCAGAGCAGCTGTGTGGCTGGATTAAAACTTCTCTACACATAACCACAAGAAATTATTTTTAGATCTTGTTTTTGAAAAGTTCACACGACCTTTGAAAGCAAAGTGTGTAACTTCATCTTTTGATAAATATAATGTACATAGACATAATACTTATAAGAACAGCATAAGGAGCAGAGACATGGCTCCTTATGCTGTACACATGGGTGTAGCGCCGCACCCCTGTGATTCTTATACTCAAGGAGGCTGATGCAGGAGAATCTCTAGTTTGAAGTCGGATAGAACTACCTAGAGACCCTGACTAGAAAAAACGGAGAGGGAAATTAAAGATTTATTTGGTAGAGAGTAGCACAATCTTTTTTTGTTGTTGTTTGTGTTACTAGACAAGGTCTCTCTGGGTAGCTCTGGCTACCATGAACATGGAACTCATCCTGAAGACCAGAATGGCCTTGAACTCACAGAGATCCACCTGCCTCTGCCTCCCAAGTGCCTGAATTAAAGGTGTATGCCACCTCTGCCTGACTGCAGGTGGTACACTCTTAAGTAAAAAGTCAGATACACCTTGTGCGGCTGGGCTGGCGGCAGTGGCTTCTGCAGAAGGCAAGGCTGTGTGTAGGGGCTCAGAGGGAATGGATGGAACTCTGTAATATGTTCAGCAAAACCAAAAAACGGAAGGAGCAGAGGAGAAAACAAATAATGTAACAGTGACCAAAACCAGCCTCATTCGGAACTCCACCAAATATCAACCGATGGAATTTATCAACAAAGGGGGGTGTGGGGAGGGCATTAGCACAGGTTAAACCCAGCTTTGGGTTATTTATGAGAAAGGCACTTTGTTTTAATTTTTAAAAAAGATTTTGTGTTATGTGCATGCCTGTTTTGCTTGGAGATGTGTCCAGTGCTCATGGACTCCAGAAGAGGACATCAGATCTTCTGGGACAATAGTTATGGATGGTTGTGAGTTATCACAAGGGTTCTGAACCTAGATCTTCTGTGAGATCAAAAAGTGCTCTTCACAAAGGGGTAGTTTCAAGCCTGTGATATGCACTTAAATATAAAGAGAGAAGTTAAGAACGAGTGGACATGCAGACAGGCTATGAAATGGCAAACATGTCCTGTAAGATAGACTGTGTGTCTGTGTGTCTGTCTGTGTGTCTGTATGTATGTGTCTGTGTGTGTGTCTGTCTGTGTGTCTGTATGTATGTGTCTGTGTGTGTGTCTATGTTTGTGTGTGTGTTTGTGTCTGCGTGTGTGTTTGTGCGTATGTCTGTGTCTGTGTGTGTGTTTGTGTGTATGTCTGTGTGTGTGTGTGTTTGTGTGTGTGTGTCTGTATGAGTGTATGTGTTTTTGTGTGTGTGTCTCTGTGTGTGTCTGTATGTATGTGTCTGTGTGTGTGTCTGTATGTGTGTCTGTGTGTGTGTCTGTATGTATGTGTCTGTGCGTGTGTCTGTGTGTGTGTCTATGTTTGTGTGTGTGTTTGTGTGTATGTCTGTGTCTGTGTGTTTGTGCATATGTCTGTGTCTGTGTGTGTGTTTGTGTGTATGTCTCTGTGTGTGTTTGTGCATATGTCTGTGTCTGTGTGTGTGTTTGTGTGTATGTCTGTGTGTGTGTTTGTGCATATGTCTGTGTCTGTGTGTGTGTTTGTGTGTATGTCTGTGTCTGTGTGTGTTTGGGGATTTATAGACATGTGATTTATAAGAATGGCTTACAGACTGTGGTCCATGTAGTTCAACAATGGCTGTCTTCCAACAGAAAGACCAAGGATCCAGGAGTTGTCCAGCCCATAAAACTGGGTGTCCCAGTGGCTTCCATCTGCTGCTGGAGTACCAGAGGAGTCCCGGAGAGCTTTTGGTCATCAGTCGGTGTTGGAACCTGCTGAAAAAGTGAATTATAGTACCAGTGAGGGCGCCTTAGCCACAGGAGACATGGACTTGCTAGTGAGAGTGAGGGCAAGCAGGTAACAGGCAAGTCCTTTCATCCGTGTCCTTTCCTGTGGGCGGCTTTCCAATCTAGAAAATCCTTAACAGGCATACCCTGCTGCTGGGGTTTAGTGGATTCTGATGGTGGTCGTGTCCAGATACTCCAGATTGGCCATTACACACAGAAAGCCAAATGGTACATATTTTCTCCTGTGTGTGGATCCTGGATTTTATGTATAGATCCATAAACTTATTTAATGTACACATGAAGAGATAGTAGAGACAAGGCTCTCTGGGTAGAGGGAAAGGGCTAGCTGGAGGTGGGGTGAGGGCACCAGGCTGAAAGCTGTCAGAAATGAAGTGTGGGGGCTGGAGAGATGACTCAGTGGTTAAGAGTATTAACTGCTCTTGCAGAGGACCCAGGTTCGATTCCCAGAACCCACATGGCAGCTCATAACCACCTGGTACTTCAGGTCCAGGGGATCGGATGCTCTCTTCTGACCTCCACAGGTATCAACATAATGTTACATACATGGTGCACAAACATATATGCAGGCAAAACACTCATTTAATTTAAATTAAAGAAAAACATCTGACTTAATTCCAACGATGCATCGAGGCAGGTTTGGCCCAGCTACAGATGACCTGGAAGCATTCAGACTGACCCCTGGTAGTTTCTGCTAGTTTAGCCTTCTGCTCCCCTCCCCCACAAATCTGCTAAGATGTCCACCAACCAGAAGCGTAGAGTAGAAAATTGCTCACAGCCAGCTTTCTTGCAAGTCTGGTGAGTTTTACAGTAAACAGGATGTAGGATGTAGAACACAGCTTTGGGTGAGGAAAGGCAAACGGCCGTGGCTGAGGGTGACCTGGGATAAAAGGAAGTGGGGTCTCTTTCATGGTGCTTTCTCGGCTGTTGGTTTTGTCAAGATGAGGCTGAGTCTCTCCTTCCCTGCCCCCGACTGTCAGAAATTCATCAACATGGACAGGAACACAGCTTCCTATGGTCTGTGAGAAGCACGTGGCCTCAGACGTAACTGCTGGTTCTCTGGGTGAAGAATGGACAGGTTATGGGTCCAGTCAGTGGTGGAAATGCAAGCACGGTTCTCCCATGAAGCGAAGGGCATTCTTCTTATAGACCGGGGAGAACTGGAGAAAGTTAACACAAGTCTGTTTGTGGATACCACTCTGAGTGTTCTCAACTTGGGTGAGAGAGAGAGAGAGGGAGAGAGAGAGAGAGAGAGAGAGAGAGAGAGAGAGAGAGAGAGAGAGAGAGATATTTCCTGGATTGACAGATGCTACTCTGGCTCCATGCTCAACGGTTGGGATTTAAAAAAAACTAGCAAAATGCAAAAGTTTTTAATCTCTCTGAAGAAGATGATAGCCACCAATATGTTTGTCAGAAGCCCTTAAACATAGAAGACGAGAAACCCAGGAACAACGTGCCCAAGATTCAGTGACCACGTATCCTGCAACACAAATGAAGAAACAACACACACACACACACACAGAAAGAGAGAGAGAGAGAGAGAGAGAGAGAGAGAGAGAGAGAGAGAGAGAGAATGCTCCAAACTTTCATCAGGGAAATTAAGGAAGGGGATCGTCAGGAGATGTAAGCTGTCCCTGCCGACAGCTCCTGAGTCTGAGTCCAGAAATGTTTTAGGAAATATTTATCTTCAAATCCAGGTTCCTACCCTGCCTTTGATCACTCGGTTCCCAGATAAAAGACACACAACTTTTATATTCATAATAAGCTTTTAACGTACTAGAGATGAACAGATATCTACCCTCTAAGCGAGTATGTCTCTCTCTTATCAATAACCCAGAGTTACAACTTGCTATGTTCCATCAGAGGCCGATCTTAACTCCGATTGGTCAGCCCCAGGGCCATGTTTTCATGACTCACCGGTCCCATGGTGACTTCTCCTCTCTCCACCTTCTTTTCTCTCTTCTCATGGTCTCACCTCTGACCCCAAGCTTGGGAACCAAAAAGCCACCTGTCTCTCTTTTGCCCAGCTATATAGGCATCTTTATTTACTAATCAGGGATAACTTGGGGTTGGGGAGCAGGGTTACATAGCATCACTTGGGTTTGTGTGCAGATTTCCTCATCCCTGGGGACAGCCACGAATGGGGGGGGTGGGGAGCTACTATTTAGCATTATAATACAGAGCAAAAGACCAAACTCCAACACAGTAAATATGTCCTTAATAGGAACAAATAATCATTCCTTGAGAGGAAGTGGATGACCCGTATGACTAACCCCCTTCCATTACTTAAACAGGATCATGCCAGTCTAGACTAACTCTTGTTTTTGCAAAATAAAAGCAGCAGCATAGATTTCACCTCTGGGAGTTTCCAGCGCTCTTACTGTGAAGTGCAGATCAATGTTCCTCACGGTCCCTTTGAAGTATGTGATACCCTGGAATGAAACATCCTGTCCGAGGGGACAGTGGATACACACCAATAAAAAAAAAAAAACTACTCCTGCAGCCCTGACAAACAAGAGGGGGAGGGGATTCCCGGCTCTGGGGTCAGACCACTTCTCTTATTCTTGTGACATTCTGAGATTTAGTGGGAATGGTGTTTGGGTCTGCTTCCAGATCCTTTCCCTAAATTGTAGAAAACTGAGAAGACTATGACCCTGCCCTGTTTCTATGGAGACATCTGTGATGCCACACACTGTTCCTGGGAGCCTTGGAAGCCTGTCTTTTCTCGCTTGAACCTCTCTGAAAAGTCAAGCTAAGATTGCTTTTCCCTCTATAAGGGTAGCTGAAAGCAGGTTATTCGGGGACTTTGGTTCTCAATGAAGCAGGAGAGCTTACCTCAGGAATGCAGTTCGACATCCCCCAAGATCGGCAAGGGCCTGATGATGCTTCAGAGCACAGCCAGCCGGGGCTGGGACACACAGGACCCAGAGAGGAAACCACAAAGTATCCGTCAAAACCTCAGCAAGGCAACCCAGGCTGTCGGATGCTTCTACTGCAACGAGGTACGGGGTTGGGTGGAGCGCTTCTAACTGCTGGCTACTGCTGCTCCTCACCTCGCCAAAGGGCCATGGGAGCTATCGGCCAGCAGAGCTTGGGACAGGCTTGGTGACAAGCTGCCACCAAGCCCAGGAGGCCTGAGGACTGCAGCTTCTGGTAGGATAGAGCCCTGGCTGTCCTTGCCCAGCTTCCTGAAGGACCCAGCAGGGAGGTAGCTCTATGGAGTAGCCGGCTTCCTTCCCTGCAGACCCTGGTCTGGACAGACAAGCCCAAAGGAGGAAGTCAACCCGAACTGGGTACAGAGACCCAATCTGTCCTGAAGGTCAGAGAGGAAGGTCAAAGGGTGAGGAGAGAAGCCAAGAGGCAAGAGTCACCTGAGCCCACCATTCACCAGGGGAGCCATAAATGGTGACTCCATAGGCAAGGCTCCATGACATCCTAGTTGGGTGCTGAAAACCCAGCCAAGGGTTATCTCTAACATGGGGCTCCTGGTGTGGTTTCCAGCTGGTCAGGAAAGAAGCGGACCATTGCCACAAGTCACAGCATAGACAGGGCCCCTGCAGCCATACCGAAGGCACACCCAAGCATGTGTTCTCATTTCTTCTCCTGTCAGGACCAGGTCAAGAAACTCACCAGACACAATGGCTTTGTGTCAGAAATGGAAAATCTGAGGAAAGCCTTCCTCATGCGGCCTGGGTGCCCCCAGTTCAGTACCAGGACAACATCCGTGTCTCATGTGGGTAAGACCTCCCCCCGCCCAGTACCACCAAGAGTGACTGCAGAAACTTGCTGCCTCCTGAAACTCTTCAGCCTATAAGGAGCTATTGGTCGTGGTTCTGAAGTGTGTCCTGTGGGAGCATAGACTTTATGAGACCTGTGCTGAGGCTGGGGGATGACCAACCTGAAGGAGAGATGCAAGAAAACAGTTTTATCCCATTCACAATCGTACCTGTTTTGTTGTCACGAGGCCAGTCAGAGTCAAGGCCACACCCTGACCTCTTGGCTCCCTCACCTGCCTTTGCTCCCTGTGTCCGGCACCAGCTTGGACTGTGAAGTTCAGCAATAGCCAGGCCCATGCTCCCAGTCCCCAGCAAAGGGAACTGTGGGATTGTTGGGGGTAAGCCGAGGGGCCACAGAGTCCAGGCTGCAGGCCCTGTGTCTACATCCTGTCACTGGGCACCACCTTTGGTCTACTCAGAGGATACATTGTGGTCAGATGGGTAAGAAGACAGAGCCAGTGTTTTGATGGAGCCCATGATTCAGGCTCACGCCTCCACTGGAAGACTCACTTGTTTAAAGATCACATGGCAGCCTAGAGATTCTGGGACAGAGAGGACTTCTTGGCACCTCTTGGCACCTCTCCCATTCCAGGTTCTGCCACTATGATTGATCTTCCCGGTACCAGCTCTGGAGTTTGGAAGACGACTGAGGACCATCCCTTAGGCAGTCTGGGCTCTGCCACCAGTGTGAATGGTAAGGGGATCCTGGAGGCCTCTGCCTGCATCTTCTGGGGCCCTGGGTAATAAAGCTGCACCCCAGGTATATCTCCTGTGCCCTTATGGAACTCTTCCCAGGGTTGTCTGTCGCTCAAACGCTCTGAGACACAGGCCACCCAGATCCAGGCCTGCAGGACTCTACTCTCTCTAGGGGAAGGCACTATAATATTACTCCTTGTCTTTGGCTGAGCTGCCTCCAAAGGCTGCACTCTATCTTCCCTGTACCACTTGCTTCCAGGCCTCAGGGCACCACAACCTTGAATAGAGAAATAAGCTTTCATTTACCAGAAGGTGAGACAAACAAGGTAATTTTAAGCAATAAATAACCTGTAGTGAACAACTCTCTCCAAGCTTAAGAAGGCAAAGAACCCTGAAGTCTAAAGCAGAACTCTGGGGTTCAAGAGGGTCATGGGGTAAGCAAGGGCAGGAGCAGATGCTTTCTTGTCCTGATTCCCAGAGTATGTGCTAGGTGGGGGGTGGGGGGGTAGGTGGAGGTAGGATCTGAGTACATGCTAGGTGGGGGTGGGATCTGGGTATATGACATGCTAGGTGGGGAGAACCTGGGTATATGCTAGGTAGGGGTGAGATCTGCGTGTATGCTGGGTACCAGTGGGTAGATGTGGTGGTCCCAGGGGCAGCCTCCAAGTCCTTTCTACATAGGCTTCTGGAAACAGACAAGATTTCAGATTTTAATTTGGCAGTGGGAGACAGATAGCTCGCTGGACAAATGCTGTTTTCTGAGGGAGGGTTGGGAAGGGCGGATACTACCATGGAAGATTTCACAGCAGATCCACAGGGAGAAATCCAACTGCTCTCTGGTCTCTGCTTTCTCCACAGGGAAGCTCTTCCCATGCAGCAAGAGTGCTTGTGAGCTCAACTACCCACGGAAGAGGAGTGAGCCCCCAACCCTGAGTCCTACTGGCAGCCCCACGGTGGTCAAGAAGTCCCAGAGGACAAGAACGCCCTGGTATATCTCAGTCATCCATGAGAAGGTAGGGTTCCAGGATGCCTCCTTGTCCTGCTCACCCTGCGGTCTAGATAACTGTGGCTTCAAACGACTCCCAGACACCCGACTTCTGCTGCTAGGGATCCAGTGATTGACAGCCAGCCTCCCCACCCCTACTGCGCATGCTCAGGGACATGCACCGTGCCTCCTTCCTTGTAGCAGGGTGTGGCACTTTAACCTGGCACAGGACTTGTTAATGTGGGTAGCCACCAACCATTCTGTACACCTTCAGCCCAGAAGTCTCTGTGAGTGTGAGTTCTAACAATCTGAGTGACAGAGGCCAGCAAATGCCCAGAGGTTTGTGTACAAGCCAGCACAGGCTGGTGGGATCTCTCCTTAAAAAAAAAAAGATGCTTCTGAGAGTTGAGCCCATAATTTATTCGTCTGAAACTTCGGTTGTTGGAATTTGGCATTTGGGTTTCTCTAGGCTTGTTTTTAAAACAGACAGACAGACAAAAATCAGAAGCACTTAACCTAGGCTTTGGAAGGCTCTGGGTCATCACTAACCCATTTGTCCTATCATTTTGCTTTCTGGAACTCAAGCTTACAGCCCAACACCTTCTGTCACTCTCTTGTTTTGAGACTGAAATGCTCAGGTCGGCTTTGAACTTACTCTACAGAGCAGGCTGACCTTGAATTCACCATCCTCCCATGTGGGGAGCTGACAGAAGGTGGCTATCATCCTTGCAGCCATCTTGAGCTATATACCCTGATAAGAGACTTGTTTACAACAGCCTACAACAACTGAGCACACTCTGATAACATCTTGCTTTAGATACCCAGGATTTTCCCTTGGGTGTGTGAGACTTAAAGGTGTGTGGCTTAAGGGCATGACTTAGAGATCAGATTTAGAGACAAGACCTAAGGGCATGACTTAAAGGTGTGACTTAAAGGTGTGGCTTAGAAGTGAGACATATAAAAGGCAAGAGGCAGACAGAACAGAGTAACAGAGAATCAGACACTTCAGAGAGTACAACTTGGAGAAGGAATTAGGCAGTAGGCACTTGACACTTGGAGGAAGAACTTGGAACTGAGAAAGAGACTAGCAACTGGAACTTGGAGGCACTAGGGACTAGGAACTCAAGACTTGGGACTTGGAGAGAAGAAGAGAGACTGAAGAATAAACAGGATTGAATCACACTCTATCTGGTCTCCATTCCTCGCATCTGTCCTCACTCTCTCTCTTGCTGAACCCTGACCCGCAGACCGGAGCTGCTTGGGACAGTGCGGGCTAACAAGTTAGTCCCCAAGGCTTTTGGCAGTGCAGGCTCGAACACTGACAGAACTGTCCAAGACATATTGGCCCCCAAACATGAGGCAGCTCGAGCCGCAACATTTTTGGCGCCTAACGTGGGGCAGAGTGGGCCTCAACATTTTTGGTGCCCAATGTAGGGCAGTGCAGTTCTCAACATTTCTGGCCCCTAAGCGTGGGGCAGAGTGGTCCTCAACACTCCCACCTCAGCCTCTCAAGTGAGTTGAGATTCCACGCTTACACCACAGACAAATAATAAATCACAGGCTCTATTTCTTTATAGAATGTGTTTTCCCTTTTCTTCTTCCGAGGCTCCTTCAGGGGCAGCCTCCTCATGCCTGAGTCCAGTCGTGTCTCTCTCTAGTCAGCTCCTTTCTCTGTGGTAGGCCTCTTAGCTCCAGGTTGTGCTGATTTTCTCAAATGTATTGCTTACTGTATCTGTATCATGGATTCACGTGTTCATGCACATGCGTGCAGCTGCATGCGTGTGTAAAGGACCTTGGGTGTTGCTCTGAGGGTGCTGCCTGTTTTTCGAGACAGGGTCTCTCATTGAGTAGACTAGGCCAGCCCTAAGGATCTGCCCATGCCCGTCATCCAGGTGCTAGGATATGAGTATGCTCCCCACTCTGGCTTTTTTTTTTAAATGTTGAGTTAACTTTAAATTATTGGTTTTAATAGAGTGAGACAGGTTTTCATTTTTAATTTTTAATAAATTACTTTCATGCAGACGCGTGTTTTGTCTGCATGTGTGTCTGCATTCTGTGTACAGTGCCTGTGGAGTGTGGAGAAGGCACCAGATCCTCGGGATCTAGAGTTACAGATGGTTGTGAGCCATTGTGTGGGTGCTGGGAATCAAACCCTGGTCCTCTGGGAAAGAAACCAAGGGTTCTTAACCACTGAGACATCTCCCCAACACCTATTTTATGTGGGTTCCAGAAATCAAACTCAAGTACTGACTGAGCATCTCCTCAGCTCCTAGCCTGCCTGCCTTTCCTCCTTTCCCTCCTTTCCCTCCTTTCCTTCCTTTCTTTCCTTCCTTCTTTCTTTCCTTTTTTCCTTTCTTTTTCCTCCTTTTTCCTCCTTTCCTTCCATCTTTCCTTCCTTTCATCTTTCTTTCCTTCCTTCTTTCCTTCTTTTCTTCCTTCCTTCCTTCCTTTCCTTCCTTCTTTCCTTCTTTCTTTTTCCTTTCTTCCTTTCTTCCTTCCTTCCTTTCCTTCCTTCTTTCCTTCTTTCTTTTTCCTTCCTTCCTTCCTTCCTTCCTTCCTTCCTTCCTTCCTTCCTCATTCTTTCCTTCCTCCTTCCCACCCCCTCCCTCCCTCCCCTGCCTTCCTCTCCTCCCCTCCCCTTCCCTCCTTTCTGTTCCTCTAGGACAGATAAATCTCCTCTGAGATTTGATCTGTAAACTGGTTTGAGAACTTGGTCTTGGGTGTCCTGAGCTGATCCCTTTCCCTTCAGGACCACTCCCTACTCCTGATGGGAGAAGAGCTCCAGCGTTTCTCAGAGTTGGAGACCCAGATGCAGAAGAAAGATCAGGAGATCCTGATGCTCCAGAGGGAGAAGGAGGCCCTGAAGAAGCAGCTGAAGAACCTTCTCAGAAGCAAAGGCACAGAAACCTCTTCAGCTTCCATCAGGGTGGTGAGCCTTCAGGCAGGCGACCTATAGAAGCACTGAGGTGTCTCCAAGAGCAGAGGACTCTGCTGCCTCTGTCCTTTCAGGTCTTGGCCAAGGGCTGGGTGAGGCAGGTCCTTATGGGCAGGTCTCTTGATTGGTCTGAGACTTGCTATCTAATGATACCTGATGATTCACACTGCACTTAGGTGGGGGCAGGCATGAAGTGGGAGCAGGGAGGAGACTGGAGGTCATGGATAGTGCCTGGGGACCTTGGGAGAAACTGCCCATGAAGATACCTGAGGCAGAACAAACAGGACTGCTCCCTCATCCCTGCAAGGGCTCTGAGGCAGGCATGAGAGGACAGGGCAGCCAGGCCAGCCACAAATGACCACGGTGCCAAGTGTGTGCTGAGACTGGAGCCCTACTGTCCGCCAGGGCTGCTCCTCCACAGCTTTGATCTTCTGGAGAGTACCACATCCTCACCCTACCCTACCCATTTGTTCTTGGAGAGACAGATATTCCCCTCTGAGGGGACGAGAGGGGAGGGAGGACCTCACCTAGGGCTTTCGTGGGGGCAGTTGGAGAGCCCGAGGTTCACAGTAGCATCTGATAGGACCGGTCCTTTGAGACGCCTGCGAAACTGGGGAGGATGAGCATGCTGAAGACCATGTACAAAGAAGAGGATGAGCTACAGCGTTGGATGCAGGTGTGCAGCCAGCTGAAGCCCCGGGCTTTCACCCTCTGATTCTGCTAGGGGAAGACAGGTGCTAGGAGGTCCCAGCCTGGTCTGTGGTGCACCCCCCACCCCAAATGCAGATGAGGACAGTGGATGAGCTCAGTGCCCCTTTCCACCAAGAGCACGGGTGGGTTGTGTCCTGATAGGAAGAGACAAATGAACTAACCTGGAGTTGGTACCCCTCCCTTGTTCCTGGGGGCATCCGTGCCCACCTCCCTTTTCTCTCTGCCCCCTCCAGATGCAGGAGGAATATAACATGGCTGAGAGCAGCAAGGAGCTGCACATGGAACCAGGAAGCACTATAGAGGAAAAGAGCTCTGAGGGGCCACCAGAGGAGATTATATCTGTCAAACTCAAGGCCAGTCAGAGCAAGACTGGGACCCTGCTGGAGGTGGGCCCTGAGGAAGAGGAGGAGGAAACAAAAGGAACTGAGGAGGAAGAGACATTGGTGGATGAGGATGAGGAGTCGTGGGAGCTGAGGGAGGAGGAGGAACATCGTCTCAAGAGGTCATACTCCATGACGGAGTCCTTTGAGGAGGAGCTGATGGCCCAGCTGGAGGAGTACGAGCGGATGTTGATGGACTTCCAGAGTGAACTGGAATTCACAAGGTCCAGATATTCCCTGGCCACAGGTAGGGACAAGAGGCCGATGTGGTCGGGTGTGGGTGCTTGTGTCTGCCAACTCTGAAAGAGAGGCCAGGGATGCGGCTTCCTCTATACCTGGAGTTGCACCAGGGAGATCAAGCAGTCATTCAGACAAGCCATTCAGAGGGCTGGCCGTCAGTCCTCACTCTCTGGCCCTGCCTGTCTGCTCCTTTACTCGTAGGGGCCATCACGTCTTTACAGAGGCAAACTGACTTCCAAGAATCTCAGCTGCGGAAGGTCACCACGGAAAACGAGCTACTGGAGAAGGAACTCCGGGAACGGAAGAAGCAGATACAAGACATGACCGACAAGGTGGTGTGGCCATGCACTCAGCAGCCGTACTAGCCTGTCTCAGAGAGCACAGCCAGCAGAGCCCAGTGGGCCCAGCGGCTCAGGGAGCATGGCCTTCCCTAGGAACAATGATTCACGCTCAGGGCACCAGCTGGTGGCAGCAGAGCCAAGATTCCTACCTAGGGTTGTGGACAACCACAAGCCATACGCACAACCACGGCCCTGTTGTTCTTTGGCCTGGAATATGTGTCCCTCTGTCCTGTGCCGTGATAACCCAGGTCACTTCCTAAACATTTGTGATCCCTGAGTGTCTGGCTAACCATCCCACTCTTACAGGGTGCTTAGCTACGGGGCTCACTCAACGCATGCTTCTGTTACAATACCCAAGATGAAACATTTTATGGATTAGATGGGTGTTTTCCTACCCCCCAAGCTACCCCACAAGTGCCTCCCTCTCATATACCCTCTCCCACCACAAAGGCTTCTAAGTCTTCTAGAAAATTCTTCAAGAAACTCCACTGAGGCATCAGATAATGCTCCCCAAAGGGTTATCTTCATTGCGTCACCAGTGAATATCTGCCTCTTTCCCCGGTTCCTCTCCCACCTTCCGAGGGCAGGCATCCCTTTCCTCATCCTTTGGCTTCCTTGGATCATCCTATCCCAACTTGATCGAGGTCAGTGTTTGTGCACATCCTTGCATCCATTATTTGAGACACACATGAGTTTCACTCAACAAATACCAAGGCTCCTGTCCTGATCTTAAGCGTCTGTAACCAGATTCTTCTCTTTCTTGATGACAGCCTGATGTTTTTGCGTAGAAACTGAGGAGATTCTTTCTTTTTTGAAAGGAAGTCTGTCTGTAAAGCTTCAGGAACACAAGCTACCTGAAAACGCCTTGATTCTATACACTGATAACCGTCAGGTTGAGCACAGTTGGGAAATCCTTATCCCAGACTGCTAACTAACGAAGGTGAAGGGATTGTTCTTGTAGCTTACAGACCTGCTGGTGAGAAGCCCAAGGTCAAAAATCCTGTGTCTTGAAGGTTGTCTGTTGGAAAGCTATGAGATCCTGTCTCTGTCAAGGGTGTCCTGAAACTGAACAGAGTTGTTCCTTTCATATATATATATATGTATATAATTATATTTAAATAAATATATAAATATATATGACTATATAAATATAAATAAATATAAATATATATTTTTATATAATTATATACATGATTTATATATAAATATATATTTAAAGAAATATATATTTGGAGTGTTGACTGGTGTTTTGCCTGTATGTTTGTCTGTGTGAAGGTGTCAGATCCCCTGGAATTGGAATATGGACAGTTGTAAGCTGCCACATGGGTGGGTGCTGGGAATTGAATCCTGGTCGTCTGGAAGAGCAGCCGGCACCGTTAACCAATGAGCCGTCTCTCTAGCCCCTATTTTTTTCCTACATAACATTTTTGTTGATTCTCTGGAAGTTTGGTATCATGCACCCCAATCACAATCCTTTCCCAGTCTCTCCATATCTGCCTGCCTTGTGACCTCTCCCCGGCTCCCAAAGAAGAAAAGATAAAAGTAATTTTAAAGGAAGAAAAGAAAAAAAATAAGTCCATTTTGTGTTATCTGTCTCACTGGAGCATGGTCAAAATTCTTAGTGGCTGGTCCCTTAAATAGAGCAGAGTCCTTCCCCTCCCACACTGACTTGTTCCCTCCTAGCCTGGTGTATCATCACGCACTGAAGAGGCACTCGGTGGCCTTCGGGACGTGTGTCCTACGTTCTAGAATCTTTGCTTGCACCGCTGTGCATGTCTTTGTTCTGGTCTCTCTTCTCTTGTTCTGACACAACAGAAGGGAGCAGCCTGGGGATCAAAGGCTCATTTTCGCTCACGGGTGAGCAAATCCGGGTCACAGTCCCTCGTGCAGCCAAGTCAAGGCTGGAGCCAGAAGCAGCTGAAATCCACAGTCAAGAGCAGAGGGGAGTGAACGCTTGCACACCTGATGCTCAGAGAACAGTGTTTACTCCTGCACAGTCCAGGGCCCCAGCCAGGGAAGGGCGCTGTCTGCTTTCAGGCTTGGCCCTTCCAATATAAATTAACCATCAAGACGATCTCCCTACAGTCATGCCCACAGACCAACATGGTCTCTCTGATTTCTGTTAAACTTGCTGGCCCAGGGCTGCCTGGAACCTGGACTATGCAGGTGACTACATTGTGGTCCCGGCAGAGTGGCTGCCTGGAGTTTCCTTAGAGTCTTGTCTAGTCTTTGGGGTAGTCAAGGTTGAAAGCCAGGGAGCTGGAAGAGTGTCTTAGTTTCAAGTATAAAGGCTTCTTGCTTGGGTTCTGGGCCTGCAGGCAGGAGACTGAGAGTGTCCACAACTCAGCACAGCAAGGCTCTCAGCTTCCTGTAACAGCTGGCCACTGGCCACCATTCCTCTCTGACATTTACAGCACACTGAGTGTGAACATTACTGTCTCTGGCTTCCCTGTGAACAGTCTGGTTTTCTTGGCTCTGTAACGTTGGACACCATCCAACACTCTGCTTCCTTTGTCCTTGGGTCCTCTCTCTTCTTCCACATCCTTCTGGCAGAACCCCACAGCGTTCATTCCTGGGAGGGCCAGGGAGGCAGGACAGGTGTCTGGGCTTCATGTGCTCTGTGCCTGGGACCCAGGCTGACTCCACTGTCTGCCCTGCAGTTCTCCAATCTCCGGGAGGAAAAGAAACATCAGGAAATAATGGGACTCATAGAAAAGGAAAACCTGATCCTTCGACAGGTGACAGCCTAGGCATTGCTGAAGGCTGGGCTACCATTGTTGTGGGCTGGGCTACCATTGTTGTGGGCTGGGTTACTGTTGTTGTGGGCTGGGCTACCATTGTTGTGGGCTGGGTTACTGTTGTTGTGGGCTGGGCTACCGTTTGTTGTGGGCTGGGCTACCGTTGTTGTGGGCTGGGCTATGGTTATGGGCTGGGCTACCATGAGGGACACAATAAGGCTGGAGCATCTGCACAGTTGAGTCAGGCCTTCATCCAGGCAGAACCACTCAACAGACTGGGGATCTGGCAATGGCTGGGCTGGGTTGCAGGAACCTGAGGTTCGTTGCCACCACCTTTTGGGAAGACGTGGTAAGGACCACTAATGCCCTGCGTCTCCGGGTTCTCCCCAGCAAGTGGCAGACTTGAAGTCGGAGCTCGCCAACAGTGAGCAGACCATCGAAGAGCTGAACACCCAAACCAAAGAGCTGGAGGATCAGGTCAACACCGACAAGGACCACCTGAGGCGCTGGAAGGAGTTACACGATGACCTACAGGCGCGGAATGAGATGATCCAACAGGCAGAGCAACAGACTCATGTGGTCCTGGAAGGCACCCAGGCCAGGGTAATGACCATCCACACGGACCACATCCCCAGCAGACAGGGGCGTGGCTCATCCTGCCTCCGGTCACAATTGCAGTGTAGAGTTGATGTTTGGCAAGTGCTGGAGGAGGGAGTGAAAGCTCATAGAACATTCTGGAAATACAGAGGGCAAGGGCCAACACTGTTCATGGAGAAAGTGGGCCTTGGGGTCAACAAGAGAAAAGGGCAGGAGGAAGTGTGTTTGTGTCCATGTCTCCCCCAGTGTGGGTGCTGAGATCTTGTAAACTGTGGTGCTTTGAACAAGAATGGCCCTCATAGGTTCATATGTTTACATGCTTGGTCTCCAGGTGATCGAACTTGCTTGGGAAGGGTTAGGGAGTGTGGCCTTGTTGAAGGATGATGGGCTTTGAGGTTTGAAAAGACTCATACCATGCCTAGTGTCTCCCTCTCTGCCTCCTACATGTGGGTCAAGATGTAAGTTCTTACGTATGTTTGCTGTGTCATCATGGATGTCGGCTCTGTAAACCCTGTGGCCAAACGAGCGCTTTCTTTTTATACTTTATATTTAAAGTATAAAAAGTATATATATTAAAGTATAAGTATATTTATATACTTATATAAATTTATATAATTATATTCTTATACTTTAATATATTTTAATATATTATTTTAATATACTTTAATATATTATAAGTATATTTATACTTTTCTTTTTGCCTTGGTCATAGTCTTAGTGGAGAAATAGTAAAAGTAACTAGACAGACTCGAACTCGGGTCCTCTACAGGAGTACGACAGGCTCTTAACTGCTGAGTCACCTTGCTTGTCACAGTCTATGTTAGAGTATTTAGCTGGCTTGATCTTGTGCGTTCACATACGGGATGGATGCTCATGTCCAAATCCTCTGACCCCCACATCCCTTCCTCCTTGTTTGTTCCTGCACTTTGGGGCTGGAGGAGATCTTCTTACTATCCCTGCTAGAGGTGGGAGCTGGAGCAGAGAGGACAGGCAACCCAGACCTGCCTGCAGGTGAACTGGGCCCAGATCTTTCTGTCTTGAGCTGCTGCAGTGCCCTAAACCCACCCAGCACAGAGACGTGTTTGTGAGGGACTCAGGCTGGATGAGAAATTCAGTTCAGAGCTGATCTTACAGAGTCCCCTAAAGGGGGAAGCTGTGTGCAGATACAGGCTTTTGACAGATCTCTCTCCCTCGCCCACCCGTGTACCAGGGTAGGTAGCTTAATCCAGCTCTGTCCTCTGCCCTGTTCCGGTCATCCCTGTTGGCCAGCTGGTGTCTGTTAGGAAACTGCTTCTGATTCTATTATGGTCCTAGGGACAGCACCGGCCTAGAGAAGGTGTGTCTTGTATCATTTGTGTGTGGACTTGGTAGACACTGTAATGTTGAGTTGACAAAAATTCTGAGTCAGTGATCTGCAGAACAGAGTGCTGATAGGTGAGGCTTCTGAGGAGAGGGAAACTGAGGCTGGACACCCCAGGTGACTGCTACCTCCTGACCAGAGGCAACAAACACTAAGCCTGCAACACTCTGGGTTCCTTGGGAACCTTGCATGGTGTTTGATGTGAAATGGGCACCCAAGAAACCCTGGAAAGACAGTGGAGGCAAGCAATCCAGAGTTCCAGATTAGCCTCAGCTACCCAGGGAGTTCTGGGTCAGCCTGGGCTACATTAAACCCTGTCTCCAGGGGCTGCAGAGATGGCTCAGCAGTTAAGGCTGCTCTTTCAGGTAACCTGAGTCCAGTTCTTAATACCCACACAGTGGTGCACAAGCATCTGTCACTGCAGTTCCAGGGGGACCCAACACCCTTTTCTGGCCTCAGAGGGCACTAGCTTGTGGCACACAGACAGGCTGACAACACTCTCATGGACATGCAATAAAAATAGATATATCTTTCAAAAAAGACCTTGTGTCAATAGCAACATTAGAAGGAAGGAAGACCCCGTCACTTGACCTTGCCTAGCAGGTGGCCTAGGAGGTAGCCATGCATGCAGTTTTAGGCAATGCAAGTTCTCTCTGGCTTCCTTTGGATGTTTCTGTATTGCCAGGGGGGTTCCAGACACTGTGTGAGAGGGTTGATCTTGTATCCATGGCTGGCGTGGTATCTGTCTAAGGAATACTGGGGTACGGGTTGGAAGATTTGAGTCCTGAGCATGTGGTTAGCTTACCCTTGGATGCTGGCTAGATGACCAAACCCAAGCTCAAGGATACAAACAGGCACCAAAGCCTGAAACACCCACAGGATGACTCCTAGGGTAACGCCTAGGAGCTGGTGCACAGCATGGGTGCCTCGTCCCAGGAGGGAAAGAAGAAGAGTCATATGCCCACAGGCAGGATTCACAGCACTCCGAACCATCCGCCTGCTTCCTGGAGAATGTCCTGGTGGTCTAGGAGGAAGGTGCTAACTGGGGAGGAGAGAGCCGGCTTTACGGGTCCTGTACACCCTGTATCATTTTGATTAGATTTGGTTTCTAATTATGTTTTTAATGTCATGGGTGAGACCCAGGGCCTTGTGCATGCTAAGCAAGTGCTTTACAAGAATGGAATCCAGTCCTGATCTTATTTTTTAAAATTTGTATTACAATTCTTTCCTCCCTCTCTGTGTCTCCATCTCTCTGTCTCTTTCCCTCGTGTACGCTCACATTTGAGCAAGTGGATGTGTGTAGGTCAGAGGCTAATTTTTAGGAGTTGGTTCCCTCCTTGCACTATGTGGGTCTCGGGGATGGAATTCAGGTCATCAGCCACAATGACAAATACCTTACCTGATGAGCTGTCTCACTGGCCCCATAGCTACTTTTTGATGTCAAGGTGTGTGTGTGTGTGTGTGTGTGTGTGTGTGTGTGTGATGAGAGATTTGTCTAAACAGTGGAAAGTTTCTAGAGAAGGGATAGGGTAAATTGTTACAGAGATGGGGCTGGAGAGATGGCTCAGCCATGAAGAGCACTGGCTGCTCTTCCAGAGTACCTGTTCAATTCCCAGCACCCACATGGCAGCTTACAACCTAGTAACTTCATTCCCGTGGGATCTGACGCCCTCTTCTGGCCTCTGTGAGCATTGCATGCATTTGGTGCACAGACATAACACGTAGGCAAAACTCCTATGCATGTAAAACAAATTAAAGCAAAACAAGGGGCTGGTGAGATGGCTCAGTGGTTAAGAGCACTGACTGCTCTTCCAGAGGTCATGAGTTCAAATCCCAGCAACCACATGGTGGCTCACAACCATCCATAATGAGATCTGATGCCCTCATATGGGTGTCTGAAGACAGCTACAGTGTACTTACACAAAATAAATAAATAAATTCTTTAAAAAAAAAAGCAAAACAAAAAGAGAGGCTGAGAGGCTGAGGTCTTCAGTGGCAGCTGGAAACTAAAGTTTGAAAATTTATCTTGTGTTTGCCACTGTTTATTATTATTATTATTATTATTATTATTATTATTATTTTATTTTCCCTTTCCTTCTCTCTTGGTCCGGCCCCACTTGCTACAGCCCAAAGGTTTATTTGTTTATTGTATGTAAGTACACTGCAGGTGTCTGTAGACACACCATAAGAGGGCATCAGGTGTTTTCAGACACACCATAAGAGGGCATCGGATCTCATTGTGGATGGTTGTGAGCCACCCTGTGGTTGCTGAGAATTGAACTCAGGACCTCTGGAAGAGCAGTCAGTGCTCTTAACCGCTGAGCCATCTCTCCAGCACTCTTTTTTTAAAAAAAGTATTTTTATTGTGAGTCTGTGTGAATATGCCTTCAGAAGCCAGAAGAGGGCATCAGATCTCCTGGAACTGGAGATACAAGCAGCAGTGAGTCCTGAACTCAGCTCCTCTGCGAGACTGGCAAGTGCTCTTAATCATGGAGCCATCTCTCCAGCTGTGATGATATTTTAAAGCTGTGTACAGGACTGGGCATACATCTCGGTAGTGGAAAGCTTGCCTCATTAGCATATGAGAAGCCCTCATTTCCACCGTGCAAGCGTGTGTGTGTGTGTGTGTGTGTGTGTGTGTGTGTGTGTGTGTGCGCGCACACACACATTTTTCTAGTTTAAGAACATAAAAATAAGCGTGTTGGTATGTTAAAGCTTTTGTGCTTCGGTGTGGGGCCACCCAAGGAACTGGGGTCTGATCCAGAACACTCTAGCTCTGGGGCATTCTAGCTCCGTTTCCAGCCATGGCACGCAGAGGCAAGAAATACTTTCCTGGCTTACTGTGGCAGAGCCAGGCAGTGTTCTCTGTAGCAGCAGGGGTGCCTTTCACCTTTGTTCACAGCTCGAGAAGCTAAGGAATAAGATCATGCAGGCTGTCTTCAGTGTCAGTGGGAACAAGAACTTGTCCACCGAACTCTCTGATACCTACATCCTGGAATCCCTGCAGGTGAGGAGAGTCAAGCTGTCCACACTGCCCACCACCCGAGGCTGAGGGAGGAGGGGAGGCCTCGGCTCACTTTGAAAACCCAGCTTTCTCCTGCCTAGGCCCTCCTTACACTGTAACCCCAGGACAGTCCTTTTTCCCTGCTTAACCCAGGAGACCAGGCTATCCCTGGGGATAGCTGTAGCATGGAGTTGTAGAACCAGAGATAGAGCCTCATGGAGGAGGGACACTCAGCTATCCTAACCGTCATCTCTGCATGGGGAGAGGGACAGGCTGCCTGTATTCTGGAAGTTGTCTGCCCAGCTCAGCTTCCTTGGTGGAGCCTCCTCTATAGAAGCTGCTGGGCCAGAGTCCTGGTACAGACTCCTCCCTCTTGGTCTCAGCCTTGCCACCTCCTAGAGACCTAGAGTCCCTCAAAGCAGAAGCTTTAGATGGGTCTGAGGCTGCAGCAAAATCAATGCAGGCTTTGGTGCATATGGACTGGACTAGTCACCGTCTTCCAGCCCTTGGGGCTAATCCTAGGGCTGTGCGCTTCTCTAAACTGTAGGGTTTTAAAAGGGGATAGACATGCTTACCCTGAAGGTATTGGGCACCAGAGTTTTGGGGATCACTGAGGTCCCAGGCTGCTTTGGTTGGGGCCACATGTGACACAGGGTCTCATGTCATTAGCAGCCACTCTGTCCCATTATGTTGCCCTGTGAGCCCAACATGCCGGCGTTTCCCTGTGGTTCATGGGGAGTGAGCCTGAGTCGCTGCTATCTCTGAGGAGCAGGACCCTGGGGATAGGCCTCTGGCCTTGTGTCTGCTGATGGGGAGGGAAGTGGGACAGGACAGAGAAGACGCATGAGGTCCCATAACACTCTCTGCTAGGAGTGGGGCCAGAGCTGGGGAGGGACCAATGGCCCTTCTGCATGAGATCCGGCAGCTTTCTGGTCTGCAGGCATCTAAGGTTCCCTTGAGTGCTGTGTTGACCAAAGGGGTGGGTTTATAGCGAAGGTTAGGCATGAGCCTACTCCTGGGACAAGTGCATTTTCTCCTTCTACCCTACCTCCTGTGGCATCATAGCCCTGGCAGGGACACACACTCCAGAGGCAGAACTCTCAGCCATTGTTTTGATATGGGTTTGCACTTGCCTACTGCAGAAAGTCCTGGGGTGGGTGGTAGGAGGCCTTGGTGCAGAGCTAAGGCCACCCATTGACTACGTTTCTTGTTCAGAGGATCATCACGGAGAGGAGTGACTTCTACAGTCAGCTGAAGCAAAAGGGCGTGAAGGTGCCCCCGCTACAGCAGTCAGATGTCTCCCTGCCCACCAAGATCAAGAAGATGCTCCCCAAGTGATAAGACCATGTCCAGCTGAGGCCAGTGCCCTGCTGTAGCCACGTGCTATGTGGCTAGTTCTGTGATAGAGAATTAAACCTTAGAGTTGATTGGCCACCGTCTCATCTTCTTCTCTGGTACCTACAGGACCTCATTCTCTGCACCTGAACCACCCAGCTCATGTCCCCTCCCACTGCGCCCTTCCCTGGGCCTGTCTGCAGGGAGAGCAACACCTTCAGGCCCCTCTCCTCGACTTCACCTCGTAGAGGGCCAGAGGCTGGGTGCCCCCATGTCCCTTCAGATCCAACACTTCTGCTTGGGCATGCTCTTGCTACTGGGACCCCTTCGGAAGATGAAGAAAGGGTGGGAGGGAGGAGGTGGTACAGCTGCAGAGGACAGTTCTTCCCTTGGCTCTCGGCGTCTGTGGGTCATGAAGTCTGTACCACATGCTCTGCTCAGTAGAGAGCTCACTCACCTACTGCTCTAAATCCACATCTTGGGCACCCGCTCCTCTGCTACTGCAGCCCCCCTGCACTGGGTGCCACCAGTTCAAGAGAGCCATCTCTGTTTTCCAGCACCGAGCTGAATCTGAGCTCCAGTCCGACTGACTCTGCGTGGCTGGGAAGGACCTGGCGCCCTCTGCAGGCCTCTCGGGTGGCTCGCACGGTTCTGCAGCAGGCTGGGACAGCTTGAGGGGGTCCGCCCCCCCCCCCCCCCCCCCCATCTAGACTTTCTAGACGACTGCGGGCTTCTCAGCCTGGCCTCCCTCCCTCGGCCCCGCCCTTCAGATCCTGCCCCCTCCCCGCCTCGGCCCCGCCCCCGTCACCCCAGGGGGCTGGAGACGCGTCCCTGGTGTGCGAGTGGCCCTAGCGAGAGGCACAGGTGAGTCGCACTCGGCTGCGGCGGGAATGGAGGCTGCCCTCCTGCACAGCCCAGGGAGGTGGGCCTGGCAGCACGCCCCACCACTCCGATGTCCTCCGGGGCCAGAGCTTCCCTGGCCGGAGAATTCTGGAGTAGGAAGGGCTAGGGAGGCCTAACCACTGTCAGGCCCCGGAACTGCCAGCTCCTGTCGGGGCCTGGATCACCCTTGGGGCCAGTTCCTTCCTTTCCTCTAGCTGACTGCTCTTCTCCCCGCAGCTGAGATTTCTTTATTTAAGGCTGGAGACATCAACCTTACCTCACAGCCTGACTTGCCCTGCCGGGGAAAGGTGGGATCCACTGGCCAGACCCTGCCAGCCTTCCAGAGCATCGGAAGCTTCAGCCCCACCACGATTCGCCTTTGTAAGTTGGGGGTCTCAGAGGTGCTCTGTGGGTAAACCGGTCTAGGGAGTGGCAGCATGTTGGACTCCCTCCAGGGGACACTCTGGGTTTGAAGGGGCCTTGTAGGCCCTTCCTACTGTGTCTTTGACAGAATAGGGTGAAGGAAGTCTAGACCAGCCTGGCCCAAGGAGCTCGCTGCTGTCTGGCGGCCTGTCCAGCCAAAGATAGTTGGCAAATAACAGGATTCCACCACTTCAGGCTTAAACAAACTGGGGAGACTCTCCTCATACCCCAAAGTCTATAAGTGGGCAGGTTTTGCTGTAGATTTAGATACAGCCCTATTGTGGCAAGCGTTGAATGGGTATCTAGACTGCAGGAAAGAGGGGATTACTCCTAATTTTGAGAAAGCAAAAGTCCCCTGCCCCCACATACCACTTTGCCCACATCTGGTATGACACGGTAAGGGGGGAATTGGGGTCTTTAACGCCTCTCAGCCTAATGTGGCTGCAACCGGGGGCTAACACTTCGCCGTCCACCTAGAGGAAGGGACAGCACTGTGCAAGCAGCTGGTGTATTCTCTCTGAAACACCCAACAGTCCACCCACACTCCAGCAACACTGTCACCTTAGGCTGTCAGTCAGAGGCTCCACCAGAAGACACTAGTGGCTGTTAAGATGGCACCCTTCTTCCTCCCACTCAGCCTGGCATCCTGAGGTTCTGGAGACATTTCCTGCAGCCCAATGACCTGCTGTACCTTCAGGTACACAAGTTTATGTAGGATGGGCTGTATCCCCATTGCCCCAGCTGCTGGGAGACAGGGTCCTGGTGTTGAGTGCCACAAGGGAACACTGGGTACCTGGTACCTAACTTTACCCTTATCTCACAGTCTGTACTTCTAGAATGTGCCCTGATCCCTTTAGGTAAACACGAGGTAATAGGAGAGGTCAGAGGGTAAATGACTTGCTAGTGTCCAGTACAGGCCTGAAGGCAGTAGGCAGGAGCAACCATGTATGGCAGTGATGTCACTGTGACTCTTCCCAACCCACTGTTCTTTTCCTGGGGTGGCTGGTGCCGGGGGAGTCAGGGATGGTTTGGTGATAGGAACCTTTCTGCTCTGGGCACTTGTGTGTCTCTACTTCCTGCCCACCTACAGCCCTCTGGAGCCCCTGGGCCCACAGAAGCCCTGCTTAACTCCTCTCCGAGTTAAGATGGAGGAGGGGCTGAGGACCAGCAGCTGCTGTGCCTTCTCCCTGGCTGGCTGGACTGGCCGTACCAGACACCGGCCACTGCTCATCCCTCCCCTTGAGAGCCTTTCTGGAGAGCAGCTCCAGGCCTTATCTGTAGGGCTGGGGAGGAAGACGGTTATCAGGTTGTTGGCAGCTACACTTTCCCGATCTCTGAGGGCTGCACTGGCTGTCTCCCCTGATAAATGTCCTACGAGGGAGGAGAGCCCCTCAGCCGGAGTTAAGAGGCCCCAGTTGGAAATGCAGTGGCTTACATTCCTGAGGGTCAGGGCTGGGCCACCACCCTGCCTCCCCGAGCTGGAATTCCTCCCTTATCTGGTTCTTCTGATGTGACCCTGAGCCAGTTTCTGATTATCCCCTCCTTCCAGGCAGACCCTCCCCTAGCAGAAGCTTCTGTGAGTTTGCTCTGATACCTGCCGTATCTCCACTCTGAATGCGGTAGCTGCACCTCAGGCCTACAGCATGCAGTCCCAGGAGAGTGGTGTTCACTACAGCAGGTGGGACAGCAGCAGCCGGGACGAAGTCAGCATGACTGCCATGTCCAGCTCAGAGGAGGCCTCATGCTATAGGAGGTACAGTCCCAATGGGCCAGTGGCCCCGACTGTTCTGACCAGCTTTGCTCAAGCCCAGCCCCTGTGCCAGCCCACCCAGGTGCCCATGGCACTGGGCATTACCTTTGAGCAGACAGGTAACTCCCACCTCCAACAGAGCACTCAGGCCTACTTCTGCCTGAGCCTTTTCCTGATCTAGCTACTTCCCCACCCACGTCAGCTCAGGAACCTCCCAGTGTTGGGCTCACTGGCTGTTCTCATTCTAGGATCTCCCAGAAGCTGTGCTCCGGCAAGCTGGGGATAGCCATGAAGGTGCTGGGTGGAGTGGCCCTCTTCTGGATCATCTTCATCTTGGGCTACATCACTGGCTACTATGTGCACAAGTGCAAATAAATGCTGCCCCACTCCCACCCCTGGGGATCCCCTCCCATGTACACAGACCATTTGTGCAGACACTCCTCCATACAGACCACAGGGCTTATGAAGATGCCAGTGTGTACTGTCAACAGGGCTCCCTATCTCCAGCACACAGAGTGTCTTCAAGACTGAAACCCTAGCCCAGGTAACCTCCAGAGGCACACAGGCTGGAGACTAGGCTCAGCTCCAACAGAGCAAAAGGGAACCTCCCCAGCCTGGGCTCTGTGCCCAGGGCAACCAGATTCCTTTGGCCAATGCTAGATCTTCCCCAGCCGAGGGCTTAGGCCCATCCATAGCTGAGGTTGGGTTGAGGGTGGTTTGTGCAGAGGGGTGTTTGGTAGCTCTCAGAAGTGAGCTTCTCCCTGTGGGCAGGGCTCCTGGTCCTTTATGCCTTCCAGGTTCCTGGCTGTGTAGGGTGGGCCCTGAATAATGATTGTGGCTCCTGGTTTTTTTCCCCCAGGGGACACAGACAAGGCCTCAGACAAGACCTTTCTGTGCAGGGAACAGAGAGGTGTTCTCATCTAAAACACAACATCGCATTCTTTAGCAAGCAGGACATGCCCCCAGAGCTTACCACCTCAGGAATGGCCCTGAGAGAAGCTGGGTGCCCTACGGGCTGCCTCCCTACCTTGCAGTGGCTCAACCAGCCCCCACTCCTTAAGAAGACTGTAGACAAATCACTGCTGAGCGAACAGTGGGTGACTGACTGTCTCCATTAGTGCTGCCCAGCCAGGCATGACTTGTTCCAGGCCTGACCCTCCTCCACAGCTCCTCCTGTTTGGCTCCGTCTTGGAATGTGCCTCTCCTGGCTGGGCCCTTTCCCAAGAACACAGAGACCCAAGGGTCAGGATGTGGCTGGACCTGTTCCCTCCTTACTGGATCATGTGAGGCCTTAAGGGTACTGTGGCTCAATGGGGACTTTGGTCCCCTCTCCAGTGGCCTATGTAGAACTTCCCTGGACCACACCTTGTTTCTAATACGCTGTGAAATGGTCCCAGGCTCGCAGGCTGTGGCTAGAGAAGTCCAAGGTCTGCACCCTGACCTGACAGGGTGGAGGGCACAGGGGCTGCTGCTATCAGTGACCAGAGAAGGGAGGTTAGAAAGCCCCCTCCCTCCTGCCCTTACTGCACTCATGTGTTTAGGGGCTTGGCGATCTGGACAGGGAGGCTGGTATGGCTGGCCTTCTCACCCTAAGAGTCCTGGTTCCGACCGTCCTAAGCCTCAGTGGTCCTGTGCCTGTGTGGGAGTTTGCAGTGGAGCTGCTCCAGCCGGCCTGGACTTCTGTAGTACAAGTCTCACAGGCAACTCTGCCCCCACTCACAGGCCCCAAATGAGGTAAGACACTGGAGTGTCCTCCCCTACCCTGAGCCACTGCAAGGCGGGCACTGGGAGGAGGTTCCAGGGAAGGACCCCTTAAGGCCTAGTGGAGCTTGGTGGGACAAGGCAGACATGGCTGCGGTAGGGAAGCGGGACAGGGAGGAGGAGGATTCCATGCAGGGCACCACGGGAGAGGAAAGGGGGAGCTCCGAGTCCTCAGGCTTCTCTTGCAGTCCTGTACTCCTGGGCTGACAGGGGGAGGTGGGCACCTAGCCACACCATACACTCCAAACTGTTCAGGTGCTGCCAGCCCACTCCTGACAACTGCCCAGTAATCTTTAGGGAGCTGCTCATGACCCCGAGGTCATCAACACTCTGGTGGGGGTCGGGTGCTTTCCCAGGTATGATGTCTGCTATACCAGAGGACTGGTGAACTGCAACACTGTCCTGGAGACGCACATGCTAAGGCTGCTGATGCAGAGATGCTGTTACCAAGGGTTTTATTAGTTTTATTAGAACAAAGGCATCCTGCTTGAATCTGTAAAAAGAGTTCCAAAAATCTCAATGAATCTCACACCTGGATTGTGCTGGTGGGAACAGCAGGAACGGGGGGGGGGGGAGAGGGAGGGAAGGGGGGGTGGCGGCGCAGCGGGAGGGGACGACAGGGTGACACTTAGTAGGTGAATTCTTGCCACAGCCACTCAAAGGGACCTGTGAACAGCTGTGTCTCATAGAGAACGCCCACCAGCTTTGTCCAGAGTCTGCCATGAGGGGCCTGGAGTGTCACTAGTTCTGACAGCTAAAGAGTCTCACACAGCCTTAGAACGAAACCCGCAAACAACCCCAAACAATTGTTCTTTTACAGAAGGTAGAAATTGTCCTTTGAGGTCAGAGACTACCAATGAGTAGGTGTCAAGTGGGAAGGCTGAGGCTCTGGTTCTCCTCAGCCAGATGGTAAGGCACGGGGCCACCAAGTCCTTTTTGCAGCTGGCTGGGTCCTTAGGAATAAGCACTCTGGCTTCAGGGACAGCAGCTGTGTGCTGCGTACAGATGCTAACATATGCACAGAGAGACAGGATGCACACACAGCAGGACTGTGTGTGTGACACTGCTTCCTCAGCTACTGTCTGACAGTCCACAGACCTGCCTTCCCACTCACTCACTACATGGGCATAGATGACTTCTGTGGTCAGGGCGCACATGCTGCCCTGGGAACATGGCAGCAGCACCGTGTGGAAACAAGATTACGCTCACAACATGATGTTCTCATCTGTCTTTGCACAGCTGATGCTAAAAAAAAAAATTGCTATTAACATGTTGTAGAAAAATAAATACTGTTCAATAGAATGCCTGCCATTCAACCTGAATTTACATGTCACGGTCAGCCAGGCTTGGTGTCTTTCCTAAGTCACTGGCCACATGATTCAGAACACTTCCAGCAGTGATGTGGGTCATCCATGAGGACAGCAGACAGGAGTCACACCAGAGCTACAATGATGGATGATGGCACAAACTCATGTCACAACAGTCACCTGGACACAAGCAGACACCTTACAACACCCGGAGACACGGAGCAGAGAACAACCAGTTACACAGACAGCTACAGCACACCTACAGGAGCCACGGGGGGCAGTGACGCAGCCTGGCCTGTCAGCGAGCCACAGTCACATGGGGAGGGAGGGTGACCAGGTCGGCCTTGGACGGGTACACCACCTTCAGGCTCCCTTCCAGGTCCACCACGCGGACCTGCTCCACCACCAGGGGGCACTGTCCATCCTTCCCAGAGCTCCGGTCCAAGTTGGGATCGGAAGGTCGGCAGCTGGCATCGGCTTCTGTGCCCGAGAGCACGTCTTCCTCTTTATTTTCTGAGGCACTGTTGCTCAGCTCTGCCATTCTCTACAAATGAAAACAACCTTTTAACAGAGAGAAGTGGCCCAGGAGGTCAGGCTGTGGTAAGCACAGAGCAAGCAGAGCAGCTATGGAAAGGGTGGGACAGCAAGCTGCTCCACGGCTGGGGTCCCTCACTCACCAGGATAAGGTTGTCCATGACGTCCTTACAGAGCTGCAGGCTAGTGGCACTCGTTACTTCCAAGAACAAGTTGCAAGTTGTTTTCTTAATCTTAAGAATTGGATTTCAGAAAAGAGTTATTGGTGTTGGGCCGCCAGCCACTCAATGAATTCAGAAGAGTCTGTAAGCAGAGCTACAGAAAGCTGGAGGTGCAGCCGGCGGCCTTGGCTTCAACCCTGCACTACATCCACCAGGCATGGTGGTGCATACCTACTATCCTAGCTTTAGGGAAGTGGAGACACGAGGGTCACAAGCTCGTGGTAATTGCAGGCCAGCCCATGGTACATGAAAATCTGTCTCCACGCCCAGAACGTGTAGCAAAGGGTCCCAGCCCTCCTCTCTGCACTTCTACCCTAAGCAGGCTACTGGGTGGTGGGCAGTTAGAGGACATGAGGGAACCTCAGACTCCGCCTGCCTACCTTGGTCTTCTCACTGTTTGTTATAGGAGGGAAAGAGATCACATCTCCCTCGGCATCCACAAGACAGGGGTAGTTCTCCTTCCCATCCAGAAGGTGAAGGTACCTGTGTGGGAGGGACCAGGCAGCTGTGAGCCAGTGGGTAAGCTGAGCAGACGCAGAAACTGCAGACAACCAGGTGCAAAATCAAGTGTGCAGCCATGTGACACCAGAGCTGCCTCAGCCCGCATCCTCACCTGCCCAGGGACCCTGAGGTGAAGCTGGACAGACAACCCTGACCCTGCATGGAGAGTCTGATGGCTGCCAGGAGCAAATCACCCCTCCCCTTGGAACAGAACGCTGCCCCCACCCTCACCCCCACTCCAGTGGAGCCTGGCCCTTTCAGGTCGGGGAGTCGGTCTCAGAAGGAAGTCTGGGGAGATCCCCTCCCCATTTGGTTGTTTTCGAGCTTCTGGCAACCGTAGGGGCTAGCTGGGGTACAGCTGACATGGTGGCTGCATGCTGACCTGTGCAGCCCTGAGACACTCTGCCTCTTCTTCTGCTTTCTCTGCTCCTCAGCCTCCAGCTGCAGCTGCCGCACCAGCTCCTTGGCCTTGGCTTCTCTCCGCCCCAAGGGCACAATCTGCAGGAGCAGAACCCAGAGGTCACCCTGCTGCCGAGGCCACCTTTGAGCATGAGGGATGCTCTGCATCTCTACCTTAATCTCTGGTGGGAGTGGGCCACCAACTCTCCAGATCTGGAAGCAAGAGCCTGAGGCCCAGCCCATGTAACACACTGGCTGAGACGCCTCTGGAGATGAGGTGCACAACACTCAGCGTGCCTAGCTGAACTTCTTTAAACCTAGCTCAAAGCCAACTGTCTCTAAGAACCTGCAGTTGCTGAGATGGCAACAGGAGAGGTAGGATTTAGTTGCATGAGCCAGGTGATTCAGGCATGCAGCTGACACCCGAGTCCTTTCACCCTGGGTCTCTATGCCAAACCTAAGCTTGTAAGCCAACAGCCTGGAGCAGCACCCTCATGAGTCAGCTTACACTACAGGTGCTCTGTGAGACATTAAACAAACTCACTGGTTAAAAGTTCGTGAGCTGGCTAGGCATAGTGGCACATGCCCTTAATCCCAGCAACTGGGGGAACAGAGATCTCCGAGTTCAAGTCCAGTATAGACAGGACTACAGAGTGAAGCCTCATCTCATAGAAACTGTAATGGAAGCACCTTACGAACCTGTCCTGGACAATGGGCATTTGCACAGATATGCACTGGGCAGAATGAAGGCAGAAATCATGCCCCTTATGCACTTGCCTGCAAAATGCCAGGTTAAGCTTCCCAGGCTCAACCCCCTCCCGTAAGTCTGCTAAAGCAAAGGGCAAGTGTAGACAGAAGAGGCAGATCAGGTAGCACCTTGAGGTCCTCGGGCGGCCGGGCTGCATACAGCAGGGGCCCACGCACAGCCTGGAGGTCATGGGTCGCGATGGTTGCTGCTGTCCTCTTCTCACAGAGATCCTCATGGAGCTTCGTCTACAGAGAGCACAGCGGGGGCTTCACCTTCACAGAAGCCATGGGCTAGAGTCTGCAAACTCACCACAGCAAAGCAGCAGTGCCGCCCAACACCTGTCTCCCAACCATGTATTCTTCGGGTCAGCAGCAGCCTTTCTCTTCTCTTTAGTTCTAGAACATGGCACTTAAATTTTAACAACTTTCAACTCTTACTTCATCTACAAGACAGACGGCAGGTCTGTAGCTAAGCTGGGCATGGCTGCGGGGAGGGGCAGGGCACCACTGGCTTCCTCCCTGAGCTGCTGAGAGAGGAGGTCTCACTCAGAAACTCTGGTCTTGCTGGCACAGGCTGTACCTGTCCCTGCTAGGCACAAATGCTTCTCACTCCTCACAGGAGGCAGATGCCGGAGCTCCCTGAGTGTGCTGCTGACCAGAGGTGACTCGGCTCATCGCCACCGTCCTTCCTTCCTCTTTCTTTTGTTGTTGTTTTGGTTTTTTAAGACAGGGTTTCTGTGTCCTGAAACTGCTTCTGTAGATCAGGCTGGCCTTGCATTAAGATGAGATCCTCCTGCCCCTGCCTCTCAAGTGTTGGGATTAAAGGTGTGCACCACCATTGCCTGGCTATTATTGTTTTGGAGATAGACTCTCTCTATGTAGCCTTGGCTGGCCTAGAACTTGCTATGTAGACTAGGCTGGCCTCAAACTCCCAAAGATCTGTCTGTCTTTGCTGTACTAAAGGTGTGTACTATCATTCTTGGAAAGAGTAGACAATTTTAACATGGTCTGCAGAAATTAGCAATGTTCCCTAATGTCAAACATCATCAATAAACTTATGTATTAACTATGGCAACATGTCAAAGTGTGCGGAGGAACCACGGCCCAGCAGACACTTGACAAGGGTGTGCTCTGGGTACCAAGTGTCTACTAGGGGTAGGCAGTAGACCCTTTTCACTCTGAACTAGGGAAACTGAGGCACAGAAACCACCTTTGCCTCCTGTCCCTGACTTGACTGCTGGCCCCAATGGTATACCCAGTACGCAGACTTCCCACATCTGTCTGCTGCGTGCATGCCCACCCCAGCATGCAGCGCCCACCAATCAGCCTGCTGCATGCATGCCCACCCCAGCATGCAGCGCCCACCAATCAGCCTGCTGCGTGCATGCCCACCCCAGCATGCAGCGCCCACCAATCAGCCTGCTGCGTGCATGCCCACCCCAGCATGCAGCGCCCACCAATCAGCCTGCTGCGTGCATGCCCACCCCAGCATGCAGCGCCACCAAACAGAAGTCTGTCTGCCATGTACCCTCCTTGAGCATGCAGCCTACCAAGTCTGCCTGCTGAGTGCCCACCTGGGAGTTGAGAAAGCGACGAAGTGCATTTCCTGGCTGCAGGTCCATGCCTCTCACAACGGCCCCCACGATGTATGGGCGCACGTCCCTGACTTCCGGGCTCACCCTGACTGTCAGGGGTGTGGGGTTCTCAGAGACATGCAAGACCTTGAGCAGCAGCCTGGCTGAGTCTGCTACGTCCTCCTCGCCCTCCCCGCTTTCCCGACGCTGCTTTCGCTCCCGCCTCTTCTTTCTGTCCTCCTTCTCAGAGCCCTCTTGCCGGCCCTTGCTCCGACCGCCGCGGCCACCAGCACGCAGGTACTCTAGGATGGACTTGGTCTGGCAGCCACCCACCATCTTCTCCAGGCGCTTGTCTCGAAGCTTGTTCCCTCGAAAGTTGATCTCTTTGAGCTTGGGGCAGTCTGCCAGTTCAGCAGGGATCTCTGTCAGCTGGTTGTTGGAGAGGTCCAGTGTCTGCAGTGAGAAGGAGAGTCAAGACAGCCAGGCCTGGGCAGGTAGACAACATGTTTTACTGGGGTCCAGCCCAGAAGCCACAAGCAGACTAATCCATGGGTTACCTGCATGGCCATAGTTGCCCGCTGCTCTGCCCCTCCCCCTCCTTGGTTCACAGAGACTAGCCAATTCAACATGTCAGGCCTGCAATTACAGTACCAAACAGTCAGACCTGTCAGAAGGCTAGGGGACAAACCAGGAGCCCTTCCGATTTCAGACAGGCTCCCCAAATGGTGCCCAGCTCTCTTCAATGTAATGACAAAACAGAAATACCAACAAACCCTCTCCCCACACCAAGCATGACATTGCCAGGGGCACATGGCCTCACCGCCATCTCTCACGAGGGTGGGCTGGAGAAAGGTAGGAGTGGGAGGGGAGAGGAACAAATAAATGCCTGCTCTGCCTTACAGAGCAGTCATGGCCGACTCGGGAACCTGGGCGTTTAAAGAGCTTTCTTATAGAACATGAGGAAGGGTTACTTACAGGAACGTGAGTGACCTCAAAGCATCCACACTGCTGCAAAGTGCCAACACAGCATAGGGGATGGCTTCTCTAGAGCAGGCTAGATGGGAGTGTCTGCACACACCTCCCTAGATCACAAGGTGTCGTGGAACTGGGGTAGAGGTACATACATGTGTCTAGGAGGGGCTGAGGTCAGTTCCAATGACCCTCTCTCCTATGAGTGACATCACAGTGAACAGACCTAATCATGATGCTCTCACAAGCCATCATCACTGCTCAACTGCTCTGACAGGATGACAGTTGCTATGTCTAGAGGATTGTTTTACAACGGGAAACACAGGGGCAACCGGTCATGCTTCTTTGCATACCTCTTCCTCAGGGCTAGTGGGGACTCTGGTCTGCCTGTTTTTTATCCTTACATCGAGCACTGCTCTGGAGGAGCCAGGGAAAGGACTAAAGTGGCCACAGGTGATACATCACCTCTGTACTCAGACACAAGACTGTGGCAGCTGAGTCCTAGAAACATGGGTGTGGAAACAGGAGGATGACTGCACAGGCCTGACTGCAACTGACACACATCTGCTCTGGATGGTGATGCTCAGCCTCTAGCTCTGAAGCAAGAGAGAAGCAGCCATTAGGCTGCTTAGTGTGGAGACAACACAGGACAGAGGGACTCTGGACATACCACCAAGGTACAGCAGGAACTCAGGAGGCGAGCCAGAAGACAGCTATAAAAGCTCAAGGAGAGAAGCATGAAAAAGAGGACATGGCCCTTGAGGGGAAGAGGCCAAACAACAGGGAGGCCTGCTGGGTGAACTCAAGGCAGGCGACCCCGCAAGCTTGCAGAAGCGAGCTCATGAAGTGTCTCAGTGTGCGAGCAACCCGCCACATAAAGCTGGGCTGGCATTTACCATAGTGCAGTCATCAGCCTCAGATGAGTCTGGGTCTCAGATCTGTACCCTGTGCCCCTGGCACCAGCTCTTCACAGATCCATTCCTAGTGGAGGCAGAGCCTACCCTCTCAGGACCTAGCTGGTTCCCCAGTAACTACTCTGAGAACCACCATGACACTAGCAGGAACCAAGTAATGGCGGTTTCTGAGCCAGACTACCAGAGCCTGTACCTTCTTCCCAACCCTCTGAGGTCACCAGCCCAGAGGAACTGGCTCACTGGAAACATGACAGATGGCACAGGCCTTATTTGACAGTCAGTCTGCAAGAGTCTGTCTGTAGCTCTGTGGATACGGAGCTTCTGTACTCCCTGAAGGAGTTTTGTGAAAATGCCCAAGGACTACAGTGGGATCAGAACACACTTCTCAAACACTGGGTTGAATGACATGTTTCTGCTCCCACTGTTAAAATGCAATTCACTGAAGACCTGGGAGAGGAATACGCAGAGGCGCAGAGGAGAGGGACAGTGGCAGCGGCCGAGTGCTCAGCACAGACTCAGAACAGCCATCGGGGAGGGGCATCTTCCAGGGGCAGCACCTAACAAGGTCTGGTCAGAGCAGGAAACAACAGTGAGGTGAGCATCTAGCCGGGGCCCTGTGAGGGCAGCGGCAAAGGGGAAGAGTGAGTCAGACATGCAGGTGGGTCTTGCCACACAGAGCCACAGGGTGAGCCATCCTCGTGAGAAAGGTAATGCCGCTCATGTTCAGCCAACTCTTGGTGCTCAGAGTGGCAACCTTGTCATGGGAGTGGGGCCAGGGTTCCAAGGCGTGGTGGGCAAGCACAGACAGGAAGCCTTTGGGGCACTCCTGTGTGGAAGGCAACAACAGCAAAAGCTGAGGCAGGGCAGATGTGTTGGCCTCCCAGTGCCCACGGGAAGCTGTGAATGGCTGTGCTGGGGCATTAGGACACCTTTGCAGATGAGTTTAACATCTTACATTAGAGCTTCCAGAGGAACACAAACCCTAACAATACAGTGACAACTGGGGCAGCCTCTGCTGGGAAAGGGAGCACAACAGAGCAGTGGGGGCCATGTGAGGCACACACAAGGGACCATTTCAATCTCAGAGACCACAGCATGTCAGTGGCTTAGAACAGTCATCCATCCGCCTTCTGGAAAACCTAAATATCTGCTACCTAGGAAGGCAGAGCAGTGCACAGCCTGTGTCCTATCTAAGCCGCTGGGATGCCTATGACATGGAGGGTCAAGGTACCTCCAGGAGTCTCATTCCACAGCCTCCTCCAGGAGATACCAAAAAACAGGTATCATCTTGTAGACTCGCTGGCCCATCTCTCCACCCCACCGCCCTACCCCGGAGGAGAGGAGGGAGAAAGGGAGGGAAGGGTGGAGGGGGAAGAGAGAGAGAAAGGGAAGGAAGGAGGGAGGGAGGGAGAGAGAGAGAGAGGTTAATTATACACACACACACACACACACACACACACACACACAAAAACACACACACGCGCGCGCGCGCGCGCGCTCGCGCATCAAAGTGAGCTCTGATTTCTCAAGAGCAAGTTTTCTTGCCAATCCATCATTAGGAAAGGGCTGCATAAACTCATGGATGAGAAGAAGACACACAGACTCGCTCTGCCAAGAATGCGGGCGGTAGGGGATGTGGTACAGGATTGACAGTCCAGATGGACAGGACTGTGGAGATCCTAGACTGGAGTCAGGTCTGGCCGTGGCTTTGCATCTTCTACTTTCCCATCCCTCACTCAACAATGAGCACCTGGTGGGCGGCAGGAGCAACACAAAGAAGCCAATCTCTTACACACGGCCGATCTGAAGAAAAGTCTAGGTGTGCTGTCGGCTTTGGATAAGCACTTCGGCTTTCTATGAAACCGAAGCTACGACCCTGCCCTCTGAACCTCTGAAAGCTGTTGTTACCAGTGAATAATACGCCAATTGCAGTTCTCTCGTGTGTTTGTGCCTTGTCTGGATGCCCCGCCATCTGGAAACCCGATCAGTTTTACACACACACACCCCACACGCACCCCACACGCACCTGACTCTGCTCTGGGTTTCTTGTCACATAAGAAGTCTAAGATTGGTAACAACTTTCAAACTGCCACACGTCCAGAGACCCTCTGAGACGGACCGGCTGCGGAGGCGAAGACCCCTTCCAAGGAGGGATTGCTGGGCGCGTCGCCCTCCTCTCGGGCCCCACTAACCTTGAGCGAAGCTAGGTGCGCGATGTCCGGGCTGAGTTCCCGCAGGCAGTTGTCGGCGGCCGCCAGCTCACTGAGCAGGGGCAGAGCTCCGGGCCGGAAGAGCTCGGCGGGGAAGGCGTCCAGGCGGTTGCCAGTGAGGTTGAGGCTTTGTAGGCGAGGGGCGCAGCGCGCCAGGTCGGCGGGCAGCTCGCGCAGGCGGTTGCCGCTGAGGTTGAGGCTCTGCAGCTGCGGCAGACCCGGGGGCTCGGCGGGGCCCAGGCCCTCGCCCGGCGGCAGCGTCTCCAGCGCGTTGCCCGAGAGGTCGAGCACGCGCAGCGCGGGCAGCGGCCCCAGCTCCGGGCTCAGGCCGGGACCCAGCGCGTTGCGCCGCAGCACCAGGCTGTGCAGCTGCGGCAGGCCCTGCGCAAGGCCCGGCCCCGGCGCGCGCAGGCTGCCGCAGCCGCTCACCTCCAGGTAGTGCAGCAGCGGCAGCGTGAAGAGCCGCGGCGGCAGCCGTCCGCCCGCCGCCTTCACCCGCTCCTCCAGCCCGGGCCCAGTCAGCAGCAGCTCGCGGCGCCGCTCGCGCTCCGCCAGCTCCAACTCCGGCCAGGCCTCGGACGCGGCCATCGCCGCCGCCATCGCACCGCCCGTGCGCCGCTTCCGGAGTGCGGCGCCGCACTTCCGACGGGCGCCGGAAATGACCACAGAGGGCACACTCGCTCGCCAGAGAGTCTCGATGCAGGGATTTGTGGGATGGGTGCGTGGGCCGGCTCTGTTTTAAGCCGCAAAGCCTCCCGCTGGCTGTGGGGATGCAGGGAGGCCTAAGAACCCAATAGGCTGGGTGGTCACCTTTCTCATCACCCAGGTACCAACTAAAGACACAGTTATTCTGGGGATGTAGCTTAGTTACTAGACAGTTTGTCTGGCACGCATGAAGCGCTGTTTGTGTCACAGCACTGCGCTGTGAAACATGGTGGCATGGTGGTGCACACACCTGTCATCCCAGCACTCAACTGGTTAAGGAGGCCGCAGAAGGAAGTTCGGTGTCATCCTCGACTTCATAGCAAGTTTGAGGCCAGCCTGGGCGACATGAGGCCATATTTCAAAAATAATAAAAAGGGACAGGCAACGAGAAAGATTTAGTTAAAACGGCATACTGGAACGAGGCAAAGAGATAAAGGGCTCCAGACAAATAAAGACAGACAGATGAAGGGAGACCTCCCTCTCCCCCAGTTTGTCTTCAAGGTACTGACATGAACCTTGGGACAGGACAACAAATGGTAGTCCAGTTGGTAGAAAGTTCTCAGCCCAAGGCTCAGTACTGGGGTTACTCAAGTTGTTTTATGTGGGGTGTTCCTTAGAAGATAGAGCTAACAAGTTCCCATAGGTACTAATGCTCCAGGGTGAGGCCTAGTGGTCAGAAATAATGCGCCAGGACAAACTCACTGCATTGCAACTGGAATGCACTTGGTTTATCATAAGGCAGGATGGAAGGCCGGGGACTGACTGGGCGTGGGAGACAGTCATGTCAAGTGGAACCCATGCGAAGAGGAAGGCCCGACACACCATCAAGGGTCTTCAAAAGAGAAAACAGTGACAGCCTCAGTCTGGAGTTGCCACAGAGACCGCCCTCGGATTTGGAAAAGGCAAGCAGATGGGTTCTCCACCAGAAAGTAATGGACCTCATGCATGTCTTAGCCCACAAAGACCTGCACGAGAGGACTGTAAGGTGAAGCTTCTGTGTCGTGAGAAGCCACCAGGGTCGTGCTAACTTGCTAAAGCAGCATGGGAAGTACTGTTGTATATTCAGAAGCAGTTATACTATCTCCATCTCGGGTTTTAGACTGGGCTGAAGGTGTGGTGTTTGTCCTTTTACTAATTGTTCCTTCACTAAGTGCTAGAGTCCCCTGGAAGACACACGTCTTTGTTGACTGTACCCTGAAAGTGTCCCCCACCCGTTTTGGTCAGAACCCTCTATCTGATCTTTAGTCAGACCTCTTCCAGAACTTGTGACTTGAGAACTCACAAGGTGTCTTGACCTCATTCTTTGGGATGAATCCTCTGTTCTGTACGTAGCTTATCTAATCTTTCAGCATCTTGGTAGTAAACAGCTTATTCTGACAGAACTGTGAAGTGCGGCCCTTGCCCAGCAGCTGGAGAAAACCCAGGACTCTGTAAAGTTATCTTGCTGAGTGAATTCTCTCTTCTGCACATAGCTGTCAAGCTCATTTTAAACACTGTTTTTAGAGACCTGGCTCTCCCAAGCCTCTCTCCTCAGCAAAAGGAAGGACAGAGCTACTGTTACTACCAACTTCAGAGTGATTTACAACATCCCCCTCCCCTCCTTCTTTCCAGGTAGGGCTGCATGTAGCCCAGGCTAGCCTGTAATTCTCTTGTAGTCAAGGGATGCCTTGGACCTTGCAATCCCCTGCTTCTGATCTTAAAGTGCTGGGAGATAACCACTCTTAGGGTTTTGTTCACATTAGGCAGGCACACTACCAGTTGAGCCCCATCTCCAGCCCCACAATTGCTTGCTCTTTAATTACAACTGTGAGCTGCCCAGAGTGGTACTTGCTTTTAATTCCAGCACTGGGAGGCAGAGGTGGGTGAATCTCTGAATTCAAGGTCAGTCTGGTCTACACCATGAGCTCCAAGACAGCCAGTGCTGTATAGTTAGATCTGACTCAAAAACAGTGCTGGAGAGAGAGCTTGGTGTTTTTTTTTTTGTTTGTTTTTTTTTGTTTTTTTTTTTTTTGGTTTTTCAAGACAGGGTTTACTCTGTGTAGTCCTGGCTGTCCTGGAACTCACTTTGTAGACCAGGCTGGCCTCGAACTCAGAAATCTGCCTGCCTCTGCCTCTCAGCACTCCCAAGTGCTAGGATTAAAGGTGTGCGCCACCACCGCCCGGAGAGAGCTTGGTGGTTAAGAGCATTTGTTACTGTTGCAGTGAACCCGGGTTCAACTTTCACTATTTACATGGTGCTTCCTAACCACCTATAACTCCAGTTCCAAAGGATTTGGGCCCTCTTCTGACCTCCAGGGGCACTAAGCATATACGTGGTGCAAAGCACACATATATGGAATAAATACAATAAAAAACAAATATGTATGTAAAAATTGTGGTGACAACTCTGAGATTTTGGTTTCTTTAAAAAACACACACACACACACACACACACACACACACTCACACACAGAAATACTATTAAGAATAGGGTTTTGTTCCAGTCCCAGGTGTGGGGATATGGGGCCGATTCAGACTTTCTGCATCAGCTGATTGTTGTGTGCCTCGTGCTCTAGCAGAGGTGTGGTTGCCAGCTGCAGATAGTTTCTGCAAATTGTGTGTCATTTGAAATTCTGGAAACTTCTCAGAGGGTATATAAATGCTAGGGCCTGGTGAGAACCGGTGAGTGGTTGGTGGTCATTCAGGGGGCTGGGCTGCAGTGTTAGTAGTTGTGCTCAAAGAAGAAACAAGAAGAAGAAACTAGACTCAGGGCTCTCTCTGTCTCTGTCTCTGTCTCTCAAACGCACCCTTCTATCCTCCTCTCTCTCCTATCTAGTGACACGGGAATAAACGGTGGGAAGAAAAACCCACAACGTAGCAAAGCCGGCTAAAGAACTGTAATAAAAGTGACAAGGTGCTGAATGATCTTTACTGTATTAGTATACTCAAGGCAAATTAGCACATATACCCTCAAACAGCAACAATAAAAATATATTATTCTATACCTGAAATAAAGACAAATAGAAAACTATGTTAAAACATTAAAAAGTTGCAAATTTTCATTAAAGGTATTTACATTTGTATTCTAGTATCAGATATGACACAATTCTTTTAAATTAAATAGAATCTTTTATGAAAATAATATAAATAAATATTAAATATCCACAATGTAGCATACGTGAAGATTTGAGGAGTGTTCCACTTAGATATTATGAATGGCTGGGGGTACGTAGCTCCTTCCCTGAACCAAGCACAGTGATGTTGGAGCTTTGTGGCTGCCAATACTGCCAGTCACCTCTGCAGAAACTCATGATTCTGTAATAGGCAAAACATGAGAGCTAAAAATGAAGGAATCCTTTTTGTCCTGTTTTAATTTTGAGCCAGAGTCTCACTCTGTAGCTCAGGCTTCCCTTGAACTTGTGGTGAGCTTCTAAGTTCAGCCTCCCAAGTGCTAGGAGCACAGATGTGAGCCACCACGCCAGGCTAAAAATGAAGGGTTTTTACAGTGTCTCAAGGTTACAACAGATAGAAGACATTACAGATATCTACCTGTGTTCTAGTTCTGAGGTTAACTTTCCATTATTGTCTGTATGTTAAGGCGGGTTAGGAGACAACGCCGGCATCTCTGACCTGAAGGACCACCTTATCATCCCCTGGCATCTGTGCTTTGCTTTCTCAGTCATACCCTGATCTCTCACCACGCTAAAGGCCACTGACAGGATCCTCCTCTCCACAGATTCTGTTCCACTTGATACTCTGAGCCAAGCATAGTAGGAGCTGTTTGCTGAGAGCAGGGGTGAGTCCATGGGGTTAATACCCAGGGTGCTTGCTGCATGGGCACATGTACATTTTTATGGATTTTGTTTCACATGGTTGGGGATTTTAAAGAAATATGCCCTAATTTTATAATACTGATTTTCTCAATCCTAGACATTTCAAAGGGACATCGGGAAAACCTCAGGAAGCAGGAACAGTGTAGGCCCATCCTCCAGTGACAGGAGGGACGAGGACATGGGCATTTCCGGGAGGGTGAGCTGCTGATGCTGTCACTGTTCAGTGAAGCACTTGTGAGTGGGCTTTATGAAGGACTTGGGAACGTGGGTTCAGTAACATCACAGGACGTGACAGAACTGATTCGGAGGCTCTGGGCCGGCAAGGTCTGCACCTTGCGACTTGTCTTTGTGGCCTAGGCAAATGTGGACGGTGTTCATTTTGCCATAAAGAAAACTGAGGACTCTGCAGCAGAGTCTAGTCTGCACTCACTGAGGGAAGGCATCTAGGCAGGGCTGAGTGGGACCATAGGGACAGGTGCACACAGGGAGCATCGGGCAGAGTGCATGGGAGGGACCTGCTCTTAGAGTGGCTGTCTTTTGCTTGATTTCCTTTATTGCTTGTTGCTGTATATGGTGTGACACCCTGGCAGACAGGATCATGGGAGACGGCACAGCAGGCTCAGCGTGGCTGGCTGCGGTCTTCTCGGGCCACCAAAGCTGAGCTTAGCCCTGGGCAAAGCCTGATGTGACGTGTGCAGACACCAGTGAGCTCCAGGTTAGGGTGTGTCTCCTCAGTGGGGGTGGGTGCTGTGCCTGTGGTGGCTCAGAACTGGGGCCACATTGCTAGGGGCTCTTTGGTCATATCATGTACTGTTCCTGTGAGAGTAGACACTGGGACGCAAGCGGCCAAGGGACAGTGGGCACAGAGCCCTGCATCACCATGCCCACACACATGGCTTAGAATGGGGAACCTTGCACAGCCCGTCAGAGACGGAACTGAAAGCTCTGTCACCGTCTCGTGTAGGTCCTGCTGGAGCTCTTACTAAGGCCTCCCTTTGGGGTGGGGATCTTGCTTCCAACCTTGGGTGCTGAGGTGCTTGACTTTGATGCTGCTGGGCCTTTCCCTGCAGTGGAGACAGATGCACAGGACACAGAAACACATGAGAGGAGGATCTTGTCTACAGGTAGCTGCAGACCCCACAGTGATGGTGTGAATGCTGGGAGAACCCACCCTGGACAGAGAAGACAAAGGCGTGGCAGCTGTGGGGACATTACCAGCCCTGTGAGTTTCCAGGAGGCATTTGTGGGGAGCAGCCACAGCCTGCTAAGCTTGGAGAATGGCGTTGCTAGGGTTACTAGGTCAGCTGCACTTGGACAAATATAGGATGCACTTTACACGAGCTGGAGCACAGTACGGGGGCCCTGTATGTGGTTTATCCTCACCTTGCTGTGGGGCTGTAGCCTTATAGAGAACATGTGTTTTGCGCAGGTTCATTGTGCAGCCAGCAGGGCCCATCAGATGAACCTTCCATGCCTGCAACAAAGAGGAGGCACGATTCGTTAGTCTGGTGGCTCCAAGGGACCTCGGGTGGTGCCACAGTAGACCTGTGAAAAGGTTTGTTCTAAGAACTGCATCCAGGCATGAGGCTGCCAGCGCAGGTGCCGAGAGGACACATAGGTTGACTAACAGCTCCTTGGCAGCCCAGGAACCCACGAATGAGAAGCCGGGGAGGCCCAGTCTGCCCAGGCCCTGAGACAGGGAAACCAGGAGGTGGTAACTGGGTCTTGTCACACACAGCTAAATGGGGTGTGTATTGCACAGCATACAGCCACCACAGGGAAAGCAAGGAAGAGCATACAGCTTCAGACAGAGAGGGTGCTAGTCCATGGCAGATGGCAGCATGGAGGGGACAAAGGAGGCAGCTGTTGGCTGGTGCATAATGTTCAGCATGGAGACCAAGCCAGTAAAGCCCAGGGAAATGAGAAAAGGCAGTGGGCAGTTGGGAGTGGATCGGTAAAGATGGCTATTGAGGTGAAAACTGATGGTTCCGAAATCACAAGTGAGCAGTGGAGGGCAGAGTCTGCAGTGAGGATGTCCTCTCAGCCTCTGCACTGGCAGCCTCATGCCTGGATGCAGTTCTTAGAACAGGTTTGAGGAAACCATCTATAGAATCCAAGCCCCAAGACCTGTGAAATGAAAACAATGCATCCAAGCATGTCTGTAGCAGGTGTTCACACGGACAGCTACGTCCTGGGCTCCAGAACAGAGCCTGGCTCTGCTCATCTCCTGCCCTGGGCTCTAACAGAATGTTGATTCTGGTCACCCCAGGTACCAGATAATGGCAGAAGGGGCTGGACCCACCAACTCCAGAGTTGTCCAGGATGTCCTAGGGTGGACATAATAATTTCGTGTCCTTAGGGCTTTTGGGGTTGGTAAGGCTACAGGATTGGGAGAAGGGACACGCTGGGATGCCAGGAAGACAAGTTGAGGAGGGTGCACTGACTGGGGGTGGAAAGGAGACAGTGGTGTGCACTGATGGGGGTTGCAAGTAAATGTCCCAGCTGTCTAGTGTGGCTGACGAGACAGCAGTGGCCTTCCTTGTGCTGAACACTGAGGCTTGCAGAGACTGCAAGCTTAGCACTGCTTAGCAAGGCAGCTGGTCTGGGAGGAATGTTCCAGACAGGAGGACACTACCTGAGTCAGCTCCAAAGCTTCAGGAGCCCAGGTGAAGGGACCCTTGGTGCCCAGAGGCCATCATCCATAAGGGCAGAGCTGGCTGTGGCTCTATACCTAGTGATCCATGAGTTTAGATGCTAAAAGCAGAGAGCCTAGTGAGCAGGCCTGTCATTCTTAAAGCTGCCAGTGTTGTGCAACAGTTTCCTTCTATTCTGCGTGGAAGCTCCACGAGCAGGAAGGGGACAATTCAAAAGGAAGTCCCTGAAACTGATCTGATTCACTAGGCCCCTCCCTCTCAGTGTATCCAAGCCATGGTGCAAAGAAGACTCTGAGACCAGTCCAGCTTCCTGAAAGAAGCAGAAACCAGTCAAGCTGCTTGGAAGAGGCTTCGACTAACCTAATCACCTGGAAACCACTCTCCAGCTTTCTGAGCTGCCTGCAGTCTCTGCAGTGTGCTCTAGGTCCCCAGCTTCTGTGATCTGTCACCCACGCTGGAGCGGGCTTAGGTGAGTCATTTTTCTTCTAAAAGTAACTCTCTACCTATATTCCTTTTAAGTTATCCCAAAATAGCCGGGCGGTGGTGGCGCACGCCTTTAATCCCAGCACTTGGGAGGCAGAGGCAGGCGGATTTCTGAGTTCGAGGCCAGCCTGGTCTACAGAGTGAGTTCCAGGACAGCCAAGAATCCAAAACCAAAACCAACCATTAGATTATGTTCCTAAAGCTGGACACCAAGTTCTGTCCCCTTATTTGGCCACATCCTCCTCCTGAGGGTGACTACCCAGGTCCAGCTATCCCCTTTGTCTTAAAGTTTAAACACCTCATTTAACTCAGAGCTTCCCCGTTTACATTTATAAACTGCCATTTGCCTATGGGCCAGGGCTCCCCCCATTAGTTCTCTTACCCTTCTCCCTTTCTTTCCATCTCCCATTCTTGTCCCTCATCCCTGCCCTCTGTCCCGCTGGGACAAATACATCTTTGTGCTGAGAGCATGGTCTTGGGAGTCCTGAGCCAGCGGAGGTTCCCTGCAGGCACTGCCACTGTGCTGGGCAGACGCCGGAAGGAGGGGTAGATCATGGTTACCTCAGGCTCTGTATGCAGACCCCAACAACAGAGGCAATGAACATGCCAAAGCCCGTCTGTGTCACCGTGCTCCTTACACAGGGTAGTGGGGAGCATGAGTGGGGAGCACGGCAATGAGTAGGAAGAGAACATCACCACCGTGGACATGCTCTGAAATCCACAGGGCTCATGGGCTACAGGCTCTGACTGGGATGCTGAGGAGTTGCTCCACACATGAAGACCATGGCCAGGAAGAGTAAAACCACCGGGCTGACTTTGCAGTGAGCTGAGACCAAAGCTGGCCTCTGCTAACTGCTAGGAAGTTAGGAGGGTCACATCACACAGCCACCATCGGGTATGTCTGTCCATCCCTCACCCGGTCTCAGCTCAGGCCCCCTCACCTCTTCTCCAGGAGCAAAGTTCTCATGACACAGGGGACAGCGGTTTGCCACCTTCTCCGATTTGGCAGCTGAAACGATTTTGGTAAAAAGGACCTGGTTACTTGGATGAGCCCTCTGCAGGGGAGGAAGGGTGCATCTCCTTCCACAATGCCCATGCCTGACCGCGCCCGCCCGGGAGGACTGGGTGCACTCACGGTTGCACTCCTTAGTTTTGATGTGCCCAGGAAGCTCCTCCTTGGGGATGGCCTCGCTGCAGCGGGGGCACTTCCCAAATCCATCCCTTTTGTCACACTCTGTCAGCAGGTGTTCTGTCAGGCTAGAAATCTCAACCACCTGGGCCCAAGAGAGAAGGCAGGGTGACTTCTGTGGGACAGTGCAAGACCCACAGACCAGGACACCTCTTCTGGGTGTTTGGTCTTTACCCTCAGGCTGTGCTCACACACTTTGTAGAGACCCCATGTCACATCATGTAGAGCCGTGTAAAGGCCGTGGCATGGGTGGGACTGCAGTTGACTGGACTATGCGCTGTGGCTCTGGGTTCTAACTCTGGCTCCTCAGTATTTCTTACAATGTGCACATAAACAGGGTTGTCCCAGCTGTCCAACACTCAGTAGGACTGCCCTCCACATAGCCTCGGCACCACACACTGCTACAGAGGCCAGCTGTCCACTTGCGGCTTGCAGAATCTGTGCTGCCAGGTGAAGGAATGAATGTGCGCAGGGGAGGCCCACCCTCTCACACTCTTCCCTGAGTGCACAGGGGAGGCCCACTCTCTCACACTCTTCCCTGTGTGCACAGGGGAGGCCCACCCTCTCACACTCTTCCCTGTGTGCACAGGGGAGGCCCACCCTCTCATATTCTTGCCTGTGGCAGAGGAAGCAGAACACTCCCCATCTTGTCTTCCTCCTAGGAAGAGAAAGACCCAGAGCAGGAGAGAAGTAGAGCAGGGCATGAACCCTAGGAAAGACTGGTAGGGACAGCGGGACTTAAAGTCTTCTATTCACAGGACAGCAGGGACAATGAAAAGGCGGAGAGGGAAGAGGATGAGGGGACACAGGTGCACTGCAGCGAGTGCACACATGGCTGTGTCCAAAGGTGGAAGGTGTCAACGAACAGGTACCTAGCAAAGATGGCCACCCCAGTCGGGGCAGCAAGTACACGCAGCACGGTGAGGACAGAGGTTCTCTCTGTCTCTGTCTCTCTTTCATTGCTGCGAGCTGTAAGGTAGCAGGACTGTAAGGACTCTGAAGTACTGCCTCAGTAGCAAAAGCCTGTCCAAAGGACCAGGCTAGATGTGCAGCCCAGCGCGGTGCTGTGGTCATGATCACAGCCACTGTAGGCAGAGATCACTGCGCTCATCGTGAACCCATTGTCATGGCAACAAAATTGTGCAAAAACAATGGATGGAGCTGTTGTGGCCTCACCTGAGCTCCAACCAACCTGCCTCTGCCTCTCTGCCTCTCTCTGTGCCTCTGCCTCTCTCTGTGCCTCCCTGTGCCCCTGCCGCTGCCCCTGCCGGAGCTGCATGCTGCCCCAAGGAAGCTCCGGAGAAGCACTAAGAACTGGAAGGCTAAGTGCAGACGGCACTGCACTGATGCTCAGAGCTGTCGGAGTTAAGAACCAGCAGGTCATCTTCCTGAGATGGTTCTGCCACGGACTAAAATCTACAACGAATCTGCTTTTCTAGATAAGGCCAAGAAGATGAAATTTGAGGAAAGATTCCTGATTAATATGTTATTACTAAATATGTAACAATCGTTAAGTATTGACCCATCCTTTTGAGCAGATTTCTACAGACCGTGGAAGATGTACTATCTTGTAGTGATGCTATATAGACAAACAGGTGTGCATGATGATAAGGCAAGGCCATGTAAAAACTGTTGCTTTGAACTTATAATATTATGATGAAACACTGCTTTGAACTTAGTATCAACATCCTTCCGTAACTCCCATTCTATGTAACATTTTATCTCTGAGGTCATTTTCTAAGAAAGTATAAAAGACCAGAGAAAAGAAAGTAATAAAGTTGTTGAGTTCTGCCCCCACACCCATCCATCCATGCATGCACCCGCCCACACAAATATTTACGTTTGTCTGTCCATTCGTACATAAATAGGTACAGGTGTAGATATGTAAACATGCACGAATACTTGTGGAATTGACTGTGACAGATGGCTGGGCCTGGCCAGAGTATGAGTGTGTGAATGTTTGAGTGTGTATGTGTCTGTGCATACCTGCCTGTATACAGCATCTTAATTCCTTCCTTTCCTTCTCTGGTTCACAACTTAGCCAGAGAGGCTTCTGGCTGATTCACCAAGGAAAGGAGCACTAGCAATAAAGCCTTTCACTCGACTCCCTGCTGCTAAACAGGATGTGTTAACTGCCAGATATCAGCGCTTATTAAAGCACAATAAAGAATTAAGAGTTAAGCTTCCCCTAGCGCTTATTTAAACATAAAGAGTTAAATAAAGCACAGAGAGTTATAATGTTTAATAAAGCATAGAGTTAGAGAGAAAAGAAGCCAGCATTTTTCAACCATAGACTAAGCAAGAAAGGTCTCAGCAAGCATTCAGTGTCGGTAGAGAGCTACAGAGACCGTCAGTCTTTAAAGCCACATCAACGCTATGTCCCACTTCAAGCCCACTCCAGGCCGAGCAGGCTCCGTCACACTGGCACAGCTTTTGTGAGCTTTCCCGAGCTGGTGTGAGTAGCTTCAGGAAACTCACTGGCTCACCATGCTAGACTGAGCTGTGTTTTGTTGGTGTACTATGAGGGGTGAACAGATGTTTCTGTATATCCCCCAGGAAAATCCACACAGCAAATCAGCCACACAGACTCAATAGAGTCTTGGAGAAGCAGCTGCATTGCCTGTTGTGGGTAATCAGAGCCATCTACAACTGAGGCTGAGCTGTCTGAAGCTGGAGTCTGCAGGAGCAAGCTTAATATGCTTGTCCTCGTGTGGCATAGACTGGCATGTGTTTTTACAGAATGCCCTGACAGTGGCACTCAATCAGAGAATATGGTACATGCCTTCAAGTACACACGGGATGGCACTGGCAGCTGGCCACGGCACTGTACACCAGCTGGCTACTTGCTGGGGATGGAAGGGACGATGCCTGCGAGCCTCTGTGAGATGAGAACTTGCTAAGACCCTTCCTGTCTGTAGACAAAGGAAAAGCAATGACATGGACGCAGCCTCACAAGAGGAAGTGACCCAGTCATCCCATGAGCCTCTGCAGGATGGATGACAAGGGGGTGCTGCTGGTCCTCTGCCCGCTGCAATGGAGGAATGAATGGCCATGAGGTGGAAATCACCCCAGCTTCTTTCCAAGAGGCCTTCAGAGGCCTTGCCACTCAGTAAAAAGGTCCCGTATCCTTTTAACCAACCTAGAAAACTGTCGTCCAAACAGGCAGTGAGCAGTTGAAGGGTGGGAAGCAGAACCATAAGGTAGGGCAGCCGACCCCAGGAACCATAAGGCTACTACTACTGGATGAAACCCCAGTGCCAGGAGAGCGCTGTCTCCCTACAGTCTGTCACCCAGGAGGCCCTATTGGGCCACCCACACCACACACATGTTGGTTGCACGCCAGAAGCATGTGGTAAGTCCTTACTGCTAATGACACCACATGTTATAGTCAAAGGTCATGAGGGATCCAGCTGGGGCGCTTCCCATTGGCTGCCTCAGTAGAGCCAGGCCTGCTATGCAGGTTACAGGGGAGAAATGTCACAAACGGCCTGCGCAGACATGAACTCTGCTCACTACACTGCAACGTGCCAGGCACAAGTTCTATGGTACAGCCAACTGCTTCCTGACAGGGTTAAGCCACTCTACAGCAGAGAACTCAGGTAAGCTGGAACAAGACCCGCAGTGGTGACATCATGAGCCCCAGCGGGCAGGTGACTGCCCTGCTTTCTTAAATGATATGTCCACAGATTGTCTTCTAAGCATTTGTGTTCATGTCTCTAGATTACTGCGATTGTGAGCTGTGGCAAAGGGAGCCTTCCTTTCGTACGAGCACCACTTACTTCAGAGGTTCCTAGCACTTGGGCCAAAACACCGAGGGCACACATGTGCACTGCTGTGACATGTGGAAAGATAAAGTTAATATGGCTGTTAACCTCAAAAATGCCTTTGTACTTAACTTTCTCTGGATCTTGGCTAAGTGGAAAAGACTGTGTTTACCCTTTAACTTTGTCTGCTGAGCCAGATAAGGGACAGAAGAGGGAGGTGCAGCTGTCAGGAAGAGACAACCTAACCAGTGCCGTGGCCGTGGATGGTGGCCACAAACCACAGTGCTGCAGATGGTGCCCGTGAACCAGCTATTAGGTTCATCCAGCCCTACACGAACCCTGTGTGTTGGCTCCATCTATGGAGCATAAACAAGTTTCTCTGTTTATGTATGTTGGTGTAAATATTTGGTTTCAGTTTCACCTAACAGCATGGTAGCCCAAGGCTCTGGGCACATAGCAGAAGGGGGCAGGAAGAAGGTGAGCCTCGGTGGGAGATAAGTGTAGCTGTCTCCTCTGGGCTTATTGTAACTACTGGCCCCACAGTTATGAGGATGAAATGACCCTCGTGGTGTTGAGGTCATGTGTGCCTCGGTAAGTGAAGTCAGGGGTGGGGACACTCTTCAGTGATCCACTGACGAAGAGTCAGCCATAAATAACTAACACGATGACTGCTGTGTCAGACTCAGAGGATGATCAGCAGCCCAGCTGGGGACAAGGGATAGTTCTTTGTTTCCCAGGAGTAATGCAGTAAGAAATGGCCTGCAGCAAGGCTTCCCAGCAGTCCTGAACTCAGTCAAGCCACAGAGCAGGTATGGTCTATGCAAGCATGTGTATGGCAGAAGGCAAGCCAGCATGGAGAGCATGGGCCACACACAGGGCTGCACTTCCATAGAGCTTCAGCAACGAGTGCTGGGAGCACCATCACAGTGGGACTGAGTCACCTGAGTTGCAGCCAGGGAGACAGTGGCTGACACAGCCAGTCACTCTAGGCCATAGCACAGACTTCTCTGCTCTCCTGACTTTTCCTTTGGAGCTTCCAAGATCTGGGCTGCCGTGCTTTGGTCTTTTTCTCTAAACCTAGGTATGCTAACTGTGCCTGTGTTCAGCACCTGACTTGGCTGAGCAGTCACCTGTGAGAGGCCATGGCCCATGCCCAGCTCCTGACCTGCCTGCAGTGGTCGCATCTGGTCAGCATGAGGCAGTGTTTCCAGTAGTGGAGGTCCAGGCCCTCTTCTGTGAAGGATTCGTTCCTCTCCCCACAAAAGATACACAGACTACAACAAAACAGAAAAGATGGATGTGAAGGCCAGACACTGGCTACTGTGACCACACAACCATGACTGCAGTGGACCCAGGATTCTCTGGGCCCCTTCTGGCCTGAAATGTCTGGCACTCTGAGGGCAGGCTGCACCGCCTGGGAAGAACAGCACAGCTCAGGGGTAGTGCCCAATGCCAGGAGAAAGGGCCTCACCAAGCAGGATAAAGAGCTTAAGATCCCTCTGGTGTAAGCCTTGCTGGCACAGTCCTACTGTGGGTGGCATAAGCCACAGAAGAGCTGGAGGACAGCTCAGTCCCTTAAAGACTGGACCTGCCCCTGGACACTGCATGTCATTATTTGAAGCAGGAGGCCCAGGGCGACTGTTGTGGGTAAAGAAGGGGCTGTGGCTGAGCCTGGCCAAGCCAGTGTGCGGCAGTGAGCCTGGCCAAGCCAGTGTGCGGCAGTGAGCCTGGCCAAGCCAGTGTGCGGCAGTGAGCCTGGCCAAGCCAGTGTGCCACAGCTTAGGACAATTTTCAGGCTTTGGGATTGGGAAGAGGGGTCCAGAGTCAGCAGAGTAAGCCAGGGAGCCGCTCACCCAGAGCCCCTCCACGCCTCCCATGCATGCAACAGAACCAAGTGGCATCACTTACTTATCCAAATAGTGGTTGTCTGGGATTTCTGGAGTGTCAGGTGGGGCAGCTTTTCTTCCTTGAGAATCTGGGGATATTAAAAGATTAGGTAACATTTGGTTGAAATGTTTAAAGTTTCAGTAAAAAATAGTAATTCTAAAAAATGTCATTTTGAAAATGACATCCAGTGGTAAGGCAACCAACACAACGTTCGCATCCAGTTAGGTCTACAGAGCCGAGAGAAGGTGTTTTTCCTTTCTCTTCAATGTTGGGGTCAAACCTGGGCCTTGCCCATCCCTTGGCTGCCATGAGCTGCACCTGCAGCCCCTGGTTTGTGAGCCGCTACGTAGTTCAGAGCTGTCTCAAACTTGCTACCATGCTTTGAGTGACAATGGTCCCCACAGGCTCATGTGTCAGAATGCTTGGTCCCCAGCTGGTGAGCCGTTCGGCAAGGATTAGGACATGCTGCCTTGTTGGAAGAGGCATGTCACTGGGGTTGGGCTTTCCAGTCTGTCTGCCTGTGCCTGTGGATCAGGTGAGCTCTCAGCTCCTGCTTTAGTACCATGCCTGCTTGCTGCCATGCTCCTGCCATGATACCCATGGGCTCACCCTCTGAAACCACAAGCCCCAAATAAGCTTTTCTTCTATAAGTTGCCTAGGCTATGACATCACGGCAATAGAAAAGGAACTAAGACACATGCCATCCCACACCTCACCTGCCATTCCCCAGGCTCATGAGTGTGGTACCTGGCCTGCTAAAGGAAGTGATTCTGTTTTGTTTGAATCAGAGTCTTGAACTTGAAACCTGCTATGTAGACCAGGCTGGCCTCAAACTCACAAGAGACCTTCAGTCTCTGAAAGCTGGGGTCAGAGGTGCGTGCCACCACGCTCAGCAAAGCCATGCGCCCAGTATTGAGCTGCCCTGGTGGGAATCTGCTCACCTTGATTCTTGATCTTCAACGCCTCGTTCTCCTTCTCCTAGGACACAAAGGGGCAAAGGTCAGGAGTGAGCTGCGGCGTGCATGCGTGCAGCCCGACGGGAGAGGAAGCAGCAGCTCCAGTGTGTCTGCTGTTTCCCATGTGCTCCTCTCACACTGGACTTTGAGGGGAAGGCCTCCACTTCTTTGTTCCCATTTGTGTAGACAGCAGCATGCGAGACCTCTGCCTATCTCCCAGCATCCTTGCAGTGTGCAGCAGTTGTGGCCACAGACACAAGTAGTGGTAGCATGAGTGCAAGCACAGAGCTCAGAGGACTTCTCTGGGCAGTTGTTTCTCCTTTTGTCATGTGGGTCCCAGGGACTGAACTCAGGTCATCAGGTCTGGCAGTGAAGACCCCCGCACCATCTTGCCTGGCAGTGAAGACCCCCGCACCATCTTGCCTGGCAGTGAAGACCCCTGCACCATCTGTCTGGCAGTGAAGACCCCTGCACCATCTGTCTGGCAGTGAAGACCCCTGCACCATCTGTCTGGCAGTGAAGACCCCTGCACCATCTTGACTGATCCCCTACTTTTCTTTTAACTTCAGGAACTGCACAAATAATGGTCAGAAACCAACTCCAACCTAGAAGTACGATGCACAGGAGAGTTTCTACTCTGCACAGAGCCTGCTCCCACCACATGGCCGAGAGCCCTCAGAGAGGCCTCATATTCAGTGCCTGGTGGATTCCTTTGCATGACTGAGATCACCCCTTCAGCTGCAGGCCATCCCTTCAAGCCCAACAGCAGCGGCTGAGCGAGCTAGTAACTGACATGGGACACCCAGGCCCAGTCAGGCTTTTTTTATTTATTCCACAACCAACCCCACCTCCACTGCCCCCCAATACCCCGCACACTCAGGTGACCTTACCTGGACTCCAGCCTGGGCCTCTCTCGGCTCTGCTGACTGGCCCTGCAGAGCCCTCAGCTCTTCTTTCGTTTGCTTTTCTGCTTCTTTTGTGGCTACTCTTTTCTGGGCCTGGTTTCAAAAAAAAAAAAACGTTTTTTTTTTTTTTCCATATTAGAAAAGGCTTTGGGGTGCCGGGCAGTGGTGGCACACGCCTTTAATCCCAGCACTTGGGAGGCAGAGACAGGCGGAGTTCTGAGTTCCAGGCCAGCCTGGTCTACAGAATGAGTTCCAGGACAGCCAGGGCTACACAGAGAAACCCTGTCTCGAAAAACCAAAAAAAAAAAAAAAAAAAAAAAAAAAAAAGAAAAGGCTTTGGGGTAGCTTCAGACACTGGGAGACAATTTATAGCATGTGAATTTGGTGATAAGAATACAACTTATATTAAAAGCAAAGTCTCCAGTAATTTACTAAAAGTTTGTCATTGCTAATCCTGCTCTTGCTCTTCCCAGACGGAGCTGCGCTGGTCTCGCAGCTCACAGGCGTGGACAGGCCAGAGCCTTGCTCAGGGACCTGCTTCTCACTGCAGACTGTGCTTCTTCACATGGGGCTCCTTAATAAAAAACCTAGCCATTTGTTCATATCTCAGGTAGCACTGTACCCTCCCTCCCTTCCCCCTTCCCTTCCCCCTTCCCCTCCCTTCTGCTTCCTTCCCCATCCCCCCATCCCCCCATCCCAGCTTGGCCAGTGTTTCCAGGAACGCTCTTAGCTCAGCCTTCCAGTGCTGAGATCAGGGCAGGACAGCATGGCTGATTTATGTTCCAGGTTACTTCCTAAACACAGACTGCAGTCTCAACAGGCTGCGAAGGCTGACTCACCCTTGCCTCAGCCTCGGTTGGCCTGCCGTCTATCTTAGCAAACCCCTCAAAAATGGCTTTGTAGAGAAGGTTCCTGCGTGTGGTGCTGTCGTCTGGAGGAAGGTGCTCCAGGGTGAGGGCTGGGTGCTGTCTGTACATGTCCAGGATGATTCTGACTGCTGTCTCTCGTACCTCGTACACCCTGTGCTCCAGGGCGCTCACTGCAAACTGCAAAGAAAGCAGTGTCAGCTCTGCTTCTGATTTTCTGAATGACAAAGTACACTTCTCGCAGCACAAAAGTGACCTGAGCTGCAAAGACTTGGAAAATAAAAACGAGGCCAAGAGGAGACAACACAGCCCTGCACAGAGGGGGTGCACCATAGCCCTGCACTGTCCTGCACAGAGGGGGTGCACCATAGCCCTGCACTGTCCTGCACAGAGGGGGTGCACCACAGCCCTGCACTGTCCTGCACACAGAGGGGGTGCACCACAGCCCTGCACTGTCCTGCACACAGAGGGGGTGCACTATAGCCCTGCACTGTCCTGCACACAGAGGGGGTGCACTATAGCCCTGCACTGTCCTGCACACAGAGGGGGTGCACTATAGCCCTGCACTGTCCTGCACACAGAGGGGGTGCACTATAGCCCTGCACTGTCCTGCACACAGAGGGGGTGCACTATAGCCCTGCACTGTCCTGCACAGAGGGGGCACAGCACAGCCCTGCACTGTCCTGCATGCAGAGGGGTGCACCATAGTCCTGCACTGTCCTGCACACAGAGGGGGTGCACCACAGCCCTGCAGTGTCCTGCACACAGAGGGGGTGCACCACAGCCCTGCACTGTCCTGCACACAGAGGGGGTGCACCACAGCCCTGCACTGTCCTGCACACAGAGGGGGTGCACCACAGCCCTGCACTGTCCTGCACGCAGCACACTCATGTCCAGTGTTGTGCTTTCCTTTCTCCATGTGGCAGGGATGTAGTCCAGGGTTAGTTGAGATTACAGAAGAGTACAGGCAGTTGTGTGTGTTGTGGATCAAACCTGGGTTTTCACGCTTGTCAGGTGAGGACTTGGTCTGCTCCCCACTGCTGATGGTGACCTGTGCACTCTACCCTCTCACCAGGCAGTGTAGAAATAGCAGGACGTCCTGGCTGCTCCCACATGTTCTCATTAGACAGCCTTGCTCTACTCTACGCTGCGGAGCCTGGGCCAGTGTCATGCCGCACGAGGCTGGCTCACCTTCATCACATTGTCCACGGTGAAGCCTGAGCTCTCAGTACCCAGGTCTCTGAGCAGCCGGGACAGGAGGTCCACCTGGCTCATTGCCAGATGAACAGAAGCATTGGCCTTCAGTGGCTGCACCAAGTAAGACGGAATGAGCTGGAGAGACTTCACCTCCTTAAACAAGGCCATTTCCTGTAGGACATAGCAGAGTTGTTAACTGCTAGGTAAAAGCTGGGGGTCATTTAGTACAACTGAGCATGACGTCACACTGAACCCTGAAGAGAGCAAACAGGGAAGTGAGGGAGAGAGACAAGACACAGGCAAGCTATGAACGGGAGCTGGGGATTCTGGGAAAGAATCAGAGGGCAAAACCAAAGACCTGAAGCAGAAGAGACCAACAGGAGAGTTAGGAAAACTTTACAGAGAACAGTGAGAGTCCCAAGGCTCCACTCCATTCTTGGTGTTACTCAACTATGATGGGAACTTGTTCTCAATTTAAAATTTGGAAAGAGATTAGGCTTAGAGCTGGACTTTCAGAGTGTCAACCGTTCTTTGTCCAGTATGGTTACTGGTGAAAGAACACAAGCCCCATCCATTGCTTCAGTTGTTGGGTGACAGGTCTCACTATATAGCCTAGGCTTCCTTGAACTTACCACACAGTGTGACATATGGTAACAACCTGTCTTTGTATTTGGGCCATGAGTGATGGCTCAGGTACAAAGGACACAGGCACAGTGAATATGTCCTCTGGGGGTCAGGACAGCAGGTTCCTGAGAAAAGTGGGTCTGAGGGTGGTGACTTTGAAGGTTTATCTATTTTCTAAGTGTGAGTGTGTCTATGTGCACTTGTGCTGTGTGTGTGTGTGTGTGTGCCACATGAGTGCAGGTGTCCTTAGTGGCCAGAAGGAGTTGGCTCCTGTGGAGCTGAATCAGGAGGGTATGGGAAGTCATGCCTGGGTGCTGGGAACTCAGTGCAGTCCTGGTAACATTTGGCACAAGGTAATCTCTGATGGAAAAAGCTTGGACTACCCAGAAACTAATGCGGGAAGCCAGGCAGCGAGACCCACTCCTGGAGCCCTAGCACAGGGGGCTCAGGCAGGGGGACAGCGAGTTGAGGGTAGCATGGCTATGTGACTGAGTGTGGTGGCGCACTCCTGCAGTTCTGGCTGTGGGAGGGCTGAGGAGGGAGGGCTGAGGGGGGAGGGCTGAGGGAGGGAGGGACATGGAAGGTGGCCTGGGTTACATGGATAGACCTGGCTCTTAAGGAAAAACGAAAACCAAACCAACTCCCTCACTGACATCTTCCTGCCCATCTTTCAAGGGCTGAGCATCGTTAGCAGTGACATCCTGTGCAACCCTTGTGCTACAAGCGCACTGCAGCACTTCTGTTCTGCTTGCTTGCTTGATTTTTTCCTATCTGTTTTCCCAGAGTATTAAGTTTCTTAATAAAGCCAGCCAGGCCTTAGATTCTCTACATTTTGAGAAATGGCAAATGTTCCAATACAGATGTATGCACTCACAAAACTTTGGATCAAATTTTAACTAGAGAATCCCTAAGTCTGCTGGGTGGTTCACCCCTGTGATCCTGTGCTTGGGAGCCCGAGGCAGGATATAGGAAACCCTGACTCATACTAAGAAAAAAACCAAAACAACCTTCCCGAACGAGATGACTAATGAGCAAATTTAAATAAAGCCAAATATATTTTTGCAGTACTTCATAAACTGTGTCAGCCCTCTTGCCTGTTTACGTATGTGAATATTTCACACACACAGCCCACAGTGAGTGTGCTCGGTGGGAGAACAAAAATGACTAAACAGCAGTGTGTCCGCTCTTGTTCTCCTCTGCCTTTTGTTAACAGTCCTCTGGGTGACTCTGCCGTACTTATTCCGTGCATGTGTGTGGGTGCGACATGCTCATGCCACCGGGTGAGGGTGGAGGGCAGAGGCATCCCCAATCCTGTGGGTCCACCTCAGGGATTGAACTCAGCCGTCAGGCTTAGGGGCAGGCACCTTTCACCCACTGAGTCATCTCACGACCTTTTCTTTTGTTGGTGTGAATGTGTTGGGGGCCGACTTTTAGCAGAAAGCGGCTATCAGCTTTGCAGCCATCTTGAGCCATATACCCTGACATGAGACTTGGATTACAATAGCCTACAACAGCTGAGCACACTCCGATAATCTTGGTTTAGATACCTTGGGTGTGTGAGATTAAAGGTGTGTGAGATTAAAGGTGTGTGACTTAAGAGTGTAACCTAGAGATCAGATTTTGAAACAAGACCTAAGGGCATGATTAAAGGTGTGACCAAAAGGCATGGCTTAGAAGTGAGACATATAAAAGGCAGAGGCAGACGGTAGAGAATCAGGCTCTTTAGATATACTCTTTAGGCAGACACTTTAGAGAGCACAGCTAGACTTGGGACTTGGACCAGGAAGAGAGACTGAAGAATAAACAGGATTGAATCACACTCTGTCTGGTCTCCATTCTTCAAGTCCATCCTCACTCTCTCTCTTGCTGAACACTGACCCTCGGACCGGAGCTGCAGCTTGGGCCGGGATACAGTGGCCGCCAAAGCCAAACTCAGGGCAGCCCAGGCCTCAACATTTTGCTCGGGCCGCAACATTTTTTGGCGCCCAAACAGGGACTAGTGCGTGTCTCAACATTTTTTTGGCACCCAACGTGGGGCTAGTGCAGTTCTCAACATGAATGGTGTGCATACATGTCTATGCATGTTGGCATGTGTGTGCATACATGTTGAGGCCCAAGGTTGATTTCAAGGATCTTCCAACATAGCTCTTCCACTTTATTTTGAGGCAGAATCTCATAATCAGACCCAGTGACTGCCGGTTTGGCTAGACTTGCTAGGCAGTTTGCTCTATGGATACGATCTGCACCTTCCATGTCTGGGATGAAGGCAAACCCCATGACTACCTGGTATTTACATGGGTTCTAGGGATCTGAACTGTGAGCTAGCGATGGCTTTAACTGCTGAGCCATCTGCCTAGCTTTCTACAGTCCTTATTTCCATCTCCAATAAGCTGGGTGTGGGGTCAAGCCTGCATCTGAGCACTTGGCAAGCTAAGGCAGAAGATGTGAAGTAGCCAGCCTGCAATCTACATGAACTCAAGTCCAGCTGCATTACAGAATGAGACTGTCTCAACAAAAGCTTTTGCCTACACAGAGCTTGTCCCTCCAGCACTCGGGGAGCATGAGGGCAGGTGTCTGAGGCTTTGCAGTACAGAAGAGCCCTGCAAGGCAGAGTCAGAAAGCAATAAGACGATCACAGGGAGGTTCTGACCTGGATGAAATTCAAGGCCATGACACGGAGGCGGGCAGAGGAGTCTCCGGTTCTAGCGAGTAGAAGGGGGACAGCTCTCTCCACACAGTGCGTCGTGTCAAGTTTGCTCAGCTTGTGCTTGGGAATATACTGTGTAATTATCATTTTCAGCAATTTCAATGAAGCCTGAAAGACCTGAATAAAATGGGGCAGACAGATCAGCTGTGTGGGTGGAGTTCAAGAGGAAGTCAGCAGCAAACGTGAACCGTAGAAGATAAACTGATCCATGTACAGCACCTCAGGCCCAGAGCCCTGCACCCCACCTGTTCCCTCAGCACTTGACACTGCCGACCATGTGACAAGAGTTCCCCATCCTGAACTAACCCTAGTCCTCAACCTGTCCTGTCTGGAGTACTCATTCTAAAGCCTTCTCAGAGCTGCAGAATCTAGGTGACTCACGGCCCCTTGAGAAAACCAAGAAGAGCTGAGTGCTGTCACACCACCTCTCTGAGATTGATGGGAAAACTGGGAAAACAGAGGCTGTACAAAGCTGAGGAAATGCCCAGGCAAGGGCGCCCCTCCCACCTGTCATTCACCCAACCTCTTGCTGGGAACTCTCATTCCTGGTCTCACTGAAAGCTAAGTCACAGTTCTATCAGTGACCTGGGGACAGCAGGCTAAGAGACTTACTGAGGTCACAATGTCCTTTATGGCTCTTCTGATGAGAAAGACAGACGCTCGGAGCATGTTTTTCAAATCTTCTTTCTGGGTTCCAACAGGCATCTCCATCAGCTTCTTGTACAATGCCAGCAGCGCGTCTTCTCGGCAGGACCACGTCTTAGAATAGGCCCCTGCCACCTGCGGGGAGCAGCAGGCCTGCTTCAGTTCAGGTGGCCTGTCCAGCACCACACAGACACCCGAGGCTGCCTGTCATCTTGCACTTGAAGGGCTTTTCTAGTAGAGAGCTATCTGCAGGTGGGGCTGTGTTATGGGAAATGAAGACCTAAGAACCCGTACACTGAGAGGACACTGATTCCTGCAAGCTGACCTCCACATGTGGATGGCAGGATATGCATACAATATACATGCAGGCATACAGATACACACACACACACACACACACACACAGATACACACATACACTCACACACAGATACAAACACACACACATACACATAGGCACATAGACATACAGTCTGACACAGAGATATACAGATAAACACACATAGACATATGGACTGACACATAGATACACACAAACACACACACAGAGACATAGACTGACATACAGATACAGACACACACACAGAGGCACATAGACATACAGACTGACACACAGATATACAGATAAACACACACAGACAGACTGACACACAGATACACACAAACACATACACATACAGACACAGACACAGAGACATTCAGACTGACACACAGATACACATAGACAGATACACAGACTGACACACAGATACATACACATACACACACACACACACACACACACACACACACACACACACACGTTAAACAAAGTAAAAGCAATCGCAGCTGTCTTCCCTTCTTTCTCTCTGTGTGCTTGGTTTGTGTGTGTGCCCACATGTTCACACCCTTGTGACTGTGTGCATAACTTGGTTTTCCTTTTTTACCAAGGCTTCTCCTAAGGTGTCGATGGCAGAGCTGGCTTCTCTCAAGGCCTTCTCTGTCAAGGGCTCTGGGTCCCCTGAGACACCCCGTCTCCGGACATCACTGTCTGCCTCTCTCACTTCTGGCTCTGCGGATGCTTCCCCCAACTGCTTTCGAGTAACAGGAAGAGGCCGTTCATCATAGGGCAAGACTTCCATCTGAAAGGTAAGTAGAGGGAGCCAAGGGCTGTGGAGCTGAGGCTCTGGGGGGGCTGTGCCCAGGATGCCTCCTCCACAGCCTGGTGGGCTGGGCTCCTGGACAAGAAGTCTGAAGTCTGCTAAGTCAGCATCAGATTAGAATAATTTCTATACATGGATTATAACTGGAAAAATCAGATGAAGCCTTCCATTCCCGTCTAAGCTGCAGCCCTTCTGGTTCAGCCGACACAAAGCACAGGAGGAAGGTCACCATTGTTTCTCAGACTAGTCTGGTGACAGTCTTTTACTGTACTAAATACGCTCGTTATCTGGAGGGCTCAGAGCCAGCACAGCCCCCCGTGAGGTGATCGGGATCGGGCTTCCTCTGGGGTGCTCCTTGGGCAGCTGCTGCCCCAGTCTTTAGTCCTCCAGCACCTGGCTCACCAGGCACCTTTCTGCTGCCCGCACAGTAGTGAGGACGGACCTTCTGCCCTCACAGCCATGTCCCGTCAGAGACAAAGGCACAGCATTTAAAAGGGGAGCACACAGTGGTGAGAGCCAAGAGGGAGCATTCCTGACTGGGTCCTGACACCTTGACAAGGATGACAAGTCCTTGACCCTTCCTGCGACAGTAGGTGAATACACACCTGTGAGAATACATTTCTCAAATCTGAAATCATAAGAGCCAACCCTGAGTCAACATGGATGTCTCAACTAGGCTGCAGAGGCACCGCCACCCTAAGCTGACACATGAGTTCAAGGCCCCTTCTGCTTTGCAACGACACGCTCTGGAAGGCCTGGTGGGGCCAGCCAGCATAGGCATCTCCTCTGTTCTGGCTGCTGCTTCAGAGGCTGGCATGTGACTGACAGTGATCTAGCTGGCCTGAAGTGAGGACCCCTTGGCAAAATGTTCTCCTATGGCAGTGGGTAGCTGAGGGAGACAGGAGCTAGAGAGAGTCAAGTGATATGAAGAACCCAGGCTTCTGATGAGACTTGAGCTCCTGAGTCAAACCAATCCTGAAACCCACAGGACCTGTCATGCTCCTTGTGAGAACCTGTAGTACAGAGTCCAGTTTTCTCAGGTTTTCTGTTACAATGCTGTTCTCAAGGCTGTGACCATGGATACATGGCGCTATGTGGAGAGTAGTTATAGCAGGAGTTACCCGTTTACTCTGAGGCAGGATCACTCTATGGCCTTGGATGTCCTGGTACTTGCTACGTAGTCTAAGCTGGACCGACGGCAATCCTGCCTCTGTCCTTTGAGAGCTGCAGGCACGCACATCTCACACATGCTCTTACACTTTGAAGCAATGCTTGAGGCACACGTTTGTGTTTTCTTTTAGAAAAACCAGGGGCTCAAAAGATAGACACAGATGAAGAACTACAGATGTGCCTCTCAGGGGTGTGGCCCACAGGCGTTTGCTCCCTCCCCTCTTGCTCTGCTCTAGCCCACGTCCCAGCTCCCTCCTGCATGCAGAGGGCTGGCCCTGCGGGAGGGAGGCATGTCTGGGTTCTGAGATCCACACCCGGACGACCCATGCTATTGACGACTGTCACACTGAGGAAGAGTAACTTACATGGTTCCTAGGGCCAGGGCCTGCAGCAGGTGGGGACTGATCTACTGCTGAGTGCTGAGGAGAAGATGCCAAGGGCTTCTCCTGGAGGACGGGGCCAGCAAATGTGTCTTCAGCTACCAGCTCTTCTGTGCGAGGGAGTGAGGACACTGCCTTCCAGTGCTGAGGACTGCTGGGAGATGCAAGGGGCTGGAGGGGTAAAGCGAACGGCCTCTGTATCTGGAGGGAAGATGGGACAAAGGGAGTGACTGTGCTGAGAGGAACCTGGCATACCAGAAAGTAAGAACAGCTCATGAGCGCATAATGGGCCACTCTAAGTTCCAGGACCACGGCAGCTCCTCAGCTGTGCCTGCCACAGTTTACAGTGCAGACTATAGAGCAGGGCCACATACCTGACTTAGCATGGCCATGAGTGCCTGTGCAGTGTTTACAACATCTATGTGCTAGAAGCACAATGGGCAAGGCCCTGGGTTCAGAACCGGGTCCCGCAGTTCACAACTGGTCAAGTGATTATGCACAATGCAGACAGGGGCTGGCAGACTAGAGAGTGGGACTGGTGAGAATTGGTAGCCTGTACTCAACACTGGGCACCCTCTCCCTCACCTGTACTCAGCACCAAGCACCGTCTCCCTCGCCTGTACTCAACACTGGGCACCCTCTCCCTCACCTGTACTCAGCACCAAGCACCCCCTCCCTCACTTGTACTCAGCACCGAGCACCCTCTCCCTCACCTGTACTCAGCACTGAGTACCTCTCCCTCACCTGCCATGTAGTCATCATCTGCCTGCATAAACTGTAAGATGAGGGGCAGTGTATCTTGCTAGAGTCTGTCTCCATCCAATCAGACTATTCCCGTGGGTTTCACATTCACGGGCACATAGTACAGGTACCACACCCCATACAATATGGAGACCAGTCTGGAGGGATCCCAAGGCCTTGACCCTCCTGACCCTGGGTTTGTGAACTCTGAAAGATCTCATCACAGCAGAAACCTACTGAGTGCTCAGGACATGGGGTACCTGCCCGAGGCTTCAGGGAGCTGAACACAACCCTGACCAGCCCTTCCCTTTCTCCCACATGCCCCATCCTGTGGCCCGCTCTGACCTCTGGCTCGCCCTGCAGAAGGCCGTGCAGTTCCAGCTGCTCATACACCTGGGCACGGTAGCGAGCCATCTGCTGCTTCTTCTCCTTGGCCAGGTCGTAGTCTTCCTTCTCCACTGCACAGCGCTTCTCCACCTCATAGCGTCCGAGGCGCTCGCCGACCTGCAGCACACAGCATGGGTGTCTGCTCTCACAGAACGCGTGTAGGAGGGGTCCGTGCTGCATGCTGTCTCAACACCTGGCACTCAGGAGCCCCACACGGCCAAAGCCCAACCCCCACAGGAGCAGTAAGCCTCTGGCTCACTGCTCCCCAACACTACCTGCCTGGGACTCTAACTCCATCTCCGCTCCTCAGCCTTCAGGAACCCTTCTGCAGAGGAGACCCAGCCTAGGCAGATGAGGGTGTGTTCTCAGAAGCTGTACCTTCTGCAAGTCAGCGATCGCTTGCTTCAGTTTCTTTGCGTGGTCATAGCGCTCCTTCTTGACAGCTTCCCGTTTCCTTTCATCCAGCCTGCGGATGATCTGGGCAACTTCAGGGTCTTGGTACATGTCAAACGCCAAATCATCAAGTGGAGAGATGTAGTCAGATCTCCTAAGGAGAGAAGATGACCCCTCCAGGTTAGGAGAGCCAAGAACTCATGCTGAACACACAGGTGAGAAGGTTAGAAAAGGTCACAGAGCTGTTCACAGGGCCTCCCTCGTAAGGGAGAAGACTCAAGAGAGGCTGGTCAGGCTGCAGCCATGAGCTGCTGGGGCTCCTGCTCCGGGCACTTCACTAGGCTGCATGCCAGGCCAGGCCTCAGGTACACTCAGCACCCACGACCTGTCTGTGGCTATCACTGTTATTCTTAAATGCTACAGCACAGCAGGAAGTATCTTTGTTCTGGGTGAGAAGGTGCCACACACGCTCAGGGGACCAGTTTCAGGGTCTCATATCTGTGACATCAACTGCATAAAGTTTGACCCAAATGCAAGCTGTGGCTTGGGTGTTATATATAGGTTAAGTTTATATGAATATTATCTGTCACAAAGAGTTTAGTTGGAAATTTTAATAAGGTCAAGTGGGCCTGGGGCCCAGGCTCCCCTCTGCCTGCCAGCCGTGGCTGACACTGTGATGGACAGCTGCAGCAGCCCTGAGCAGCCCTTCCGTCAGCAATGTGAGGGCCGACACAGCGCACATTACATCAATGCTGTGCTTGCAAGTCTACACCACTTTGCTAGGATGTCCCAGAAACCAATACAAAGGTTTTATTTTTAAAAACCTCAGGGAAAAAAAAAAAACCCAAAAAACAACCAAGGTCCCATGGTGCCTGTCAGGAACACGCCCACTCTTAGGCAACACTGCAGGGCCAAGCCAGCTCTCACTCAGTAAATTTCAGCACTGACGTTCAGGCGGGCTTCTCACAGCCTCTGCCTTCACAGAGCCCTGGGCCAGGCAGGCCGCAGCAGTAAAGATGGAAGCTCTGTGGAAGCATGCCACGGCGTGCTGTCGCTGCTCTGTGGCTCAGGCTTCAGGGAAGGCAACAACAGGTGTGGCCACCAGGAAGGAGCTGACCAGTGGTGAGAGAAGTGAGGATACCCATGGTTCTGCACACTCCTGAGAGCTAAGGCACGTAGGACAACGTATCACTGTTCTCAGGGACCTTTGCTAACCCTGGACACACAGAACTGAAGCATCTCTGAATGGCAGCAGTGCAAGAGGCACACTCACTTTAATCTCTGCACAGACACAAGACAACCTGACCAGTGGCTTCTTGCTCTTGCCTGACCTAACTGAAGAGTTGTAAAGTATCTTGTGGAGGAATGAGGGAGGGGTCTTACCCAGCAAAAGTTCCATCTAGAGCAGGGTCCTCAGGATTGTGGGGACTGTGGCCCAGGTAGTGGTCAATCAGCTTCTCCCTAGAGGTCTTTGGAAACAAAATAGCTTCTTAGACTCTCTGCAAATCACGGACCTGACAAATCTTAATTTTTTTTGTTTTGCTTTGTTTTTGAGACAGGGTTTCTCTGTGTAGCCCTGGCTGTCTTGGAACTCACTCTGTGTAGACCAGGCTGGTTTTGAACTCAGAAATCTGTCTGCCTCTGCCTCCCAAGTGCTGGGATTAAAGGTGTGTGTCATCACTGCCCGACAACAAGTCTTAGTTTTACAACTGCTTAATAGAGAGGTGCCAGCAGGGCTCAGTGGTCCTGCCTGGTCTTCTGCATGAGCAGCTAAAATTCTTGAGGAAAATGTCCTCTAACCTATCTGACAGCCAATCATTGCTGTATGATGGCTTATGAATTCATACATTTTGTTATGAGAAATGTATTTTTATTTTTTTAGAAATGAATCTTTTATACTTACAATATTGCTCTCATCACCCAAATCTGCAGGGTCTCCAATGATATTTATTGCAACCAAAGCCACCTAAGAAACAGTTACATCATCAGAAGTTAAGTACAAAATGTCTGAGATGCCTTAAGCCCTTCTGCCAACTCTTGCCTCTGGTGTTATCAGGCAGGATGGTGTATCCCCACGTGCACTAGCAGTAAGGTCCACACTACCGTAGAGAACTGAGGAGCGCAGGAGAGTCCTGCTGTTGTAAAGCTCCACCAAGTCTCCCAGGCAGCCAGCACTCCAGGATGAGTGTGCGGTTCATACCCACTAACTAAACAGCCCACTTCACCGAGGTGCTGAATCTCACCTCTCGCCCTTGGTGGAAAAGTCGCTTCTCTTTCCCACCCATCTGCAGCCCAAGTCCTAATCAGTTCCTACTGGTGGGCACATGCAGATGAGGTGGAAGGAGGGAAACATTAGAAGCAGTCACTGCAGTTTCCCGCGAGGCCACGCTACAGTGGACCTTCAGTCACTGCTGTTTCCCGCGAGGCCACGCTACAGTGGACCTTCGGTCACTGCAGTTTCCCGCGAGGCCACGCTACAGTGGACCTTCAGTCACTGCTGTTTCCTGCGAGGCCACGCTACAGTGGACCTTGAGATGTAGCTGTGTCTCACAGCTCATTTGCCAGAAGACAGAGTGACCTGCTGGCTTGCTCCTGCTCTCCTTGGAGGGGCAGCGAGTGGTATAGATGTGTGTGTGCTCACAAGGTTGTTTTGGACAAACTTGATTTTCTTTTTCTGAGTGGGACAGGGTCCTGGGGATTGAACTCAGGCTCTGAGCATGCTGGGCAAGCACTCTACCACGGAGATACATCCAGCTTTCCTTATTTCCAATTCATTCATCAAAAAGAAGAAAAGGCAGCAGTGCAGCCTAGGCAGCTGGAGTGGAGTGTGCTGCTGGGTCCAGTACTGGCTGTCTGACTCCCATGGTCACTGGCCCCAGGCAGCTCTGAGGCCTCAGCTGTCACGCTGCTGAGGCAACAGGCTGCCAGTCAGTCACATATGCTCTCAGCAAATGAAAACATGAGGGGGAAACAGTCAAGCTACTGCACATGGGTGACATAAAACCTCTGGGAGCCTTTGCACTCTTTTTTATCTGAGTCTGGTACAGTCATAGAGGCTCTTGTATGCCCTGTAACCATGTACCCAGCATTGCCGTATGGGAGACCTGTAACCATGTACCCAGCATTGCCGTATGGGAGACCTGTAACCATGTACCCAGCATTGCCGTATGGGAGACCTGTAACCATGTACCCAGCATTGCCGTATGGGAGACCTGTAACCATGTACCCAGCATTGCCGTATGGGAGACCTGTAACCATGTACCCAGCATTGCTGTATGGGAGACCTGTAACCATGTACCCAGCATTGCCGTATGGGAGAGCCTGGGTGCAGAGAACAACAGCCACCACTACATTCACTCCTATGAGAGCACCCGACAGTGCACGGACAAGAACACCTGACTCTCTCACAGAGCTATGGGGTAAGGGGCAGAGGGCAGGGCGTGCGTGGGCTGTGTGTCAGGACAGAGCCTGAGACACACACACAAATCTCACCTGATTATATATGTTGTACTTGTTGGCATGGTTTTGGTGAAAAATCAGTTTAAGGAACTGCCCCACAGCGTCCACATAAACAGACTTGAGTTCCCGGGCTTTACAGCCTGTCTTTTCATTATCACAGAGAGAGACATAGCTGAAAGGAAAGCCACGGCTGAAGTACTGTTGACAAAGCCACCCCACTCCCACCGAACCCCACAGGACCTAAAACAGAATCCAGGGACCTTGCAGGCTCCAATTAACACACTTGAGAAGAGAAAAGCTTCCCACCTAAGCAGCAGCTGCCACCGACCACACAGATGTAAACTGTGCCTGCTAAGCACAGGCCACAGAAGGCCAAGAGGCACAATCCATGGAGCCTGTCACACTCAGGGCCACCGCTATAAACCAGGAGTTTCATCCTTACCCCAGTCTGCGGAACCGCTCTGCTTGGTATGGCACCAAGTACTCAGGCAAGCTTTCACTGATGTAGAACTCAACTTTACTGGAGATCATGTACTGGTGAGCAAGTAACTGCAGCTTCCTTACTCGACATCTCTCTACCATCTGGAGAACGATCTCTTGTGGGAACTGGCAGAATCTGAAAGCAAACATGGGTTTGGACTTCCGAGCAATGCCTGCAGCTTTCCTGTCTGCCTGCTTTCAGGCAGGGGAGTGTAAGGCTCAGCCTGACTGATGTGGGGGAGCCTGTATCTGAATGGAAGGCTTCCTCCCTTCCAAAACCTGGACCTAAGGCTGGTTGTCCCTGCTGGCCACCTGCAGACCTGACCTCAGACTGTTAAGACTAATGGCTGAAATGGAACTTTAAGCTGATAAGACAAATAAACCATTCTTATGACACTATATAAGCAGGCCAGGCAGAGCTAAAGGCTTCCCACAGAAACCTGAGGACTTAAGGGAAGCACCTGCTTGTAGGATACCAGGCTGGCAACTTGCAGGAGGCGACTTCTGGATGTGCTCAGGGCTCCAGGGGTGGCTGAGTTGAAGCTTCTGACTCACGAAGGACCTACCCACTGCAAGAGCACCATGTAAGACTCGGCTAGAGCATTACTTCTGTCAGCAAGGCGCCCACACAGAAGGCATGACCATGACTCAGCAGTACAGCATGCTGAAAGGACAGTACTGACATACATTAGCTGCGGGCACTGCGGGCACTGCGGGCATGTGGAACACAGCGTGTTGACAGTACTGACATACATTAGCTGGCAGGCACTGTGGAACAAAGGGAGCTCTGAAGGACAGGGCAGTCAGGGAGGGCCTTCCTCCACAAGTGTCAACATCACTGTGCCTGGTGATTGTGTGTGTGTGTGTGTGTGTGTGTGTGTGTGTGTGTGTGTGATGTATGCGTGCAGGTGTGCTTTGCCATTGCTGGCCAGGTCTTTCTTTTCTCCATCCCACTCAGAAAACCTGTAACTGGGTGTGGCTTCTATGGGTTTCTTCAAGAGTGGAGGCACTTCCCCGAACCTGGGGAGCAGTAAGCCTGGACACCACGAGCACATCAGCCACCTCCAGGACTTTGTTAGCCCTGTGCACACCTCCTGGTTCTCTGACTTCTACAGCTCAGGGTAATGCTCTCCCACAGAGATACATCCCAAGCCTGACATCCTTATCAGATACACTGACAGGGCACATTGCTTTTGAAATGTTCAGTGGGTGAAGGTACCTGCTGCCAACTCAAGTTTGATCTCTGGGATCTATAGGGTATTAAGAAAGACCCGATTCCCACAAGTTGGCCTCTGATCTCCACACACGACACACATGCAGTTGACACACACATGGACAAACGCACAATAAATGTGCAAAATCACCTGGAAACTGAAACTGGTGTGCAGGCTCACGCCACCAGCACGCGCCATGCTCTACTGGAGTCCCAGGCTCTGGAGACTAACTCTGGATCCCAAGGCTCATGGGAAGACATAGCAGGAACTTACCTCATCCTGTAAGTACCACCTATGCCCATTCCCTGTGCCCAGTACCCTGAGCATGCTTTCTGTAGCTCATTCTGATAGCACCTTGTCCATTTTGGTGACAGTTCATTTAAGGATACTTTCCCTTGCCTCCTGGCCAGGGGTACATACTCTTTCCTCTGGTATCCTCTGGGAGCATGTTACTAAAATGAATATAGTTATGACCTTAAAGAAATACCATGCCAATGGAGTGTGACTGGCATAAATACCACTAAACAGGAAGCCCTGCTTGTCTATTTAAGAACCTTCATGGAATCAGAGGGCAGACGTGGCTACTGTTGGAGATCTTTGCAGAGGGAGATGCAAAAGGGAGAATGGAAGCTTCACCTTCTGAAGCGTAAGAGACCACTGAACCGGGGAGCTTGGGAGGAAAGGGGATGTGGCTGGGGCACAGACATGGCCCAGCCCGGCCGGTGGCACCTGCATTGGAAGGTGCAGAGGACAGCATGCGGAGGCAGGGTGCCAAGAAGCTCAGCACCCACAGCCCCAGCAAATGCTCTGCTAGCCCATCTGCTTCACGTCTCCCATCTCTCAGAGCTCAGGCACGGAGGAGAGGGGGTGCTGCTTACTGGGTCCTCTCAGAAACTCCAACAGAAAAAAAAATGTACTTTAATTTAATGATTTAATTTAGTTTTTACTGAAGTATCCCATATAGCTGTCTAGAAATGCATTTCATGTTTTCAGATCAGGAGTTCTAAAGCCTACCACGTACTCAGACACAGATGTGCTTTTAACCCCCGGCCCTCAGCCCAGCCTTACTTGGGTGACCTCCACCCACTGACAGTCGGTGCGTGGATCATTAGTTCCCGGGCACTGAAGCCATCTTCATGTCCAGAGGAGCTGACCACTACAAATCCAATCTTGTGGGGCATTCTGCACACACTGGCTGTTCAGAAGAGCAGGGAAGAGTTCTGGGAACGAATCCAACCCAGGGTGTTAGTTCATGTCATACAAGGTAAGCCACAGAGTACTCAGAATCGACCGCCCCTCTGAAAAGGCTAGTGTGTCTACAGAACCTTTTAAATGGATATTCTAGTTCTACTTAATATGGCATTTAAGCTGTTTTGATTTTCCTGAAAGTCTGACCTGTGCTGCGGGCTGCATCCTTCCTGATGACTCTGCCCTGCCTTTGCTGCATGCGATTGTGACATAACTAGGGTCTCTGCAGATGTGATCATATTAATGGCACCCTACTGGGGGAACCCGATGTGGCTGGTGTACTTTAAGAAGAGGAAAAGGATCTGAGGGTGGATATCACAGAGGAATAGTGCTTGTCTATATACAGAAGACAAAGTGTGGGCTTCTCCAGAAACACGCATGCATACACATGCTCACACACTTGCACATACACCAAACAACCCTCCAATAAACACATACGGACCCTACACAACCCTTCAATAAACACACACACAAGAAGTGGAGGCCCAGACACACATAGGGTAGATGCCACACACAGACTGAGAGCCATGAGAAGCTAGAAAAGGGAGAGGACCCAGACCTCAGAGGCGCTGGGCTCTGTGGCCACTTTGATGATGGCCATCTAGCTCTGAGATACACTTCTGTTGTCTAAGGTATCCCATTTGTAATACTCTCACGGCCACACCAAAGCTTCTGGTAGGGTACAAGTGTCTTTCTGCATGATGGAGGAAACTAACAACTGGTAATGCACAGCAAGGAACTGATTGTTAATAACTAATTGTTAGTGTAGCAATAGCTGCCTAGTGTCAGCTTGTGGCCCTAGGGAGAGCAGTATATACAAATGCAACAGGGCAGAAGTGAACACAGTTGGGCTGAGAGCCTGACTCAGGACATTTCAAAGTGTAATCCAAGAATAAGCTAGACCAGGATCATCTGCTGGCTCCCAGATCCAAAGAGTATGTGGAAAGGAACTACCCAGAGAAGCTCAATATAGCATCTTGCTGGGTCATCTCCCCTCACCTTCAGAAGGACACAAGCAGTTGTCATTTTCCCCGAACCTGGAAAATCAAGTGGGGCAAGGATGGGCCCTGGCTATAAGACAAGACTTTATGTTGGTCCTCAGCGGAGGCATGGGGGACAGGAAGCAGAGGGAGCCCCTCTTCCCCATCCCCCAGTCCTAGTAAAGAAAGGGGAGCACTGCTTATTCTAATACAGAGTCTCCTGGAAGCTAAGTTGCCAGGCTGAGGGGAGATATGGCGAAGCTTGAGGGAGCTTGAGGAGGAACAACTGGCTGAATGATTCTTTCAGGGAACAGACCTGTATCCTAGCTCACCCCTGCCATTTGGAGGTTGCGATGCTGCCTGGCACCCTGCTCTCCACATTGGAAAACAGCAGAGGGTGAGCTTGGCTGTGGTGACTCTGCACTTCCCGCCAACACTGGCTGGAGCTGCTGGCACTTTCCTAGGCTTGGACAGTCCATGGATCCCACACCCCTGCA